>NC_050480.2:102924113-103234113 GCF_012460135.2 Molothrus ater | reverse complement strand
AAGATCCTGTCATCTGCTATTTGCCCCCAACTCCTACCCAGCCAAGTCCACACTATTGCTAGAACTCTGCTTCAGCAGTGGCACTGGCATTGTGTACATGGGTGCCCCTGAAGTCTGCTCCCAAACTGAAGACTGAGATCACAGCTGGCAGGAAAGAAAAAATATACATCCTTCCAGACCCAGATATTATCACTGTGATGCAGTCAGACTCTCAGCTTCACAAATGGACAGGGCTTGGAGGACTGAGGGATTGGTTTAGGCAATAAAGAGGGAAGCCAAATATAAATGAATTGACTTCAGGAAATACACAGCCCCAAAGGAAGATTAAAGTACACCAAGGTTCATTATCTCTGGAGAGTGAAAGCACTTGTTAGAGTATGTCCTCCTGACCTCTGATCAGGCTCTGCAGAAGCTGCAGTGGATTTGTCCAGAGTACTACACAGGGAACTGCTGGCCTAAATAAGAAATGCTCTATCTCTTGGCTGGTTTGCTGGTTTGGGATTTATGTGATGTCATGGTGACAACCTGCAACTTTCAGAACATGAGCCCTGCAGTCTGTGAGCCACTTTGCAAGAGGCAGAAATTTGATTTTGATCTTTCACCTGAAAAACACTGCAGCAAGCAGAGTTATTGGTCAAAGTCTCTAGCACCAAAAATTATGCATTTCATGATATCATGCTGTAATTAAAGCAGAGACAGATAATGCAGGTGTATTAAAACACACATTTATAAAACATTCACAGCATTAAAGGAAATCACAGTGTATTAAAAATACTCCTCCATTTTTCTCAAGTGCTAATAATAACCTCTGATAATATCTATCTCCTTAAAGCATTTAACCAGTAAAGCATCCATCACCAATTGCTGCTGGACAGAAATGTTGTCCTGCACAGTGTTTCAATAGGTGAAGGAGGATAACACAACATACACATCTTTGGCAGATTTCTTACTCAAAATCAAACAGCTTCAGGAGTAACAACTTTAACACCTGTATTTCTGTCTCAGAAATTTTTAATAATTGCTTCTGCCCAGCATCCTTGTGAGAAAGAGAGGAATTGTTTATCCAAAGACAAACTCTCCACCAACCCAGCACAGTCCCTTGCATTGTCAGTTCAGTGCTTTACTGCAAGCTTCCTTCACCCCTAGTGCTACACAATTATAGTGGCCTTCTCAAAAGGGACATTGTTTCACAAAAAAGGTTTGAGAGAAAGACAATGCTAGTTTCATCTTTTTATGTATGTGTTTCCTATGAAACACAAAAAAAATTGCCAGTTTTGTTATAAAAGTAAATAATAGAATTTATGCATTCAAAATTGTATTCACTTCTTTTGCACACTTTCTCCTTTTCTTATATTTACTGGTCATGAGAGTAAGAAGTTTACCTAGAAGACACTGATTAAATTCAATAAAGATATTCCATCCTTTTAGACTTACAATAAAATAACTATGATAGCAAATCAGCTTTACAAAAGGCTAGCTGAACTACATTAATATATAACATTATATATGGTAAGTAATCCTATTAAAGCAATGAGTTGCTATAATAGAAAAACTGTTTTCATCTACTGGAGTTCAAAGTGAAGTAAGGTACAGACAGAAGGTAAACAGCTGTTGTAAATTATCACAGCTCATGAAAGCTTGCCATTTTACACCTTCTGGGGAATCTGAACTTCAAAATTATACAGAACGTTCCTTCCAAGTATCTAGGAGCAAATTGTAGGTAAAATCTAGGCTTCCCCAGGAGAAGTTTACATTTCAACCACTATCTCAAAATGGGAACTAAGAGAAAAATCAGGTGTCTTAATCAAAATCTGTCCCCTCAGTCTGTCCAACTGAGTCTCTTTATTCCACAACCAAAAATCCAGTGGAAATTTTGGTGCTCATGCCACAGAACAAAGTCTGGTGATATGCAGGTATCTGAAAGTGGGGACAAAACAATTCCCAAAGTATCATCTGCCAAAAATACTTGAGATATTTTTGCAGCTGAAAAGCGCAAGGCAATACAGGCAATGAACACTGCATCCTTTCTTAACCTTGGAGCAGCAAAGACAAAACTGTCCCACAGTGTGCTTCAAGAGAAGTCTACTCTTGTGTGATCAGGTCCTCAAACCACAGAGGAGTTTCCTCCACAGTCACCTGGCACTTCTCTACCAAGGCTAATTTACAAATGTGTACATTTGTAAATTCTCACACCCAACTGGTTCTTCCACTGAGATAGAAGGGGCAAGCAAGGCCCTGTGCAATCCTTCTCAGTGACACTCCACATGTACAAGCTTGTGTTTAAAAGCTGTATGAGCTTGTGTGCAGCTCCTATTGCAACAGAGTTCACAGCTACCCCACCACTCACAGCCACTCTGTTTTCTGTACACTGCAATGGCTGTCACACCTGGGAGTCTACACACATAAAATAAATCAGCTGGGAATGATCACAGTGGAAAGGCTCTGCTTACTCTTGTAATCAAGGCACATTTTGTTTTAAACAAGATCATCAAAAAGGAGTGCAGAGAGTGACAATGCAAAGCCAACAAAACCAGAGCAAAGCAAAGCAATAAAACCAAATCCAAAATACGGCATCCAGAGACTCAATCTTGCTTTTTCCAGACTCAACTTTTTCCTTTGAAACAAGTCCAGCCACAGAGAGTTAGAAATGACAAGGAAATCAATCTTGTCACCATAAACATGTTGCATCTAGGCAAAACCTTACAAAGGGAAGGCCTGGTAAAACCATGGCTTAGGCCTGTTACTTTGGCTAAGCAGAAAAGGGAAGGTGACTCAGCTGAATTAGAGGTAGAAAAACAAGTTCTGTAACCATTGTGAGTTCACATCGTGGTGTATGGTGGTTGGTTGAATTCTGTTTGTTATGATTTAAAACTATGTAGCTGATAAAGGCCAAAGTGCTTAAAAAGGCCAGTTTTTTGCAATGAAGCAGCTCTCCTATGCACTGCCTGGGGACTCTGCATCACTCTGCATTGTGACATCAACATTCCTCAAATGTAGCTTCATAAATCCATAAAACCTGCCTCTCTTTAATAAATGGATAAAATGGCAAGAAGCTCGAGGTAAAAACTTCTTGCTGTACCTTTCCAAATGCATCAAAAAATGCTCAAGTTTGGATCCTCCATCATTTGTTGTGATGGTAGAACCAACATTGCTAGGTGCTTTATATCTGGTAAGTTTTCTGAAGCTGTAAAGAACAGAAGTTTATCTATCTCTTCATAAACACAGCCGTTTAACTAGGGATCTTAACTGTGATTTGATTTCAGTTTAAGGAGATTAGGGTTTATGATAGGATTTATCTTTTCTGAAACCGGGAAAGGACAGAGAACATGGGAGGTGGAAAAGGATCTACCTCCAGCAGCCATCATTTCAAAATCTGGAATTGCTCATTTTTATTTTTAAAGAAAACACTCAGGTTGACATCAAATGTATTGGAACTTTACATAGCCACATTTAGCACTAAAACAAGTTGCTGGCACATAATTAATAAGTGGAAAAGACAATTTTTACAATCTGATACACACTATTTTTATTGCTATTCCTCTCTTGCTATTTTCCCCTCTGAAATATATTTTAGAAGTGTAGCAGCTCACTCCAGAGACAAGAATCTACAAGCTTTCATCAGTAAAAAATTGTTAGAAAATGAAATAGGCAAAAAATTGAAAAAATTCTATAAAAATGCAATTCAGCTCTGTGAAAATTAGTCTAAATGGTTCTTGAATGTAAAAGGATTCCTATTCCTTTCTTCCCTATTGTTAGGCTATAATTTTCTAGGGATTTAATAGGCAAATCCAACAAATCACAAAAAATGTATAATTTTCTACAATAATCTTTACAACAGATATACAGGACTTGTATGTCATCAATATCCTTGGTCATGCACAAAAATGTACTTCAAAGTACATGCTCTACTTAGCTGGTTTATAAATATGCATGTGTTTAACACACTGTGTTACTGCAAAACCTTTGATGTCAAATTTTCCAACCAAAATCACAGAAAAGTTTGGGTTGGAAGGGACCTTAAAGATCACCTAGTTCTAACCCCCTGTTATGGGCAGTGTACACTAGATCAGGATGCTCAAAGCTCCATCCAACCTCACCTGGAACACTGGCAGGGATGGGGCATCCACAACTCCTCTGCCAGTGCCTCATCCTCCTCACAATAAGAATTTCTTCTGTATCTCTGATCCAAACCCTACCCTGATCCAAACCCTATCCTTTTTCAGTTTAAAGGCCATTTCCCCTTGTCCTATCACCACATGTCCTTCAAAAATGTCCCTCTCCATCTTTCTTGTCTGCCCTCTTAGATACTGAAAAGTTGCTATAAAGTCTTCCTGAGGCCTTCTCCAAGCTGAACAACCCCCACTCTCTCAGTCAGTTTTATTGACTTTGATTTAATCCCCACATGATGGATTTCAGCTTAAACTCACTGCTTAAACAAATGAGTCTTGCATTAATTTTTCAAAATCAACTAATTGTTCTAAGAAAGCCATTTCTTTCAAAAAGTGACTTAAACATTTTGAACCACATTTGTTATTGTATTTGAGATCCCAAAAGTATCTAATGAATTGGGAATGTCAGAGCTTCCCCACTACAAGATTAAAACAAACAAGAATTTATTATATAAACCCACTAAATAATACCTGCATCAAACTATAACACCTGTAACTACTATAAGACAAACCTTGTAAAATTACAACCTATAGTTTCACTCAAACATTAAAATGTGCTCCACCCTAAAGAAGCACTTTGAAAGCTCTTCAGGACAGATCTTCACTTCAGAGACTGTGATCTTTCAATCTGTCATTACTATCCCACATAGGCCTTTAGCTTGGAAGTCACTTCACAGGAAATCTTCTTAAGATCTTTTTGACAAGTGTATTTGTCATAATTTCTTCCATTTCTCCCTGGCACGAGGGAGTCCAAAGTGATCAAAGGAGTAAAAGGAACCCTTTGTCACAAGGCAAGGAAATCCCCAGCTCTGCCAGCTCATCTGCACATCTGGAAGTTGCCAAGGGTGTCCCACAGCTGGAGTAAGAAAGGCTGTGCAGGAGTGACACTGCTTTTCCATCTCCTTGCCTCCTCACCTTCCTGGAGCCACCGGTGTCCTGATCCTGGGGCAGGAGCAGTAGCACAGGGCACCAGCTACTGCGATCTCAGCAGCTGTACTGAACCAACACACCTGCTGCAGGTCTAGACACACAAGTGAGACTTCACCACATCTAACTGGGCACACTTTGGGCCTTTAGCTGGAATCTCATTCTGGGGTTATCTTAACATATTGATGACCATGTACATGGGTTCAGGAAACATGGAATTCAATTTTCTTCCACCATCTTCTTTGGCTTTGTGGTTACAAAGTAATGCTTCTATCAGCTCCCAAAGGAAAATTTGTTGAAATACAGAACTGGGAATTCTCAGAAGAGGTTCTAATTTCCTATCATTTTCCACAAGCTTAAACTCACTGGAAACAGTGTTAAACAGCTTTACTAAGATTTTGAAAGAGTAAAGATTACTAACATTTATATCTCTGAATGGAAGACATTAACTAAGATAGTAACAACAGATTGCCATATTTGATCATCCATGGTATCTGTGGATTTTAGACTTTATGTTATTTTCTTCAACTTAAAAATTGATGTATATTTTCAAGCATACCTGGCTTTCAAAACAGCTTCAGCAACTTTTTTTTTTATGTAACCATATATATGTGTATGTTTATACAATTATACTGCAGATAATATCCAACAGATCTGAGCCACAAAGAGTGCAACAGTCAATACATATCCCCCCACAGCAGACAAATTCAAACATAGAATGCAGTAACACAGAAGAAGTCTTGCTGTGTGGACACCTTGGTGTCTTTTTCTAAATCAAAACGCACATCCACTGCTTAGCTGAAGAACTGACCTAAATCCAAGAGCTGTGAGCACAGCAGCCTTCCTAAATACTGGTGTGATGCTCTGTGCACTTCTGAAGGTAATCTAGGATAAATAAATTGAGGCAACATTACTGTAGGACAGCAAGACCAAAGTAATGCTCTCCAGTAATTCTCCAATGCTCACGACAACAGCAGCAAAATAATCAAGTTTTCTGACATGTATCAAAAAGAACATTAGAAGAACACACAGTTGCTCCTAGCATAGCTTTAATACCGGAAATCACTTTCTATATTGTTATACTTGATAAATAACAGTAAATATATTAGCTAGCATTCAAAAAACAGGAAACTTTTAAAAGTTCAGAACAAAAGCATATATAAAGTTCACAAGATATTACTGTAAAGGACAAATTAAGAGCCCATTTTAATTAAACCAAAGTAGACAAAGGGGAAGGGTGTTTCATAAAATAAGGGAACAGTGCCAGCAGGGACAGCATTCATTTTCCCTATAAGCCAAAGTGCCATCACTATTACAAACGATACAGAAATTATATCAGGAAAATAGTATGTGACTTGAGCACACCAGCTGAACAGTGTGAGTTCCTGCTGCCTACATCCACTGTTTGACCCTCTGTATTGTGCATGAACCCTGGCCACTCTGCAGTTCCAGTGGACACCAACCTCCTGCACACCTTGGGCCACAACTACCAGCCTGGCCTACCTATAATGGATGTCCTGCCAATTCTGCACATTCCTTATAAAAATTAATCCCTCCCAGTCTGGAGAGATTGTGAGAAATACACCATTGCACAGAGTCAATTCAGGTGAGATACCTATGTTTATGAGGATTAGACTAAGGAAAAGGAAACCTGCAGCCTATCAGAGGTTATGTTTCCATACTAATTTTATTTGGGGGTAACTGTGTGATTTTGCTTGCTCAGTGTGTCATGACACACATAGCACAACCATCACAGATGTAGTACACTGGATACTGGTATTCACAGGCTCTCTCTGGCACTTTTATGTAGACTTTCACGAAAAGGGTACAAAAGAGGAGGTAAAAGCACAGCAAAACACACACGGGTAATATGTTAATTTTCTCATTTAGCCTCACCTATTCACCTCAGCCTTGGTATGCATCAAGCCCCTTTTCTCTCTTCTATGCCCTTCTTGATGAGAGGCTGACAGCCACATTCTAGAGGTAGTTTTCTGCTTAGGGTAAATACTCACTAGGAACAGGCATTAGAATAGACATTATTTCACTTATTGCCCATGAGAGCACTTAAGCTTATTTCTTGAATAGTGAAAGGCTAATATACTGCTTAAACACAACATTGATTACTGAGATGCTTTCCTTCACATATATTTTATGTTGTTACTTGTTTGGCAGTAAAACTTAAGTTCACATTTAGCAAGGCACTTAGGCCACATTTCATTAAAATATATATATATACACCCCTGAGAAAAATGACTTCTGCTCTCTCCATAGGAAAAATTGCTCTGCAATACCAAAAGATTGACAGAAGAAAAAATGAAGTACTGATCTGAAGGAATGGCAAGCTTGTACCAGAACATGACAATCCACTTTAGACACTGCTGTTCTGCACAGGTAAATGTGTGCACCGTTGGAGATGCATGGATGTCTTTGGATCTGTCATCAGCACAGAACTGTTCCATCATGGCAGGCTGCCACAATGTGTACACCACAAAATTTCCTACAGCATTGAACTGTGGGATTTCTGCAGAAGAAAAATTTTGGCCCTTCACAAATGCCATCAGGAAATCCAAAATTCAAGTGTAAAAAAATCCAAAATTCAAGCTCAACTGTAAGAAAAGGCTCTTGAAAATAGGGCATAGAAGAGGATAAACAGAACTGTAATAAGAAAACTGGATTTGTACACTTATTATTTTTATAAAAGATACACTACAAGCTCATACTGACCTATAACACTGCAGTCTTCTTGTCCTTCATTTTTCTATTTATCCAAGCAAAGAATACTTCTCCAATACAGAGACCAAACACTGTTTTTGCACATCCACAGGGATAAAAGGAATAACTAGCGTTACACTTTGACACATGGAACATATTACTTCATGAACACAAGTTCAGAAGTTCACACAAGGAATTTAACAGGGCTAGAATGTCTTAGGAATGCCTTGGAAAAGGCACAACACATTTGCATGCATCCTAACTGAATAAACCACTCAAGCAGTTTTATCTACCAGCTTTTCCTAGATTGCATGCTTATCAGTTGATTACCAAGTAACCAAGTTGCTTAGCAAAAGGGAAAAAAAAAAAAAGAAAAAAGAAGCCAAAGAAAGCCAAGGGAAAACTTCTAACCTTGCTTCTGAAGAAGTATTGACAAACACTAAAACAGACCTGCTTTTATTGTTAGCTGCTTAAAAATAATATGTATCCTTTAACAACTACTTAAACAGAAGCCAGGATGGAAGAAACTAATCTATACTGATCTCACTTAGGATTTTTATCCAAATATGATTTAGGAGTCCACCTTGGATTGAGTGCAGTATTTAATACAGAACCATTTGACCAATCTACTGCAGGAAGACAGAATAATCCAGTAAATATTTCTCTCTCTAAGCATTAGTAGGATATTTGAAATATGAATATTTAAGCCTCATGACACTGAAGTTTCTAATAACAAATATAAGGCATAATTATATCTAAAGCTAAAATTAGTTTTTTACTTAAATCTTTGTCTTGCTTTCTACTTGCTAAGGTTCCAACACCAAGCCCTCTACCACTATATTTCTCTGGCAAACTTGTTCCATCTTACAGGGCTGGTTACTTTTTCAATTACCAAGGCAAAGAATTCACCTGCTTCCTAAAGTACAGCCAATGAATCTTTCTTGTAATGGCTAAATATGAAAAGATTCACTTTTCATTTCACAATAAACTAGACATTTATGTCCTTGTCATGACTGCTTCCTGTGGAAAAAAAGAAGGGTGCTTCACAGGTCATGATGAAGAAGAACAAACCAGAAGAAAAAGTTTCTTTTCCCCATCTTCTTCATGATTCTTTCCTTTGTTTTCTTAGTTTTTTTTTTTAATTTAATCCTTTTTTTCATGTCACTGACTTAACTTTACACACTTTAATGCAGCTGACAAATAAAAATTTCTTATGTAAAAAAATATTTCATAATCTCATGTGCTAATAAAATGTAAAAATCAACATGAAAACATATCTTATGTCAATGAATAATCATAATTACTGTCTTATCTTACCTAAGAAAGACCTGTTTGAAGAGGCTCATAAATTGATCCAATTTCACAGCCTACACAAGCTTTCTGGTGGGGCTTTTGGTTTTTATTTAAGAAACACATCACTATAGTCCACTTAAAATAAAACACATCAAGCCAAAGAGTCAGAAAAATCAACAGGAATTTCTGTAGTAGTTGGCAGTAACCCACAGCCTAGCACACTGCCACTAATATTACCATTTAACTTTCTCAGACATGATTTGTTCACAGTTATATTTCACCATATTCACTAGAACTAGGCAATTGTGAATTGGTAGCCGAGAAAACTCAAAGTATGACAGGTAAGAGCTGCGATCACTTCATTTAAATAAAATTCAAGCATCACTCCATGTACACCTTTTGATTCATTAAAATAACCACCTTAATCTTTATGTGCACTAGGATCAGATCACCCGGTGGACATTGGGAATTCACACTGGCATAAAAAACTCTGCAGACAGTGGCACCCTTTCCAGAGGTTCTCTGAGGGAAGTTTTAATTTGTGCTTCAGGCTTCATGGCAGCCCTACCAGCAAAGGTGCCTTGGGGACATGCTGAATTCATATTGCTGTGACATGCAGCCATGTGTGTGTGCAGAGGCCACACTAGTCACAGGTAAGACAGATAAATCAAATGGTAGCATCCCCCCATCAGCTTTTCTATTATCTGCCCCACTTTGTACAAATTTCCTCCAGCTTCCCCAACACCTCTTGCTTTGCTGTTCTTCCTTAAGATATGGGATGGGGATTTGTCAAAGTCAATGAGCACTTTATTACAGTGAGAGTGCTCAGTAATGAACAATTCAGCAATTTAATGAGATTCTGTAGATCTGTCTCCAGCCTGTCCATCAAGTTTCACGTCTATAAAGCACCCTGACACTAATCCTCTGGCATACCCAATCTTCACCCTGGGCTGAATATTAGATTCTTCCATGGTATATTGCATTACCACTATAACCTTAGCAAAAATGATGAACTTAACTACACTTGAGGCAATATAGCTGGTCTGATTTGATTTCCTTCTATTGGGTTGACTATGAGGGAATTACTTATTTACTAAGATAAAGCAAGAAACCAGTTTCTTATTGCTTTCTGAATGCCCAAATTGGTAAATATTTATATATGTCTTTTAATCCATTCTGGGAACCTGGAATATTTATAAATATATATTTATTCCTGGTTTTACAAACTGAATTAAAATGATGCATGCACATTTTGCCTGCAGCAGAAACCTAGTTTAAAAAAATTCTTTGGAACAGCAGTAGTAACCTTTAGAGAGGCTATTATGATAACACTTAAATGGACAGTGTGGAGTTTGTTGTCACTCAGAAAGCAGCATATTACCTATCTCTCCCCAGTATGACCCTGCAACAGAAACAGAGGCTTTGTCATATTTGCCTCATGAAGTGTTCATTGACTGGAGTGCACACAATTAAGAAAATTACTTCTGAGTCTGAGTCTTGCAAAACAGGAAAAGTTAGACAGGATTTGAAAACTCCCACTTCCCAAACATCATTATAGCAGGTTTTGAGCGAGTATTAAGTTATACTTGTATGGATTCCCACAGAAACTCTTCTAGCAGAAGCATACCCAAGCACGTAGCTAGGGGATTCCACTGGCTCTGCAGAGAAATGATGATGAAACCCAATCAGCCAATCATCCATGCTCCATGCGTAAACTTGTACATCAAAACTTGCTTCTGATAAAGGGAATATAGACTAGGACTCCAGGGTAGTGTGGTGTGCCTTAAAAACCTAAACCAAACACAACCCATCATCATGTGTAGTGTACTGCAGGTTCTGCTGTACAGGCATCCTCCAGGGACTAGGACAGGAAAAAGTCAAACTTCATTTTGGTATTTGCAGAAAAGATCACCTTTGTAACATACTCTATAATGTAAAGCCTTAAAATTTTGTAAAAAAATATATGCCTGCTACATAACTGAAGGGTTATGTTACATCTTCCTACTGGTTAACCTGACATTTTTATTTTTTAAAGAATAAATATTTTATTCTGCATGACATTATTCATCCACAGAACATAAAGCATCTCACTGATGAATATACACTTTACACTTTGAGAAATTGATAGCATCTAACAGTAGTTATCTCCTTAGAATAATCCAAAAGATAAATAGATAATAAATAGGTAATAGGGGTTGAAAAATAAATCGGTTTTCTGAATCACAGTCTTCTCTGTTGGACCAATATAACCCACTTCTTAAAAGGAATGCACAGGTTTCTTTTTAGCAAGTTTCTTTCTATCTTGAAATACACTGAAATACTTTCCTCTCTAAAACATGACAGCAAAAACGAAACAGAAAGATATCTTTGGGTAATCAATGTTACAGAGATTTTCTTCCACTCCATAGTGAATTTTACAGATATTCAATAGGAACATTTCCAAGGACAAATTTTAGTTTAGTTTTTGTGTTTCTCTTAATAGGCTATGTGTTTTTCTCACATTAGGTTTTCTCCCAGCCCATGCACACTAAAGGTCACAACAAAATGCTTTTATCTTGTTAATACTTTATGGCTAGCAACTTGCTCCTTTTCTAGATCCAGCTTTTTAAAAGAAAGTGATCTCGGGCTTCGTACCACAAACCTTCCATCAAAACTTCCACTCATCTTGGAGCAGTGCTGCCTGTGTGATGATTCTCTCATTTCCTTCAGGCAAAGTCAGCTGAGGTGGCCCAAACAATTTCAATGACTATTTAAGTTATGCAGCTAAATTTGTCTGAAGTGAATGAGAGAGACTGCAGAAGCAAGTTTGCCACCAAACTCATGGCACTAGCCTCATCAGTGGCAATTATAATTGAGCTGCATGCATCAGCCATCTCTTCCTATCAAAGAAGTTGGATCTGGAGGAAAATCTCTGTCTGTATTTAAGTAGCAGAAGTTAAACAGCATGACAAATTTCTCTCTCAAACAAAGTAATTGCATTAACACAACACAACATTTTTAGAATTTCGTTTAGAAATTTCCCTCAGTTGTTATTCACAGTTTTTGCTCAAGTGCTTATTCTCCCTCGAGATTGCTCCAGGGTTTCAAAACAACAGATTACTGCTATGGTTTATAGAGTGTCACACATTCTGGTTGTTCACCAATCCTCTTACCTGCCAGATTTGTTCTTCACTGAGTGAAGTGAGTCTATCGCTTTTAAAAACCTCTCGAAGAAGACAGTACGGGAGTGCCAGAACTTCTTCAGGATGACTCTTCAATAGCTCAGAGAGATGTTTTACTAAGAAGCCAATGACTGCATTTTCCAACAAAGTGAGGTTGAAAAGATCCGCAAGCTTGTACAGGTCCAAGTAGTTAAAACTATTTAATTCCTAGATGGATGAAGCAAACAAAATACATGTCACAAAAATATCCCAAACATGAAACAGAGGATATAAAAATCCACAGGTCTCAGATAATGAAAAAAGGTTATTCTTTTGGAGCTGTGGAGAAGGAAGGCAATATAACTTGAAGTTAATTAACACAGCCTCATTCAAAACGTATATGTGTTACCATTGCATATGCAAATATATATGATAGTACTAATTTATATTTCAACTCCTAAGGTTATTTATGCATAAAGCATCTGTAAGAAATATGGATTAGTACATAATATAATAAACCAGCATGATTTACACTGTTTGACAAGAGCTCTCAGGAGCTAACAAGTGGATTAAAAAAATGCATTTTTTAACTACAATGGTTTGTTACGAAGCAATTGTTTGTTCATTATTTACTGTTTTGATTGAACTAGAGCACCTGTGTAGCACAACTTTTTGTTCTATGAAACCTCACAAAATACAAGATGTTAAGCAACATTTTATTATGTATGAATTTTTCTTCATTGAACAAATGAACCCTTTTTTTTTTCTCCAACCACTGTCATCAAAATATAGTGGACGTTGGCCTCCTACTCCTTCTCTCTCTCCTTCTAGCAGTTGAAAATGTCAGGAGATAAAAGCTATAGTAGCTCAAGGCAGAAAGCTTTGCCCATCCGGCTAACAGATGACCAATATTTATGAGCTAATGTTTTCAGCTTGGCATCCCTCATAAATTAGTACTTAGACAACTAACTACTGCTGTTCTAGACCACACTGCTCCCTTCAGGGAACAGCCCAAGAATTCACCTCTATTAGACAAAAGCACCCAGGGCACCTGGGAAATAATAATCATGTTTACCCATTTTCTCTGTTCTTGTTGCATGCTCACACCTCTCTTCCCCTCTCCTCCGCAATCCCGGTTCTCATCTTCCAATTTAGCGCATTGCTCCCTATCAGCCGCCTTCCCCTTGACCAGCCCCATGTGTGAGAATGACAAGGAGCCTCGTCAGTCTCACTTTGCTGGTGAGTTAACACAGGGACTGGAGCAAGGAAGAGAAACAGACTAAATTAAGTCAATTTCACTTTCACTGCTCTGCTGGATGGAATGGCAGCACCAAATGAAACTGACAAGAAATCTTGTAAATGTCAAATGAGCTGCACGGCTGGCAGATAGAGCAGAGCAACAGGGAAGATGGGAAAGTGCGAAGAGGGGTTTTTTTGGAATGTTTTATGGACGACATCTTGAACGTGTGAATTGGGTGCCTGTCCCGATGACTGTGGAGCTGTTTATGCATATGTAATGGAGAGTGGAGAAAGAATTTTTTAACCTGCTTAGAGGAGTCAGTACTGGAGGAAATGGAATCAAGTTCCTGTGGAGGTTCCTGCTTGTTACATAATCTCCCAGTCTAAACAGTTCACCTTCCCCAGCAGAGTTGTACACTAAAGATAAATCTTACTAATTATCTACTTAGACTTCTGCATAAGAGCTTCCCATGGCTTTCTTGGACGAACTAAGATCTTTACATTGTCAGAACAAGCACTAACAGCCATCATCCCAAAAGCCACAGCTATCCTAGTGTCAGCCCCTCCTCACATTAACACAGAGGAGATAAGAATAAATCTGCAGTTGCAGAAAGAAGGATAAAAGAATGAATTCTACGTGAAAAGTATCTGGTCTGTGTGCTTGCTTGGTGATTTAGTATCTTCAGATCACAGATGGCACCTCACAACCCCACTCCTGTGATGGCCATGCAATGGTGACAACAACACATAGGAGTCTAATCCAAGCAAACAGCACAGTATTTGACAAGCAGCATCCACGGTTTATTGTCTCTGGCTCAGAAAACTATCTCTTCAAAGAACTCACTGATTGAATAAATCCCAAATGTCAGAAAGAAATTTAGAAGAGCTCAGAGTGTATTTATTGAGCTCTTTTGTGGTCAATGGCTATGTCTAGGGACATAAATAAATAAATAAATAAATAAATAAATAATCGAGCTCTGTGAGCTGAAGATCAACAGTCCCACTACAATACGTGCCTGATCAAACCCCACTAAGTGTTGGTTGAGAAGGAGAGGTGGCTTTTAGCAGACTTCAGAGGAGGAAAATACTGGAGATAACATAACAGGATCCTTATTAGAGAGAATCAGTAATGAGACACACAAATGCAATCTACCCCTGAAAAATCTTCACATTTTCAGTGAAATCTGAAAGACATTGGTAAGCCTTCATTTTAGGTATGGATATTTTTCATGAGCTCCAAACTCCCCTATCCTCTCAAATCAGAAGCAATCAAAGTTGTTTTTATGAAAGCTGTCTTACAGTTGAAGAGGCCAAATATACTTATGGATGTATAATTAAATTTCACCAGTTATTTATACTACATGTAGTGACTTATTTCAGATGCTTGTTTATGTATGTGGGTTGTTTTGGGTTTTATTTTTGGGGGGGGGGGCTTTGTGTTAACTTATTTTCATTGCTAAGTTTCAGATGATTTTTGATGCTTCCTAACGTAATGTGTTAGTTACCTGCTGAACTTACAGTCTACTTGTCAATGAATACTGAAAGTGTGTTTTGTTAAAACTGGCCTTGGCCTGGAATCAGTAATGTTCATTTCTGATTTTGTAAGGTTAGAGTTGATCTACAGATTTGTATTTCACAGAAGAAGATGCACATATTTCATTAGGTTTTACAAATGAAAATCAGGTTTATACAGTACTACACACTACTGCCTCAGTTATGATCCTAGAAGGCAAAAATGTCACATCAAGATTGTTCCATATATACCCTAGATCACTAACTTTGCTCTTACAAGTGGTAAAATTTTCAAAAACAGTCTAAAATGAAGTATATAAAATTAGTTGCAAGAAAAATGCACCTTATCTTCTAGCTTTAAAAAAGTCCCCCAGGAAGGATCAAAGCAATCACTGTCAGCTCAATCTGATTTGAATAAACTTTTCACGCTAAAACCTTAATTGAATTAAAAACTTTGGTAAATGGTGAAATAGGTTACTAAACAGGAAATTTAGGTGTGTTCATGAGTACTGGCAGTCTCTGCTTTCCACAGATTTTATTATATTGCATTAACTGAGCAACTACAAAATTTTGAAGTAGTGTGTGACTTTCTTGTGGTACTGTATTGCAGTACATGTTCTTTGAAAACAGGCATTACAAACCAGGCTTATGTAAATTTTTGAAACTTTTAACCCCTTTTTCATAAACTTTTATGTATATGCCACCTATTTTTTTTTGAACTGAAGAATGAAATATGGATACAAGCTGAACTGTCACTAAGAGCTGAAGGTAGTGATCCTATCTCTTCTAATATGATGTATGTTACACTGCTGAAACACATTCAGGCTAAGAAAATATGTATAAAATTACAGGTACAGCACTTAAACTAAGTTTAAATAGTTCTGAAATCTCACAGTGAACTCAAACCAATTTAGTAAGTTGTCCAAATTATTTATCAGTGTCTACTTCTAAAATAAGAAACCACCTTAGATGTCATGCATTCTACTTAGTGTGCATCCCCCCACTGAAGCAAGGGAATCTATTATTCCTCACTAAGGGTCTTCTGATTCAGTAGTATCAACCTTTAGATGCCAAACCAATTCAACAATGAGCTGACATTTAAAAGCTTCATAAAAGAAAATATCTTCTACAAACAAAAATAATCTGAAAGATGACAATATTAAATATTCAAAATAAATGATGTGACAGTGTGAATATTTTGAAACAGAGGTGTATTTCAGTATAGAGATAAGCTAAATTGTCAAACAGGAAAAATAGATATAAACATTGTGTTTAAGTTGCTTCCAAAACCATCTTTATTCGTTCGTACTTTAAAGAATAATTGCCTTGCACAAGCCACAGAAAAGGATGTAACAGATTGATAAATTAGAGTTAATCATAACCAAGTACACAGCAGACTACAATATACCTCTACTCCTGTGCTCTATGTTATAAATAGCAGAAAAAGCACAAGGAGAACTAAGGGGAAAGAATGCATTTCTTTATGACCTTATTTGAAAGATAAACTCCTTGGGGAAATACAATTTATTCAGATTATCAAGACCCTGCTGTGCAAATCTACAGTCTGGGAGCACACTACGGAGATCAAACAATATTTACTTTATTCTGTTGGGTATAAAAGCTTTTAATGAATGCATAATTAAAACAGCAAAAGTATATACAGCTTTAGAATTCCACTGCCAAGCCAAGCCATTAATATCCAAAGTACCGTAACCAGTTGTAACTCCACCTGCTTCCTAGATTACAATACTGTTATAAATCAAGGTATTAAATGACTAGCCCTGCTGCTGTAGCAGGGAAGAGTTGCATGGTGACACTATTCCCCCCTTTTCTAAAAGGGGTTCAGCCTCTTTAAAGCAAAAAAAACCCAAGCCCAAGTGTGAGGTCTCTGAGAGAGGGACATAGTTATTCAAAATCCTTAAGCAGCACAGGTCTTGACCCTACACCTCCAGGTTCTCTGCCACATTAAATACTATGAACCAGCTGCACCATTCAGAAAAAAACCCTTGACAAAAATCATAGCAAAGATGGGCCCTAAATAGATCAGGGATAGTAACAAAATGAAAAATTGTAATGACAAAAAAAGGGATCAACACAATCTTAAGATAAAAGAAAATCAGCTCTGCTGGGTCTAGCTCTTTCTTTGTATATCAAAGGTTCTGGTTTTGCAAAACCTCACACATTTACTTAAGAGCTAACAGATCAGGCACATTCTCAACAGCACAGCAACAGACACAAACATTTCATAATAAGCATAAGCACAAAAAGTATATTTTAGATCTTATTTGAAATTTGCCTCTGTTAAACACCAAAGTCATCCAGTTGAGCCATTTAAAGCATTTTTCTGAAGCCTGGTCACAGTGGAACAGCTGGCTCAGAATTTTTCAATGTACTAAACTGATTACTCTTATTATGAAATAAGTGCAGGCTGCAGATGTGTTTATAGACAAAGTAAAAGATGGCTTTAAGTGACTCGTTTTATACAATTAATTTTTCTGATAGATCACCGCTTTCCCACCACTTCCTGTAATTCTTGCATTTGTTTTCTCCTTTGAGCATGAAAAGGTAATTTGCATCCTTGCTGCTATTTCAAAGTAGGTCTAGAGCTAAGTAAAAGACCAACAATATCGAAACATATCAGCCATATTATTTTTCCTATACCCTATGAGAATTCATTTCCCTTCTCACTACTTGTTTCTCTATATCTGCTCAGTTTTCAGGTTTAATCCTGCTGGCTGCTGCTAGTGAGAATCCTCTCTGAAGGCACAGAGGAGGCCTGTGAGCTTCACAAGCACAGAGGAAAGACATGACATTCTCAGATTGCTCATGTGATGACACAAATGTGTGGTATTCAAAAAAAAGGAAGTGAAGCATGCCATATGTAAAACTAAAAAAAGAAAACATTTTCTAGAAGCTCAGTTTGATCTACATTATTAAATAGTACAAATATCTTCAACTGCAAATCCAATTAAATATTTTAGGTGACACTGATTATATATAACTTTTATAATCTGCATACACAATTATGTGTATCATGGAAAGAAATAAAATAATGGAATATTAAGACTACACAGTTAAATTTTCATACTACCAGTGGAAGAACTACAGGTAAGATTCTGCAGAGGTTTCAACAGCTGCTTTCCCTTGGTTATCAGATGCTGCAATAAGAATTTTAAAAATTATTTTAAGTGTCCCTGGCATAGGAACCCCCTAAATGAAAAGTTTCACATCTTACCAGTTCCTCCTGGCAATATAACTGTAGCAATATATTGTATTTAGCAAATAAAAGTACAAGGATGAAGGAACATGGAGATCTTCTAACCCTTGACCTGGCACTTTTCTATCATTTCACACAGTAGAAACACAAAGCAAGGATTTGATGAGATTTATCAACATTAACCATTTTTGCCAATTATGGGAGCTTGCCTTTTCTTCAAGAATGTTGTGAGGAATAACATTTCTCATACACATTCATATATCCTTTACTCCAGCAGAAGTCACAGAATATAGTCTCTACAGATGATTTATGATTTTATGTTTTTGCTAGCTTGGAATTGCTACAGTGTAAGAGGAAAACTGAAAACTACTTGGCTAATGCATCAACAAGCAGTAATTTTTTATGGTAAGTGTTCTCATTTTTTTGGTTTTGTTGCTAATATTGACAAATCAGAAAGGGTTGTCCTTTAGAAACCCAAAGCTTAAAGGAGTAGCAGCCAAAATAAATAATTACAAACCAGATGAAGAAAAAAAATAGGACTGTATGATACTATTTTTTTTTTGGTTACAGGCTTCTATTTAAGGCCATGAGAATACAGAAGTGGGAGTCTATTCCTCTACTATACCACAAACTCATTAAAACATCTTAGCATAAATTAAGAAAGATCTATCTTGTTCCCAACTAGTATTACAAGAAGGCTCAGCTGATTTTTAGACTTCATCTCTTAATTTCATTTAATTTACTCAAACACTTTATATACCTTTGTTTCTGTGCCAAAATGATCTTTTAGATTTAACAGCACAATGTTTCTCCCCTGATCCTCCCTCCCTCAGTATTTAGTCCTTTGATATATTTACAGAAAACAATTATATTCCTCCTCAGCCCTCATTTTACTAGACTAAATAAGAAAAGGTCCAATCTCCTCATCTACAGTAGGTCTTCCTGATCATCTTAGCTCACCTTTTTTTCTACACCTCTCACTGTTTTGATTTCACTTACTCTTCTACATGGACAAACTCTTCCCAGTACTCCTGATTTTTCAGCAGTACCTTGTAAAATAGCATTAATGCTTCCTTAGCTGTATAAATTAACTTGTATGAAAGTCAAAATGCCTTTTTCTTGATGCCATGACATTACTAGCTCTTAGTAGCTCATATGATTTAATACATGAAAAGTCTGTGAACTTGGTCCTCAAGTGAGACACAGAAGCAGCGACTCAGAAACAGCCACTCTGGCAGGCAAGACAAAAATAATGCAACATATTACAAATGGGAATTATGATTAGGTTCTACTGAGGATGCTCAGAAATATTTTCCAATCACTTCTTTAATTGTATTGTCTCTTTGAGTAACCGATCTTGTAATTGTCCCATTCCATACGAGTTACTGGGGAGAAATTATTTCAATGATTTTTAAGACTTGTTTCAAATTGTATCTGGATCAATGGGCTGAGGCCAACAGTATGAGATTCAACAAGGCCAAGTCCTGCACTTTGGCCACACCAACCCCATGCACCACTACAGGCTGGGGGCTGCAAAACTGTGCCGTGGAAAAGGACCTGGAAGTGCTGCTCAACTGCAGCTGAACACGAGCCAGCAGTGCCCAGGTGGCCAAGAAGGTCAGTGGCATCCTGGCCTGGATAAAGAACTGTGTGGCCAGCAGGGCTGGGGCAATGTCCCTCTGTTCTCAGCACTGGTGAGGGGTGCGTCCAGTTCTGAGCCCCTCACAACAAGAAAGACATTGAGGGGCTGGAGAGAGTCCAGAGAGGGGAAACAGAGCTGATGAAGGGTGTAGAGAGTGACTGATAGGAAGAGTGGTTGAGAGAGCTGGGGGTGTTTAGCCTGGAGAAAAGGAGGCTTGGGGGTGACTTTATCACTTTCTACAACTGCCTGAAAGGAGGGTGTTGCCAGGTGGAGGTTGGTCTCTTCTCCCAGTGACAGGAGAAGAAATTTCCTCAAGCTGCAGCAGGAGAGGTTCAGGTTGGACACCTGGAAGAATTTTTTCATTGAAAGCACTGGAACAGACTGCCCAGGGAAGTGATGGAGTCATCTTCTCTGGAAGTGTTCAAGAAACAACTGGACATGGCACTTAGTGCAATGGTTAATTGACATGGTGGTGTTTGGTCAAAGGTCAGTATTTTCCAACCTTAATGATTTTATGATTCTATTCTGTGAAAAGTAGGTAAGTAAATCCTCCTTAATACACTGAAAACCAAAGTAAGTCTTAAAACAGTATTAAGTATGAAAACTTTTAGACATAGAAAATAGAAAAATTGTTTCTAATTCATAGTACATTAAAGTGCAATTTTTACTCTTAATTCATATCTCCATTACCAGCATGGAGGACAGATAGAGATGGAAAAAAAATGAAAAATCAACATTCCTGATAGAGGTATTAATAGAGGTATTAGTGTACCTGACAGTTTCCCTCTCCAATGCCTTTTTAAAAATAACTTGCTATTTTGCCAACATTTAATAAGTCAAGCTGAAGTTTTCCAGCTTCAAGATGAATCACTTGAAACTTCTTGAAAACATCCCTAAAAGCATATTATACATTATTAAGGATGAGCCTGACAGGAAAAGACCATTGCTCTTCCATATTAAAAATATTCAGAATGGAAATAGATCATAGGAGCTGCCATCCCTGTGAACAACTTCTACTGACACCCCTCATTAAGCCTCTAGAAAAATAATTTGGATATGCTCAGTAACACCTTGTTTGAACTTTTCAGTCCAAAATCCCAAGACATTTTTAGAAAAGGGTAACTATAGTGAGCTGGTCATCTAATAACATCAGAGAATTAAACACACTGCCTAAAATACGTGGAATAACAGGTTATTTAACACAGATCAATTCAAGTCTCAGAAATGTTTGCAAAAGAACTCAAAGCAACAAAATTTCCTTAGAATTTTAAGGCAGTATTTGATACTCCATGTGCTGAAACGCTGAATCCAGTGCAGGATAACTCAATAATGAGTATAATTTTGATAGACAAAAGTCCTCAAGGAATCCATTTTGATCCAACACTGTTAACAGTTTAATTGAAGCAGTGAATGATAAGTTTGGTCTGCAGAGTCTGCAGAAGACTCTTCAAAGACAGCATGAGTATTGTCAGGCTATCTGGGAACCAGTAACATAATACAGAAAATATACCAGGCTGTATTTGGAACAACACTGACAAGCCATCAGGAGGCACTAAGAAGCAGTCATAAATAGTAACATCAGTTCTCAGAACAGTGCTGTGGAAAAAAAGAAAAGAAAAAAGCTCATGTCATAAAATGCACACCTAGTTCTGCACAATAAAAGAAACAAGCCCTCTTGCTGCTTCAATATTACATTTTAAATCTAATCTTCAATTATTGGTCCCAGTTCTGAAGTCCAAACTTTAGGGATACTTAAAACCTACAGGTTGGAAAACCAACCTTGCAAGATTTCAGGTGCTTAACTTAGTTTTTTAAAGAAAGACTCCTGGAGGATTTGATCTTGAGCAAAGATATTTATAACACGGAGAAAATAAATGAAAGGAAAAATAGCACTGACTAAATTTTCAGAAAATAGTTTCTGGTGCATGAATGTAGGATCAGAGCTTCCCTGGACAAGGAACTAGAAAGTACAGGACTGTTTGCATTGGCTTCATGGGATTATGTACATTTTGCAGGTCTGCATTAACAAAAAATGACTGCAATAAAACTAGTTCTTTTGACAACTGTCTGTACAGGTAAAGAAGGAAATATTTGTGCAATTTGACTGCTGGGGTTATAATGGTTTCTCATTCCTTTCAAAAGCAAGGGACTTGTTGCAGCTGCAGGAAGATATGAGAGTACTCAGCAGTTAAAAGAACCTGACTGTAAGTATGTGAATGATAAAAAGGCAACATTTCCATTTTATTTGGAAAACTGTTATTTGTTCAGGTATCTCTGGGCTCCTGCAATATCTGACCTCAGCTCAAAAATCACTAAGAATTTTATTTTTGTTGCTCATAGCACTAAACCAAGGCAAATTCTCATTTTACAGAGGAGAAAAGGAGAAGCAGACGAATAATTTAAAAATATTTCCCATGATGTAGAATATACAAAGAAGAGAACCTGAAATGCCTGGAACCCACTCCAGTGCTCTAGTATCCAGTAGCTAGATAATTCCTGTCTTTACCAACTTAAACAGAATTTTAACTTACATATACCATTCAATATATTAGCAAAATGTCTGCAATGTGTATTGTATAGGCATTATACTCCAGCAAAAAGAAAAAACCAACTCTCTACAACTCTCTTTCCCCAGATTTATTCAGTGAAAAGAACATCTCTTTTTCCCACAACTAGGAGCTGTGTATTAGTAGGATTACAATCTATTAATCAGAACTCATTTCAGGAGATATACAGCATTAAAAGGGATAGTGGTAGGCCATAAAGAGACTGAAAAGAAAAAGAATGAGAAAAATCTGGAAGAACCACTGAATTACAAAAAAAAAGTCTGGACACGTGAAGATCAAGAGGAGTTTGCTTGTATTTCACAAAATCACAGCATTAGCATTAGGTTGGAAAAGGCCTTTGAGGTCATCATGTCCAACCTATGAACTAACACCACCCTGTCAACTAGATCAAGGCACTAAGTGCCACATCCAGGCTTTTATTAACACTTCCACTTATTTTTGCTACTTGCTTTGCTCCTTTTCAAGAATTTTTTTAACCTGTTTAACAAGTTTTGGTGCAGGGCTGAATGGTGCAATGTGAGTCCAGAACTTGATTAGGAATACATGGAAGTTAAGACTCAAAATAGTACCTAGGAAAGTCAAATAATTTCAAGTGTTTGGTTACAGTAAACTTTCAATAGTAGTCTTGGGGGTCCTGGACATCATCACTGCATACATGTACTTCCTACATACTTCAGTTCCCCACAAAGATGGTAATGCTTCAAATATGAGTAAAAATACTAAGAGGCAGGCAAACCCAAATACAAATACATATAAACACTGATTTGGGGCATGGTGTATGACAGTAGGCCTGTCCCCCTGGTGTTTTTCATGTCCACAACATTCCAAGTCAGTTGGATTTCCAATCCTAGTGACCACTGGCAACTGAACATACCTGAGGTTACTACAATACTTTCCCATGATAATCAGGTGTGCTGAGATGCCATGGAAGCTCAAGGCCCTTTACTTACATAATTAGAATAGACAGTGCTTCCAATTATCAAGGAGAAAACATTCTACAAGGAGGAAGAATTCTATGTGTTACCAGTTCAGTTCCTACTGAACTCTAAATAAAAGTCCTGGTTCAAGATCTAATACTGCTTATACAGCTAGACACTCTGCGACAGAAATCACAAATTCCATAAAACTGATTAAGCAGATGGGAAATTTAGCAAAAATTTCCTCCAAATTAATAAACAGATGTTTTGAATATATTACACAAGAAAACAGGTGAATGAAGTTACGGGCATTTCTGATGTTTTTCATGTTTGAAATAGCACAGTCATGGGATATTACTGATGGTTAATAGAGTTGATGCCACTAATCTTTAAGCGTGGATCTTTAATTTTTAGAATTAGTGAGAAGAATGAGGACAATTTATAACTTTTAAAGCTCTGATCATACTGGCTGAAGATTCAGTAAGTCATTACAGCATGTATACATTTATATTCATTCTGGTTTCAAGGCCTATTCAATATCTTGGACCAGAAGGGTCTCTTTATTCTAAATGGAGTCAGTCTACATCACTAATCTGAAGCAAAATACAAATTCTACTAATGCACTTGTGCAAACAAAATACCATAAATGATGGAATGTGTTAAAATGCTGCTTCATCTACTGCTGCTACAAGATCTACTGGAAAACATCAACAGCCTTATATGGAACTTGTTTCTTTCTTTGTGGTCCCCTATAAGCACAAATGGTTTAACAGTATTTAACAGTAATTAAAAAGAGATGATAATCTGGAATACTTCTATTTCTAAAGCTACTTATACATAATGTGGGCTTAGGTTATTTTCCTTATAAATCCTTCTTCTTAACTAGCACAATTAGTTGAGTATGTTGTCAGCAGTTCACGTAGATGGATCACGTAGTAACAATTAAGCCATCAGAAAAACATAAGAAATGGTGGGTCAGGGTATCAACTGCCTAATGCATAGGTTTGTATCAAGTTCAGATTTCTTATGTCTTTAATGAGAGATAGTCTACAAAAAGACTAAAATGCAAATACTGCATAATTGGAGAATGTATCAACTTGGATCTTCATTACTTCAGTCCTTTTTCGCCATTAAATAAACAAGGTTTTGAAAGTCTCTTCTATTAAACTGACTGAAAACTTAAAATTAAATTTACAAGGTCTTTTTGACATCTTTTAAAGATAGAGCAGACTGAATCATTCACTATTTTCCTTAGCCTAATATTTCAGGTGCTAAGTTGCCTCCTAAAATTCCATTAAATAATAAATTTTCTCATTCATTTTCTTAAGAAAGGTTTTGCCATTTCATTTAGAATTTGAAAGTGACTCCCATGAAAATAATAATAGTGTACCTAAAAATAGAGTAGAGAAGAGGTAAAAGCTATTTACTTCATAATGAAGAATGAAAAATATCAGTTCTATTTCGGATAAGCTTGTATAAATGAAAGAAAAGATGAACAATTAGCTCTCTACCACAGTGATACTTCTGAGATAAAATCAGATTGTAACTCACTTCAAGTCTAGTGTTCTCTTCAGGTTCATAGGTTACAAATGATTTATAGTCACCATTTCATACTTAGCATTCTGGCTTTTCCCATATTTTATAATACTTTAAAATCAAAGGATTTTCTTGTTTCAGAAATACCTTCACTAAAATGGCTTAATACAACTCAAAGTGCTTTAGATGAAAACAAATTTAAGTAAAATTTTTCTCTGTTTATTTCCAGGAAGAAACAGAGAAAAGGTTTTTTTTTTTCCAGGAGGTAATAAACCCCTCTCTATGTCTGGTGCCTATATTCCTCTTCTTTCACATTAGAGCTGTGAGTCTCCTCTTTCAGGTCACGTCTTCCACATAAAAGTGCTAAACTAATGCCGCTTAATGACAAATTAATGTCCATGAATAAAAAATACACCTCTAATAGCATAGAGTAATTTGCCATTACAATATCATCATTGGACATGCCCCTGGTTTAATACGATGTATTTAATTCATAACTTAATGAGTGATATATAAAAAGAGAGAGATGAACCCTGCAATTACATTTATGTGAGTCTGTCACCTTATTTGTAAAACCTTAGAGTCATTTACATTCAAATTAGAACAAATGAGTGATTTCACAAAGTGCAGTGATAAATGACCATTGCTGCACAAGACAGAACTGTATTTCCTTTGAAAACATTAACAGTTTCCTATTATTTGTTAAAAATTACAATGCATATTGCCCAGTGTTGTGTGAATAATGACTTTTTTACTGATTAGGTCAGAAGACTAATACGGAGTAAAAATAAATAATTTTTCTTTTCATTTTTTCTGATTTTAGCTTGAATTTCTCTGCTGAAACTGTTATGGACTCACACTGCCACCTGCTGCTCAGGCCCGGGTAAGAAGGGCCCCGACTGCCTTATTTCAAGTCCAGTTCAGCCATTCTGGGTGTCATTTCTTGCAATAAACAAAATTTTCCTCCAGACCTCTAAGTGGACATGTCGCTGAAAACACAAGCAGATAAAGATAGCTGCATTACCCAGTTACAAATGCTTCCACTTTGGAAGTGCATCCAAACTGCCTCAACTTGTAAGGAGAATTTAAAGTGAAATACACTGAGGACAGGGAGGGACAGGAAGAACATAAAACATTAGTATCGATCAGATGGCAATAAAACCAAAGAAGAATTTTGTACACTAAGCATTCTGGCATTCATCAGCCACTGTTTACAGCTTTATAAAAATACTGGAAAGATTCCAGAAGCAGAAATCTTTCAGGACAAAAAGGTCATCTAAAGAGTCCACACTGGCTAAAATGACAACATGAGAAGGGCAGGGAGGGAAATTGTGAAGCAATACAGCTTCCCTGCTCCTATTTAAAACACACACTAAAGCCGCTTGCCCTTTGGGACAGAACCTGCAAAGAGATGGCAGATCCAGCACTAACTGTCCCCTCCCAACTTGTGACCTCTCCTGTAACTGTGCTGCAGAGGACTGGCAATGTGTATCCATACAACTACCTAGACAGCTTGGGAGCTTTGATCTTGCCAGCAATAGTTAACCTAGATGCTGCAGCATCACTTTTTTACACATCCATCATCAGTTTCAATACGCACTGCAGATAAATAGCAGCAAGTGGATTACAGTAAGAATGGGATTCAAAGTGACTGGGTATTGTCACTTTGGTATATTTTCAACTTCTTCACTGATACCAACTGAAAAATGGAAAAAAAAAACACCATCATTTTTTTCCTAAGTCTCATTTTAAGTTGGAATCCTCACTAGTGCAACCACGTTTCATATATATAGATTATTATCTCTGTAATGTATCAGTATATTAAAGAGATAACAGAAAAAAAATCCCCAAGTTATTTTTGAGTTTTGTCCCAAGAACTGTTCTAATGACTATCAATAGCTCAATGACAACAGCTGAAAAAACTTGCTCCTTCAAAAAATAGCAGGCTAGCACAGCAACAACTGGTTGTGTAACACTTAAAACCAGGGAAATGTAAGACATTATTTTTGTCTACTTTGTATTCTTAGCATGGGAAGGTTACTTCACCACAGGATAAAGTTGGTAGACTTAAGCTTGCTGGTGGTGACTAATTCTGGGGGATTGAGGGGAGCGTGCAGAGTGTGCATGCATGTACTTAGATTAAAAACTCAGTATTAGTTAAAAAAAGCAAGCCTTGGTTTCTAGATGACCTTTAGATTTTCTTTCCAGCAGTTTAATTCGCTCTATATGAAAAACCCAGGAGCTAAAATCCCAACTGATCTGGGGCTTCTAGCAATACAAAGGTGATGCTCTCAATCTCTGTTGTACGAATTAATTCATCTCTGAAGGAGTTTATCTTAGTGAAAGTTGGGATTGTCATTGGCACCGTTCCAAATGGAGAAGTTTGGTTTAAGAAAAATAAATAGCTTTGAAGCTCTGGCTTACCCACATACATAAACAATGCACACTCCTTTTAAGCCACACAAAAATTCATTTGTAGCTTCTTCTGTTTAAAAACAGTAACATATTTCAATCTACAACACATTCAGATAGTTTAAAATTAGAAGAAGAAAATATTTAGATCATTAGGAATTTGTACACCAAGGAAAAAATTTGTTCTTTAAGCCTAAACTGACCATTAGAGTAGAAGGTTAAAAATCAAATGCCCCTACCCAAGACAATTTGCCTGCTTCAATTATTACTATGAATTATTCCAGAAGGATTTGTCAGTTGATTAACCTTATTTTGTATCCCAGGTCTGATCCTCCTCACTGTCTACTTTTGTATACAAGAATCTAGAGCAGGACAGCACAGAGGCAGTTCCAAGAAAATTCCAGTTGACTGCTGTTGTAGGATGCTGGGCCCAGGCTTATTTTAGTCACTCACCTAAAATGTTCTTTTCTTTTTATCTTAAATTAGCTGTCTTCAAAGATGGCATGACTGACATCAGTAGCAAGCAAGCAGAGTTCCATTTAAAGTCATGAAGCTTCTAAAAAGTAATCTGGTACATTCTTAGCAGGGAAACTAAAGCACTTAAAACTAAGAGGGGAATTGGCATCAAAGCTTCAAGTTCACCTGACACAAAAAACATTTAGGATCCCAATAAGAATTTTTACAAGTCAGAATAACTTCAGTGGCAATCAGGATCATCACTGCTCATGTCTACCATACCTGCTCCTCATAGGAGCTATGAGAATAAGAAATCATTTCCAGAATTAAGGAACTATGAGAATAAGAAATCATTTCCAGAATTAGGTACAAGTACAGTCACTTCAAATAAGTCTGTACTGAAACTATGCCACTGTCCAACCAATATACATAACATAAATTATATCCCTGACTCTATCCACTGTGTAAACTTAATTTGTTCTTCACAAAAGGTGCCTAATCTGGCAGCAGAAAATTAAAGGGATACATGCAATCTAACAGTAATGCCACATCCTGCCTCTCAGAAATGAGTCTAAGCTTTGCTTTGGATTGCTCTGCAACTTCTAAATTCCTCACCCACAACTATCATACCTTGACTGTAATTTAGGATGTACCTAGAACTCCACTAAAAAAAATATTGTACTTCAGAATATACATAAAAATCACTTAGCTTTGAGATTTCAATTATGGGCAGTCCAATATTCCAGATCCCTGAATGCCAGTGGAAATCAACCTCTGCTTTAAAAACCAATTACTACACACACAATACCGAGCTGTTGTTGATCAGTAGAAGGAAATTCCATTAAAAACTTATATGCTCAATAGCATTCCCTCCTTATCAAAACTCTTTGATTGTTGAAATAATTTGCAGTTTGTGGCTCTCTGGTACTGAATACACAAACAGTTGAGGAAAAAGACAAAATTTCTTAGATCTACAACCAGTTATGTAACTCAAACATACTCATGAAACAAACATTTTTTATGTTCTGAATAAATGTTTTAACACATTTATTCTCTTGCATAAGAATAAAGTTGTCACGTATCCTTCAGAAAAACATTCACAAGCTTTAAAGTGCAAAATAGGTCATTACAAACACATTACCTAATACCATGTCCTCTACAGTTCCATCTAAAAAGTCCCTTTTCAGATGGCCACCACATTTAATGCCTTTAACTACTTATCTCTTGCTTTTTCCTATATCATATGACAAATATGGTCCACTTTTAAAAGGCAAAGGAGATATTCAGATAACCCATTCCTGTTATATTTCAAAGTTTGCCTGTTGGCTGCAGCTCTCTGCATTAGCCCTCTTTGAAAAACCTCAGCCAAAACTGACAATCAACCTGAGCTGGAGGAGGAACTTGGGACACAAGAACCTAAGAGAACTGGATGTGCAGGCTGCAAGCAAATGCTGTGTGAGTGATCACAGACCTTAGTGCCACTGAAGGTACACAAAGTTCAAGTCTTTAGCTCTCCCACACCTCTGCAGCAGTTAAGGAAAATGCATTGCCTTACCGTTTGTTCAGCCTGAGACAGATGTGTGCTCTTACAAGCCTTGTTTCAATGTTTAATGTACCTGAGAATTATGCAGATGACATGAGAGATTCATGAATATGTATGGATCTCAAATAAAATACATCAGCATGCTTCAAAAGAGTCCCCTTCTACAAATGAAGCTAGAAACAAAACCCCCAAACAGCAGCAGTTGTGGAATAATCATATTTCAAGGTATGACAATGCTGATGTGGTGGGAGAAGTCTGCACTACACAAAGCTGGAATTAAGACCAAAAGTAAGGAATACTTGGGCATTTCTCTGTTTGCAAATAAAGAATATATTATTTAGCATAATAATATTTTACCATAAAAATATTATTTACCATAAAACCATAGTTTTAAAATGAAAACTAGTGAATTATCAAATCTAAAATGAGCATGAGTTTTCAAATGAAAATTTTGAATCAACATTAGATGCCACAGAACGTTTGATAATGAGAAGTTTATAGATGATAACATGCATTTAATAAACTAGCAGTGTTGTCAGAAACCTCCACTGCATTGCCTAATTGAGGGTAGGGAGAAAATGTTCCTCTCATTTTTCCTGTCTTTCCTTTGATTGAGAACTCTTTTTAAAAAATGCCATAAATACAATTTAAACAATTTGTTAAAGAATTTTTTTTAATTCATCAAAATATTAAAGTCCTCTAAGCTGTTTAGTCTGTAAAAAAGAGGATCTGTCATAGTTAAAATAACATTTTGTTTCTTCTGAGACAACTAAGAGGAAATTCCTTAAAGAGCAGTCAATATAAAAGTCAGCATTGGCTGGAAATTATTCTGTCCTCAGTGAACTAGAAATAATTCTTGACAATCAGACACTTCAGCAATCACCTTAGATGAATCAGATCATTACAGTATTTTTTGGAATCTCATAGACTACCAATGTGCCTTGAAACAGATACATGAACAGGTAATGCCAATTGCATTTGTAGCAAAAAAAACCCATCCTTATTGAAATGCATGGCATTATTACAGGTCCAGATAAAGTATCAAAAAGAGATGAAAGCGTTCAAGACAGTTCCAATGAACTGCCAGGCTGGAACATCTAGAGAAGAGCTGGAACAAGTGCTAACAATAAGAGCAGCACTCACACAGGAAAAGCTTGGTCTAATCAAAACAGTTAAAGACAATCCTAACAAGTTAAAACTTTGTGTCATCATTACACAACAATAAATGACAGCTAGATCCCACACACTGTATTTCCTGAATTCAGGCTAAACTAAGCTAAGTTCATGATATCTGAACAATTCAAAACAGCATGAAAGAAAGTCAGTAGCACTGTAAATGAACAACTCTGGCACACTCATTCATCAGAGAGAAGGGAAAGGGCAAGCACTATTCCTTTTCCAGCATCTGTATCACAGCACATGGGGTGACAAGATACCCCAGTTACCAACTGCAGAGAGGATTAATGGTTTTAAGGAAGCCTCCTTTATCTACTTGGATTTTATTTGTAGATAGTACTAAAATAAAGCAAGAGGTCTTTTTTAAAGTCCCACAGTAATATGTAGAACCTAAACAGATATTTGATTTAATTAGTTTGGACCTGAAACATATCACAGTTTTAACGTGCAGTACCTTGCTGACCTCTGTTAAAAAGACTTGCAGCAACCACTCAAGGCTGATTACTTGCATGGACTGCAACCATACAAACAAGACAGGTAAATTCTTACTGTGACCTATTCAGACTGCAGATCTGTCTACATGTATGCCTTGCTGAGGTGAACTTGGTAAAAAAAATACTGTAAAAAGAGTAAAACACCGCCCAAATCCCAATGTGGTATAAGCTACAGCCACCTCACAGACGTGCAGGCAGATTCCAAACCTTTATGATGAGACCCTGATTCAAAAATAGGTTACAGAACTTGCACTGCTTTCTGTCTTCCAACACATACTCTCCTCTTTTTTCCCCTTTGTCCACTACCTTATTCCCCACCTCCACTACAGTAAATCTGGACACTGAGTCCCACTTCCTCTTTATTTTTAGCACAGTGTAGCTCCAGTTGTCCTACCCTGGCACACTATTCAAGGCACAACAGTGCTTTTTCACATCTTTCACACATCCCACAGCAACTGCGGACCACAAAGTTGTGGTTTCTATGACTCATGAAAGACACAGTAATCTTGTAAGTTGTAGAAATGGAAAAAAACATGCAAATAAACATATGCATGAGACAAAATGCATCAAAAGACATGAGATCAACAAGGAGAGGAATTAAAACACCTCTGATTCTTTTCCAAGTTATTTTGTGGTTGGACTTCATCTTAAAGGGCTTTTCCAACCTAAAGGTTTCTCTGACTGTCATGTCCAGAAAACTTTTACTGCTCTGTTAATTACAGAGTCATTTGGAAGAAATATTTACTAACTCCAAAATGTTGGGGTTTATTTATGGGGCTAGTGTGATTTTGGGGTTGATTCATTTTTTTTAAAAATTCATTAGCAATCTATTTCTAAATAATTGACTACAGCTTGCACATTAAGGACGAGATTCAAAGCACTGTTAACTCTGTAGTTGTCTGTCTTTCCCCTGCAATGGTCTTTGGATTAAAAGTATTAAGGTGGTGCTATTCTGTGGTTAAGTATTAAGTATTAAGAGAACAGCTATAAATACCAGGGGCTACTCAACACAGGTAATAGAAAAGAAGTTTTAGTTTAGCCTAAACAGAAAAAGTTAGCATAAGGGTTTATGTTGAGTATATACCTATATCCTCTCACATCCCCACTTGATGAGGACAACAAACAACCTTTTTCCTACTCTTTAATATTTTCTGTAGCTTCTTTGCTGTAATAATCTCTTTAGTTCAATTTCTGACAAAGTAAGAGCGACATAAGCATCAAAGACATACTCACACTGACTGGTGTGTTTGAGGACCATTAAATACATGTATATGACTACCAGTGTTAGATTTTTATATTTCTCATTACAGTAACCCCTTCCCATGCCTGCCTGACAATCAGTAGGTCAAATAGTTTTGTGGCTTATTTGGTATCTTGCAGTTCTTATTTCTCAAACCAATCATCTTTCCCATCACAACCCATGCCTGTTTTCTCAGAAAAATTAAATCTCTTCCTGCATTGCTAAAAAAAAAATTAGACCAATTTCAGCCCTCTGTCAGCTCCTTTAACTTTCTAATCAATTAAACAAAAAATTAAATCAATTAAATATAAAGCACAAATTAATACTAACTTATTATCTGAATATACATTTTGAAGGGTTTCCTAAGGTTAAAACTCAAAGAACAGATTCTTTCTCTGTAAGACACAAAGCCTTCAAGTACATCCTGAAGTTCTTAGCACGAGATGCTGCATGCCCCTGGTGCTCAGCAGCTCAGCATGCTGCCAAGCACACTCCCACTGCTCAAAGGCAGTTACACTGTGGGAAGGCAAGTGCACACTAAGAGCACTGTGCTGATGTGCATCTCCATGCCCAAGTGCTGCCCGGGTGCAGTTAACACATCCCATTTCAGAAACAGTGATGAAAAGTTACTGAGAGGAGCAAACAGTTCTGTAGAACTGCTATTGCCATTTTATTTTTAGAAGGCTTTTCACAGATACCCGTCAAAGCCGTGTTCTTGCTACCATCCTACCATCATTCTTGCTACCATTTCCTATACAAGACAAGCACAAAAAAAAAATCTTTACCACAACTCAAATTTTTTGTTTGATAAAGGCATTGGCATTACAGGCATAAGGCTCTTTGAGAATAAGGTGCCATTAAAACAAGCCCTGTTCCTTCAGTGAGAGGTTGTAGTGCCCTGGAATAAATGTCAATATTCTGTTGTGAATTACACATCTGAATTTGTCACAATACTCATGATCCTAATAGGAAAATAACTTCACATTTAGTACACTGAAGTAGAAGAAGGCAAATTCCCTGGTAAAAGGGGGAATCATGTGCTGTGGACCATTCTTGCTTTCAGGAATGAAATGGAGCAAATGGATGGAGGGATAAAGCATCAGCCACAAACTGAAACCCAAATTATACCCAAAAGGCAGATCTGAAATCCAGTTTTTTCCATTTAGATTATACCAAGTATTGTACTAATAGTCTCCTATTGAAATTCGGCTTGAAACAAAAGTGTACCAAACAGAAACAGCTGATCAGGCCAAAAAGCCTCACCTCAATGAGATAGTGAGAACATAAACTGAGAAGCTCCAGCAGCTGCAAATGACTCCCAGCTGCTAGGACGTCCTGTATCACCCCTGGTTCCAAGAGGATCTGTAAAGAAGAAAATGGAAGGTTTGTCATCTGGAAGATGTACTTAGAGTACTTGTAGAGTATATTAAAGACCTTTGTTATTTCAGATATTTAAGTCAACATAAAGAACAGAATACAATAAATCATATAGGGAAGTCTTTACAGAATAGGGACAGATTTTTCTGAAGTTCATCTGAATTTCTCAAATGATTTTTAACCTTTTTTTCTGTTATTTTCTTCTTCCTGTGATAGTCCCAAAGTCACAATACCCCCTAAATCCTTTGAAACTGTGTGCTGTTTAAGAAGGAGACTTTTCAAAATAACAGAAGCTCCTTTTGTTATCTGTATACTTAGATCCTTCCACATATACTGATGAATCAGACCAACAGAATTGACTCTGAAGTCTTCACTAATAATATTATTCATGCATGTAAAACAAATACAGACTAGGAACACCCTGCCTATTCTGCATGGCACCACTTTATAATTTTCCTAACCACGGTCTTCATTTTAGAGAGCAGGGCTCTGAAAGCACAATGAGCATGTTGCTGGGGAAGTGCCAGAGAGGGCATGGAAACCAAGACTGATTATTCAGTTACTTGCTCACATGAAACTCCTACTCATTTCAATTAAAATCATGTACAGGCAGCAGTAAGGATAATTGGGCCACAGCTCATAGACCGCTGTCTTGGGGTCAGCTTGTTAGAGCATCCCTTTTGGGACACAAAAATGCCTTTGGGAATATGGACACTGGTCAGCTTCTTATTAGCAATCAGACTACAAACTATCTATATTAAAATCTTTTAAGTAGCACAACATCAAAAAAAATCAGAAATGCATGATAAAAATTAAATTTTCAAAGCTGCTTGCTATATTAAATTTTATCCTTGTACTTCCCCTGGCAACTTTGGTTTCACACCACATGAGGTCAGTCTCTCACTGCTCCACAGGGAAGCAAAGCTTGCTTTCAGAGTCTTTTCTTTCTGCTCACACAATTCAGTTTCATCTCACAGCATCATTTGTGTACCTCAAGTGCAGTGGAATAAGGAAAATGGAAAACAAAAGGAAGGATACTCAACTGCATCTTTTATACTTTAACTATTTTTGAGGGAAATGAAAAAAAAGTGTATGCATTTCTTCAAGCAAAACCACAGAATATCTCCAACATAATGGATATATTAGGAGGACGAAAGAAGGCGATTGACCCTTGCTTAGACCAAGAACTCATTTACATTGAGTTCTGGCAACATATGAAATCCTTAATGCTTGTGAAAATCACTACATTTATTAATACTAGGTTTTAAGTGAACATTATATGCCATTTACATACTATATAAAACATGAAGGTTCTTTATCTAGCCAGAAATTCATGTAAGGATCCTACTGTAAACAGCAAGCAGGCCCAGCACATTCCAGGTTTTTGGCTGGTGCTACTGAGGTTGTGATGAATGATGAGAGGTAGCTGAATAGAAAGTTAGGATGGATTTCAGTAACAAAAATATCGCCAACAGACACAGATATTAAAAACAAACAAACAAAAATAAAAGCATGTCACTCTCAAGTATTTTCAAGTGAGAACTCAAGGTCAGACTAAACAAGCTGGTATAGACCCTGCAGTGTTTTTCATTCAGACATGATTGACACTGAGGAAGCTGCCATCCTCTGGCACATTACTAAGTGTCAGCCAGAGAACCAGAACCCATAGCAGATTAGTACCTTGTAGGCATAGACAAACTAAATCTAACTGTGATAATATTCATGTATTTTAAAGCTACAGCAATCCATTTACAAATAATACTAATAGCACTCAGAGATAAGAAGTAGGACAAGAGGCAAGGAGGGTGGCTGGCTACTGTCTAGAGATTATTTGCACAAAGTTAACAACAAAAGTTCATATCAAGGTGGCAGATGTATTTCCTACATGGTCTTCCATTTTTACAGCCCTCCTTACCATGCAAGCTATATTCTACTGAGAAAACAGAATCACTTTTGTGCTTCCCAAGATAAGGGAAGAAAATCTAGATTACCTTTTCACAAAACTTTGCTTTAAAGTGAACTATCTGAACTTTTATTCAATACTCATTTGGATATAGGCAAGAAATACTAACTCACCTATGCTAAATGTTCACCATTGGGAAACTGCAGGCTGGTAAAATCCACAAGAAAAGAAAATTATAAGTAAAGAAGGAAGAAAATATTGCAAGCCTTCCTTCTACTGAAACTGGGGTAATTCACAATAATCCCACACCTTTGAGCTTTTATACACTAAAGCAATTGCTTGGTTTTTATTACTTACCAGCATAGGTGTTTATATGTCATACAGGCCTTCCAGGTCAGTACTAACAGTAAATGCACATAAATACCACCAAATGCACACCACCAGTACAAACAGTGACTGACCCTCCTCTGCTTCTCTTAATCTCAAAACAATTGACCTGAGGTCTAAAGAATGATGCTTATTGCAAATTAAGGAGAGTGAAACTAAGGTCTACTTTGGATTCATAACTTCAAAATTCATCTTAAATTTTAGTGTGAAAAAATAGAGAGAAGCTTAATCATTTTCTGTAATCCATCCTCAGCCCAGGCATTATGAGGCATAATTACTGCAGCAGAAACTTAAGAGTAATTTGGACTCATCAAATTCAGACAAAAACTGCAGCCTTCACCAGTGAAGAATGTGCTTTCTCATGACACAGGCTATATTAGACTGGTTGCTGTAGTATTTTTACATTAGATGCAATTCAGGTACTGCACCTGGCTGCACCTTACAATCACCCCTGTATCCAATCCTTATTTTGAGGGGTTAATTTTCATTATACTTTCAATTTCTGGCATATGATGGTACCCAAGAAAATCCCCTTAAGCACCTTTTCCCTGCACACAACAGGCAGATCTTGGGATACATGAGTAACTTCCTTTCTTAAGCCATCATGCCTGACATACTGCTCGTTTGCAAACTGATTTACTTTGACAAACTACTTGGCCCTTACAATGACTGTTTTCAAACAGGAAACCTGTTCCTCAAAGCTGCCTTTCTACTCTTCATCATGCCACAAACCCCCCTGTGAGGATGCATAAAATACAGTCTGGTCCCTACTGCAGTCAGACCCACAGCCCAAGAGATTGAAGCAATGCAAAATTTGTGTTTGTAACAGAATGCTGAGGTCACAAGATCCAGAAAGGCAGATTACATAATTTCTTAGATCCACTATTTTTAGACATACAATATTTATCCATCTGGAAACTTATCCACTTATATATTGCAGAAAGCTTCTCTTCAATTGCAAGAACTAGAAAATGGTAAATTAAACCTGACCTTGTAAAGCACAATACTGAGGCAGAAACAGAAATTTTATAACCAGTCCCATTGTTATAGAAACACAGGGGCCTTAACACCCTGCCCCCTATTTTTACCATCCAGCCAGCAGTTCAAAACTAGAATTTATTCCCTCTTAGCCCAAGATTTCTTTCTTCCTTTCCCAACTCAACCTGCATGCCCTCCAACACCTTAGGACAATGGGTAAACATGGGAAAATACTTAACTGGTATCATGTATCTTTTCTCTCTCTTCAATCTTCTTTGAGACTTGTGGCAACAGAGTGTATAAGAATGTAGTGGTTTGACAGGAAATATGTTTTCTGGGATGCTGTGGTTAGGCCAATGGATGCTCAGATTTTAATATTGGCACCTAATGTGGTCATTGGGACATTGGATCCGCCTCTGAGCACACGGGGTTAAAGCAGGGCTCTCCCCTGGGAGGCTCTCTTGGGTTCTGGGCAGGGAAAGGGTCCGAGCTCCCCTGCCCGGCTGCGGGCTGGGCGGGCAGGGGCAGCCATGCGGCCGGGTGAGGTAGGCCGGGCCCTGGACAGGAGGGAGGGGAAGGCCCCTGCAGGATGGAAGGGTGGAGGAGCCCTGAGAGGCATCGGGCAGCCACCCTGCCCCAGGAGAGACAGAGAGAGAGCTGGTGCCTGTGCTTGTGCCACCTTGAAATTTAATAGTGGCCGGCCCAGAAGGAGAAGGGGGGGGTGTGAGAAGGTGCCCGGCTGGGCAGCCATGGGAGTTCTGGACAGACAGAGCCTCAGATTTTCAACCCTTTTCTTGGATGATGGAAACCTTGCAAATGCTAATCCTCCTGGAGTTGAATGAGAAGAGAGATAGAGATGAGATAAGAGGAAATGGGCCACGAGAAAAATAGAGAAGAACTCAGGTGGAAGAGATGATGGAGTAGCTTATGCTGGACTCTTTTTGTGTAGCCATGGACAGAGCCATGTTTCCTTGTGATACAGGGACTGCATTCTAGGGGGAGGCAATGCCTCAGGACCAAGAGGGTTCGGTGTGGGTACCCCTCGGCCCCAGGGGGTGAAAAATATGGGGGGGACAGATGTCCCAAAGTTGAGACTGTGCCTTTTTGGAGTGGGACGAAGCATCCTTAAAAGTCGACCCTAGAAGCAGCTCTGGTCCGTGTTCAGTGGTGAGAGCATGGACATGAAGGGAAGAGGTCACCATTGGCACAAGAAGGACTCCTTCTCCTCTTGATGAACTGAGGATTGAGTCTTCTGAAGGGTGGTGCCGGACCGAGAGTCGATGATTTGGGGGATGTATTGTATTGGGAATTTGGTGAGGAGGAGGAGGAGATGTATCTGTGAAGTTTTCATTTTCCTTATGTGTTCCTTTTTTTTTTCCTTTCCCTTGTAGGTTAGTTAATTTTTTTTTTTCCTAAGTGGGAGCCTGCTTTGCTTATTCCTGGTCACATCTCACAGCAGAAACCAGGGAGAGGGTATTCTCATGGAGGCACTGGCATTGTGCCAGTGTCAAACCATGACAAAGAACCACCACCCTTTCCTAAGAACAACTACTCAGGTCTCACCTCCACATTGTCCAGATAAAAAATGTCCTCCTACTCTTTTAATGCCCCCTGAACCCACCCTCCTACAGCCAACAAAGCCCTATAGGCCTACCAAAAAAAAAAAAAAAAAAAAAATTAAGGTCCGAGCAAAGAGAGCAATAACAGCCAAAAAAGAATGAAAAGGAAACTCCTTAAACTGTCCTTTCCAGCAAATCAACTTAGAGCCTGAGGGAGAAGGTAAGATCCAGATTAACTGTCACATCTGTGGAGTCTCATGAGGTTTATATCTGGAAAGAACAACTAGAACATTCTATTCCCTGAATACTGCAGGCCACTATATTTATCCACACATTTCTAAAGACACTGAACAATAGCTACTTTCGGCCCAAGAAGGCTAAACTGCAGGTTGAAGATGCACTTTTATCACCTTCATTCCAGCTACTCATATATCCCCATATTTTCCTCATTTCCATACAGCTCTTTGTGGGACAATGGAAAAGTGAGATGGTGGCATGATTCACATTAAAAATACCCCAGTATTATGCTGTGACAGTAAGGAAACATGCAGCCATATTTAATTTGGGAGAAAATAACTTTCCAAAGACAGCACAGCACACTGGTGGCTTCTTAGTACTTAATACCAAGTTCTCCTAAATCCTATTTTCCATGAATAAGGAAAGATGCAGCCCTGTCAGAAAATTCTAGAAAGTAAACTGTATGGAATTTAACACAGAAAACAAGAAAAAAATTTCCTAAGATTCCTGCCACTCCGATGAAAAAAAAAAATCCTCCTTACCTCCACTTGCAGTGATCAGCATTTCAAACAAGACAGGCATCAAACACAAGTATCAGTTGTTTTTGCCTGATGGAGATCATTCCATGTACTTAAGAGCAATCAAACACCTTAACTTTTCTTTTAAAGTAATTTAGACTGCATTTCACTCCCAACCAGATAGCACTTCTGCCTGTCTCCCTGCTCATTCATGATTCAGTTGAATACTGAGCTCCTTGCACATTGACAAGTGCTGCTTCAAAAAAGTGAGTGAGGAAAGAAAGTCCTAGTCCCCTGCAGGCAACTGCCCAAAGCCCTGACACACAATTTTTGGTAGCACTTGCTACAAAATCCAGATGTCTCACTAGCCAATGCCAGAAAGCATCATGATCAGCATTTCTCTGATGCATCATAATATTTTTCCAGAAAATTAGAAGAAAATCCATGTTAAGTGCACAGAATACACATCATAAAATCATAGAATATTTCAATTTGGAAGGCACCCATAAAGATCATCTAGTCCTATCTCCCTGCTAATTGCAGGGCTATCCAAAACTAAACACATTTCCAGACATTCCTTGAACTCTGACAAGCTTGGTGTCATGATCACTTCCCTGGAGAACCTGTACCAGTGACCTGCCACCTTTTCATCATGTCCAGCCTGAACTTCCCCTGACATAGCTTCACACCACCATTAAGTACCATTACTGTAATTAAAGAGGGTTTGGATAAGCAAGACTCCAAGCAAATTCACTATTCTTTGGGAAGGTGTTTCATTACTTTAATCACTTTCAGCACTAGAAAAGCTGTCTTGTCCCTAGCTAAATTTATGTCCAGAGCAAAAAAAGTGAAGTATTTAATTTTCTCTACAATGAACTGCATAAAGTGAGTTAATTAAATCTCTGTATTAGTCTAAGCCTTTTTGGCAATCTGCAGCTGAACTATGAACCTAGGACCTAGTAGCTGTAACCCCTATTGCTAGATACAGAAAAAAGATTATCCTGAAAGAAGTGAAAAATGAAGTGTCCAAATCTAAGTATCAAATTGATATTTTTTGCTTTGAAATTGCATTGAAAAATTATATTAAGTATTTACAGTAAGACACAGACCTGTTGTATTCAGTTATCCATCACTTTGGCATATTGTCCCCCAGTAGAAAAGAGCTGAATTCACTTTTGCTAGGGACAGCAGGTAATTGAATTGAATCATTTTACTCTGAAAGCAGCCAGTGGAACTGCTGTGCACAGGATGCAGTGGGTCACTTACCCAAGAAAATCAACCATCACAATACAGCTTTGCAATACACCTCCACCCACAAGAGAGGATCAACACAATAAGGAGCACTAAGATATTGACAGCTGCCTCACCCTGGTCTTAACTAAAAATAGCAGATGAAATACTGGTTGATTGCTAGAAAAATTGCCAGCATCAGATGAGGAGGGGAGCAGATGAGAGATGAAAGCCAAGATTCTACAAAGGAATCCAAGAAATCATAAGGAGAAATAGTTGTACTTAGAAATAATAATTATTTCTACTATTTCTTTACTATCTAAGATCTTTTACTCTTTCATGGCTTTTTTAAAGAAATAACAAAGCTAAATGAACAATTTTTAAAAGGAGCTGTAAGATAATACTTTAACTAACCAGGGGTTTGTGTGCATGAATTTGAAAAATCACGTGATGGTATTCTACCAATACCTGAAACATGTTTGGTAAAGTAATAATAGCTGTTAGGAGAATGAGAGTTTTCAAACTAACTGAATACAAAGTAAAGGCAACAGTTAAATAGGATCACACTGGAAATGCATTGAAGTAATATTGGGAGCAACATACCTGGAAATAAAATGAAGTTCTAGATTTGCAACTGGAATAATATACTGATATTACCTTTATTGAAACACTGCTTCTACATTAGTATTTTGTGAGTAAAAGAAAACCTGTTAAATATGCTAGTAACAAAGTTTAAAGCCTATTTTTGAATCATTGTAAGCACAACTTTGTATGTGGCTTTCAATAAAAGGAAACATTTCAACATGCCGTAGTTAGGAAGCAAGGCTGCGTTAATCTTGGGCTAAGAAGGCATCACAGGACAAATTACCCCAAAATCCACTACGGGAGAAAGAGGTGAACATAAAAAGCCTCATGTATAAGGGCTTCCTCACTAATTCTTCCTCACTAATTTCTGCTTTACTAATTCAGGATAATATTATAAATTAGGGAAGATGTAATTTCTATTAATACAAAAACAAAATTTAGAGTTTAGGGGAATAAACACTTAGGAAAATAGGTCTTAGGAGAACTTGGTATTATGTACTAAGAAGCCACAAGTGTCCTGTGCTGTGTTTGGAAAGTTATTTTCTCCCAAATTAATTTCCTGCCTGTGATGCAAAAAAATAAGGACAAGGATTACTTGCTTTTGCAATGTGTTCTGAAGTCCTCAAATAAAATTCTAACTAAATATAAAATATTTTTACCATAGCTTAAAGACATATGATAGAACATATATTAACAAAGAAGCAAGATCCAAGTCTGAAGCATTTCAGTACGCATGGGACTTAGTTTATATTTTTGTTGAATTAGGATCACAATCATCCACTGCAAATTAAAGCCAGTGCTCCCATGACTTATCAGACAACCACACTGGCCTATTTAGTGGCTACTCCATTCCTCTAAGATTACGTCTCTTTCTAACAAATTGGTTAAAATTTTAAAAAGTAGTCAAAAAGAGTAGACAACAATGCCCATGAGTCTCTGACACAGTGACACAGGCTCTTATTTTCACAGCAGGAATTGTGAGCTCCAAACTCTTTGCCTAGAACTGCTTCTCTACATGAGTATTCTAAAACACATAGTTTGTAAATTGATTTGTAACTTGATCAATCTCCCTTCCAAGGCACATCTGACACTCACAAAATGCCCTTGAGAGAAGAAAGGGAGAGTAATCCACTTGCTGAGACTCTTGCCTGGCCTTACCACTGCCAGCTATGAAGTAAAAGAATGACCTAAAAGCCCTTTTGGGAAGAAAGGATACAGCAACTGCAACAGGAAAAGAGTCACCTAAAAAGGAGAAGAGCTGTATCTCTGAATTCTGAATATGGGGGTTACATAGTAAAATGCCTATGGACAAGATGAAACATATCTAAGACATCTTTTCCCGAAGATTTTATTATTGAAGTATTACTGAGAACATACATGCAAAGAACAAAATCAAAGTCTACTGCCATTCCTTTTGTCAGTTTTTATTGATTTCTGTCCCAAAATTTCTTTCTTTGTAATTATTAAGGATCATAGTTATAGATTAGTTCAGTTGGAGTTATATTATTTATACTTAATTTGAATTTTGATATATTCTTTTCTCCTGAACAATCAATTTTTCCTATAAAGCAAAATATTTTCAACAGTAATTACAATAAGGTACTGTCTGCCTAAGTGGACAGGAAGATGAAGGTTGTATTTGAAGTCTGCAGGAAGATTTCAAATTAACAAAAAGAGGCAAGGATGACAGAGTTTAATTACAGATTTCATGGTCATTCTAAAAATTAAATTTCTTCATTTTAATAACTTTCAAAAACTGCAGACACCAAATATTGCCATCATGCAATATTAAATATTTCCACCAGATGTCTCCAGCATATTAGTTTACACAGAAAGCTGCACTCAATTTGAAGTGTAATGTGCCAAATATAAGGGTACTATATTAAAGAAGTAAAGAGAAGAAAGCTGCAACTAATTACTTCTCTGTTTAGACATGGATATTTTAGGGAGTTCCACAGTGTTACTTAGAGAAACACCAATTTTTTGAACTAATATTTTGGCCAAATATGACTGAAAAAAAAAAAAAAAGAAGAGAGAAAGTTCATGGTTTTCACTTTTAAGAGTCACTTCACATCTTGATACTCATATTTTCAGAGCAATATAAGGTTATATTCGGCATGAATGACTGTTGGATTACTGAGAAAGATTTTGTTTGTCTTATAAAAACAGGAAGAGCTTGCAAACCAAGCTAAAGACAATTCTTTTTTCAGGACTCTCTGATATAAACATGGAGTAATCCAGTTACTTATTAATAGCCTTTGTGGATTACTCCCACTCACTACCTTGAAATATTCACTCAGATTCTGTCAGTCTGAGTCAGACCACAAGCAATGCTCAATACAAACACAGTGCCAGAAGAGAATTCCAAGGATGAAAGGGAAACCAGACTTTGCTAATTCTCAGACCCACATTTCACTGAGTTGTGCTTCAAAGGCATCTTTGAACAACTCTTACAGAATCCTTCTCATCTGTCTCTGCATCCAAGTAGAACTTGGTGCATCTGACAGACACGACAGAGCCAGCCTCGCCTTATAATCACTTCTATGTATGAGCAGCTACATACGTGCACATCTATATTTGACTCAGGAAACCCACTCACTTATTCAAAGTAGGCTATGCCTGAAAATGAGAGACTCAAAAGTCTCTAAAGGACCAATGACAGAAGGTACATAATTCCTAGGGATCTGACGATTTTATCTTGGAAGCAACCTGGGGTCATTTGCTGGGTTACATAAAAGCCACATCCATCCTTTCAAAGGTTCTCAATGTATTTTACACAGGTTTGTTAGACTTTGAATTTTGCAGAAAGATGGGGAATGCCTCTAATCACAGCAGATGGGATGGGTCAGATAGAAATCAATTACAACCCGTCTTCTAAAATGATACTTTCATTTAACCGGAGTTTAATCAACCTATAGTTTTAAATTACTAATATGACAATGTACAGGTACCTAACATTTCCATTTTCATCAAAGACAGTCCATTTTTAACAAAAGCTTTCAGCTGAAAGAAAGAAAAGGATACCGATGACAAGTCATGTAGCTAATTCACTAATATAGTATGGCATCTCTGTTTATCATTGATATCAAAGATATCTTTGAATAAACAATGTTTTCCAAAGCAGAACAAACTCAATTTTCTTTCAAAGAAATTCAAGTGATAGTCTCCAAGACCAATGCTAAAGCATAACTGTTTTCTGGGCTGGTGACAAAAATAGCCCCTTTAATTTTTCCCCCCTTATTTCTACTTAGTTTCCTTTAAAAATAAAAACAACAACAACAAGAAAAAACAACACAAAACAAAACAAACCCCCCCCAAAAAAAAAAAAAACCCAAAAAACAACAACAACAAAAACCCCCCACATAAGGCCATATACTCAATTCACAATATGGAAGCAGATGCCTTAAATTTTTATAACACAACAACTCTTCAGAATATCACAGTATGGATTAAAGCCTTCCTTTCAAAATTAACTAATAAACGTCACTAGTGCGTCAATGGACACAACTGCTGTAGTGATATTCCAGAAATAGTTTGGTTATCTAGAATTTTAAAGTCCAAAGCAAAAATAGCTGAGTGCTCTGAGCTCACTATCCATGAACTCTGAACTGAGACAAAGTCACGCAGCAACACTCTCCAAGCATGCAGTGCAGAGATATGGCATGCCATAAATACTTCTTTTTTTCTATTTCTTTTTTTTGTTTGTTTTTGTTTTGGGCAGGCTTTTATTTGGTAAGAGGCAGAGGGAAAAGGAGCATCACTCTTCATTTTCTGAAGTACCATAATGAATGGGCCAAAATGCAGATGTATAGTACCTATAAGCATTTACAAAGATGCCTCAACTGCATCTCTCCAGAGAATAAGAGACTACTTTTCCCCTCAATTATATAATTTGTCAAACACAGCAGAGTTTATAAATATTTATTGTAAGAGAGACACTTTTCTTTACATTTAATTTAGCAAGGAGATTCAACTCACATTAAGATTTTATGAATAGTCAGGGAACCATAAAAAGGGCTTGCAAGCCCATGGTTCCCTACCTGACAATGATGCACATAAAGCAGTTTTTATTAAACAATCCTTCTAAAGAAAAAATCCACCCACAGTACATGAAAATGAAGATCTGTTAAATCAAAATAGCGTGTACTGAGCAGTGCACAAGAAAAATATTTTCTAGTATCTCTAAAAAGGTCATACTCAGTTTTTAATGTAGTTGCTTTTGATCGTGTCGCTTAATTTGAAGAACTGTACAATACCTGTCCAGTATATGCAAAGTCCAGGGCTTGTTTTAAACCAAGGCTTGTGACACCATGCAAATTCACCTCATCAGCTTCACTCTCAACCATGCAGAGACTGAACATTGCCTATGGGAAAAAACAGAATAGCCATTAAGCAATTTTGGGTAAGAATTCCAAATAGCAGCAGCCTTGAGAGGCAGAATGAGATCTATACCAAGTTTTCAGTAACACCACAGCAATCAATCTTGTAACTGAGTCCTTTTATTATTAAAGAAATATAAATACTTATTCTAGATAAACTGAGAGAAATAATTTTCTTCAATATACGTATACTTCTTAATTAAGTAATTCAGGTGAAATCAGTGAGAACAGTCACACAATAAGGTATCATTCAATAAAAAAGGTAACTGGAGTCTGGGAAAAGAATAATCTACACAAGGACCACTAAAAGCAATACTTATGTATAGTATCACTGTATATAAGAAGGAGGAATAGGCCATACACAACCACTTGAGAAGAAGAGGCAGTTAAAACCATCTTTTATAAGCAATCCTGTTCAAATCAGCATCTTAGACCACAATATGAGCAATGCAGTAGTCAATTTATGAAATGAAGAGGAATGATGGAGATGCAGACACCAAACTTACAACCTCCCTTTATTTGTTATTGCCTCAGTTTCTCACATCATAAAGTCTAAACTGAAGACAGGCAAGGTGCTATGGAATTTCCCTGAATATACCACTGAGGAGAGCAACTCTCCCTTTCATCCAGCCTTACTTTCCAGATCATTTGTCTTCCCTGTCCCCCTGGAATGAAGCAATCATACTCAGTCCTGTGAATCCTTGTGAGAATCTTTTTCTTCTCATCCCCATTAAACTTCTTTACCCTTCACTCTTCCCTCCCAACCTGCACTCCTGCTGCATTTCCTCTGCTTACCACTCCTTCCCTAATTATCAGCCCCATTCTCCATTCTTTGACACCCTCCCACACTTTTTTAACAAAACACACCACTCAGAGTTTTTAAGCAGTAAACTGTGAACAAATAAACTGAACACTTCTGCCATCTGCCATTACTAAAGAAAGTCTAAACTTATCCCCAGTAGGTTTTGTGCTATACTCAATGTCTTTAGGGAGGCTACCACACTACACCTTGGGGAACTCCAGTAACAAAGCCCTTCTCATGGATATAACTGTGTCTGCTATCTTCTTTCTATACTCTGGCTGATACCTGCAGAAGCTGAGACAGTCAATAAGCTCACTGGATTTTTTATGTGCAGTCTGTCCACGAAGCAGTGCTGAATTTGAAGGCAAAAAATAAGCCCTACCCTCAATAACTATTTAGCGCATATGACTGACTACATCATCTTTACCCAAACTATTCCATGTCTCACCTAGACTCAGGTGACTGCAAGAACTGAGTGCTTCCTGCAAATAGGTAATCTCTTCAGAAAATATTAGTACTTTTCATCATTAAAACACCATAATTTGGCATAAATATGTTTCCTGGAAATCATCCAATATAAACAAGAATGACATTTATCACACAGTCATTCCTTCTGATTTTGCAATTTCTGTTGAATTAAAGTGATATCAGGGCTTCTTCCAAACTGGCAACAGAAAAGAAGCAACAAATAGTTTAAAAGCTTTATCAAACAAATACAGTAAGACACAGCCATGAAATATACCTAGGGAGAAAAAAAAAAACCCAAACTTCTAACAAGTTCAGCCACTTTTCTTACCCATTAAAAATGTAGTATTTTTTTGTCATCTAGTAGCTAATGTGAGGCTTCAGAGCTTGCCAGGAGCTGCAAGGTACTTATCAGCCACCTACTCTGGAAAAGCAGACCTGCAGTCGCTGTCTGGGAGAGATAAGCTTCTCTTGTTTCTCTTCTCAGAAATTCACTACTAGATAAATATTTTGGAAAATATTCCTTTCACACACCAATTCCTGAATAAAGAGTAAAGTCTCAAAGGAACACCTGTCTGCCAAGGGGTAGATTTGCACACCTTCTGTACCCTCAACCCTGACACCAACTGCCTGCAGAAAGGCTGGGAATGCTGAGAGGTAAAAGATGCTCTGTGCGTTCTTGTGTCTTCCAACCATGCTACAGTAACAACCTGTACACTACAGACCTGTGCATATGAACCATCTAAAGACAGTGTGGTTACTAATACATCTCTTATTCTGGTCAAGGGATAATATCCCACACAATGGGTTAAGCTTACAAATACAAAGAAACACTTGAATGAATCCTATCTGTAAAACCAGGAATCATTCCTATATGACTTCTGTGTACATCTACTAACTTTACCTTAAGGAGATTATTTTAACACAGAGATTCCAACATGGTCTTCACACAGGATTTATTACTACACATAATTTAGTAAACTCAGCTGGATCAGACAACTAACTCAGTCACTGTCCATAATCACCCACAGTGCATAAAAGCACAGCTCCAGCAGAGCTTTGACCCCTGCCAAGTAGCACTCTCCCAGGCAATGCCCAGACTATGGCCCAGGACATAACTCAAGCTATGGCTGTTCCAAATAGGCAGCATGGACAAAGCCAAAATGTTCACAGAGGTTTAGCCATATTGTCTCAAGCCATGTTATGCCAGTCTTTTTAGGGCCAGAAAACAAGCCCTCAATTCACCTTATTTATAACTACAGATACAGCCTAAGAGTACAGTGGGCTATCAGAAGCTGCCAGTAAGACACAAAACTGTGGCTTTGTGGAGAATCACAGAACGGTCTGGGTTGGAAGGGAACATAAAGATTATCTAGTCCCAACCCCCCTGCCATGGACAGAGGCACCTTCCACTAAACCAGCTTGTTGAAAGCCCCACCCAACCTGGCCTTGAAGACTTAGAAGGCCAGGGCACCCACAAATTCTCTGGCCATCCTCACAGTACAGGATTTCTTCTAATATCTAATCTAAACCTACTTTCTTTCACTTAAACTGAAAGCCTTCCCCCTTGTCCTATCACTACATGCCCTTATCAGAAGTCCCCCTCCTGCTTTCTTGAAGAGTCCCTCTACATAATGAAAGGACACACACCCTGAAACCTTCTCTTTTCCAGTCTGAACAAACACAATTCTCTCAACCTTTCTTCCAATCAGTTTGGTGGCCTTCTTTTGGACTCACTCCAACAGGTCAAATTCCTTCACATACTGAGGACCTCAAGGCAGGATGTAGCACTCCAGGTGGGGTCTCATGAGAACAGAATAGAGGGGGAAAATCCCCTCCCTCTCCCTGCTGGCCACACTGCTCTGGGTGCAGCCCAGGACATGTTTGGCTTTCCAGGCTGTGAGTGCACATTGCTGGCTCATGTCCAGCCTCTCACCACCCTCAAGTCCTTCTCAGCAGGGCTGCTCTCCATCTGTCCATCCTCCAGCCTGCCTTAATACTGGGTTTGCCCAGACCCAGGTGCAGCACATTGCACTTGGTCCTACTAAGCCACATGAGATTCCCATGGGCCCATTGCTCAAGCTTGTCCAGGACACTCTGGATTGCATCCCATCCTTCAGGTGTGTTAACTGCAACACCCAGCTTGCAACACCCATCTGCAAATCTGCCAAGGGTGCACTCAATCACTTTGATTAAGGTTTTAAATAATTATGGTCCCAATACAGACTCCTGAGGGACACCACTCGTCACTGATGCCCATCAAAACTCTAAGCCATTTACCTCTGGAAGCAACTGTCCAAACACTTACTCCTCCATCTACCAATCCTATCATTGAATCCATCTCTCTCTAATTTAGAGACAAGGATGTTGTGGGAGACTGTGTGAAAGGCTTTACAGAAGTTCAGATAGATGATGTCTGTAGCTCTTCCCTTGTCCACTGGGGTAGTCACACCTCAAATATTCTGTGAAGGTTCTTGAAACTGAGTAGGAGCTACATCTATTTTTCAGGAAACAAGGCCAAAGAATTTGATCAAAAGACAAGGCCTGCAATGGTCCTCAGACAGTTCACATTCAGCTGAACTTGATTAGCCTCCAGGAAAGTAATCTCCCACTTAAATGAACTTTGTACTGCTCACTGATCCACACTGCCTTCACCAGCAGGCAAATTTCCTTGTTAGCCTGATAGTTTTTGAGGTTTAATCCAGCATGAAAAAAAATCTGTTCTACCATAGGCAGAAGTTGAACTCAAACTCAGCCTTTAATTTGCACTCCTGTACCTGAATACTGTAGTTTCAGCTGAAAAAAATATGGACCATTACATTCTGATTTGAGACTTCACCAGTATCTGGAGAATGAGTTACGGTTGAGCTGTTAAACTCCAGTTTCAAATGCATCCCTGAAAACACTCTAAGGTTTTGTGAGCTTATATAGATCCATCAGTCATGCTTTTAATACAAGGTTACTAGACTACTTTCTTTTTCCCTTGGGTACATTAAAAACAAGGCAATAAGATAAATATCTCAGGTGAATGCAGAAGTGACAGACAAGAAAAACAAATGAAATACAAAATATTTGGACAAATGCACAACTCAAAGTCAACTCTATCAGAAAAGCTACCAAATTTGACTAAGCATGAAATGTTAATAATGTTATTTATTGGCTTAATTCAACAATGCTATTATACTTTACTTTAAAACATTTCAGCTTGAAATAAAATCTATTTGATTATGCCTCATTTCTGCTTCAAGACCTTCAGGAGACTTGAAAGTACAAGTTCCACTGTTAACCAAAGATCCCTTTTATAATAAAACCCACTGATGAGAGGACTTACAATTTTTTCTGGCTTCTTAATAATACAGATCTAGTTCTGCCACCCAATCATATAATTAGGCAACATTGTGGTAAATAGATTGATTGTTTATATTCTGATATTTCAGTTAAGATTTTAAGTAAGTAAACCAAATGCCCCAATGCAAATTAAGTACAATCCACTTGCCACCTCCAAAATTCAGGTCTCAACATGCTGACACAAATGGATGTATTCCATTTGTGGAATTCCACCTGAGGTCACACTTATTTCAGTTGCTACAGATTTGGATGGCCTTATTTTTGTGAGGCAGGCAGATACTTTAATAGCTCCTCTTTTTGGAGGAAGGAAAGAATCAATCCTCCATTCTTCTTCTAATCTTGGCCTGAAACAGAAACAAAGCTACAGAACAAAGCTTTTTCCTTTTCCCAAAGGAAAAAGAAAACAAAACACACAGTCCTTAGATAAAAATATTCAAGCCATAAAAAAATTCTCAGACTCTTGAAAACTTGACTTCAAAGAAATGTGGCAAGCTGGTGAGCATTTAACACAGAGCACACCTGTAGTTACACAACTTGCTTGGCCCTGAGCAGTCTCAGGCACCTTTATAAAAACAATTTCTTCTACAAACATAGGATACAAAAGTGAACAAGAGCTCAAAACTGAATGACACACAACCACAGGGTGTATAGACTTAGATGTGAGCAGATCTGATGCAACCAGGCAAAATTGTCAAAGTAAAAGGTGTTTAGCACAGTCATTGTATCTGACTTCCTGTGCTCAGCATGTTGTTTAGCTTTCAGAAACAAAATGCACCATAGCTGTAAAATAACACCAAATCAGAATAATGTATTACTGTTAAAATGTTCAGACACATTGATTTTACCAGTCAGGCAGCACTGCAGCAACATATATGGACTCCTTCACAACATACCACTCCAGGAACACATACGTGGGTAACAGACACACAAGATGTGTGTCAAAATCCCCAAAATACAAATTGCTCACTGTCACAGTGGTGACATACAAATTGCTCCTTGCCTTTGAGTCATTTTCTTACTTACTCAGGTGTTCCATATCCATGAGAGTAATGAGCTTTTCCTCATTTGTACACATCAGCCTTACAGCCATGTCAGTCATAGCAAACGACCACAGAACAACTTAACCAAGTTGTATGTACTTTGAACAAGCAAATTTTGCCAGTGAATTCCACATATCTTAGTGGCCTTTTAAAGGCAAGAAACAGAATCAAAACATATGCAGTGTCAGGAGACAGGTAAATTATGTAAAATGAACAAATGGTTATGCCTTATGCTGTTAAAAAGACAGCTCTGTGACTGAAATCATAAGTAACTACTTGCTGTGACCTGAGGCTTTCAAGAAATACCTTCCCTCTTCTAGGAGTAAAGAAGTACACAGCATCAGTGCATAGCAATAACCTCTACAATATCTCAAAGTTCCCTCAGCAAGATTGTGAAGAGACGTTCATCACTTTCCATTTTTTTTTAATTCAACTTTAAATGCAACACTCAAAAGAAAGCTAAGCTTTCAAAAACAGACAAGTAAGCTGAGCTTGCTACAGCAACCCACAGTAACTCTGAGAGTAACATTTCCTCCTTTGATTTCTCAAACACAGCTTTGGTGACAACCAGCAGCCCTAGATCCAAGTCTACTATAATACAAAACAAACATTTGGAACTTCCCACCAAAGCATAGCCCTGACCTACACAAATTCTTGCTCAACCACAGACTTAGTTGCACAATAATAATGTCCTGGGATACTTCAGAATTACCTCCACTTAGCAAATTAATTGCTAAAGAACTGATCAATGAAGTCACCAAGGTTTTCCTTAGCTATTCATCTTGTTGCATTGAATTTTCTAAGTAATTAACACTATCTAGTATTGTTTTACTCTGGGAAGAGCTGATTTGTCATCTCAAATTTCTGCCTCCACAATTAAATGATACTGGATTGAGTGCTTTCAAAAAATATTTTAAAATAGATTGGCATCTTCATTAAGGGCAGTATTTTATTCAAATTTACTTCCCACATCATATGGGGAATGCATTTAATTCTACATTCATCTTTTCCATAGCCTTTTTTTTATGGGAAATGGATTGTACTTCTCATCTTGGGCATAAGAAAAGCTATGAAGAAAGTAAACCAACACTTCAGAGACCTCAGATCAATTTCCCACACTGCTCAGGGAACTCAGTTATGATGTGATACGATCAAGATTGTTTTCATTTCATGTGTAACTTCAATCCTGTGAGAAATCTTACTGGCATCAATGATCTGTTGATCAGTGGCACATTCTTTTTGATTTGGGACCTCAGCTTAGCTGTCACTTGGGCTACTAAGTATCCAGTCCTGACATACTCTTTTCTATCTGGGCTATAAACTTTTTCAGGTCAAAACATTACACTTTGCAGTTTGTGGTAAAGATAGCAATTCCCTGTTCATGTAACAGTAATATTAAATAAATAAGTCATAATCTATTTCATCTACTTTGTTCTATCACTCCTGAAATAACCTTTGGATGTCCTTAGCTTCATGTTCTTATTCTTCATTACATAAGCCATGTCATTTTTCCTTTGCTGTTTTCACCTATCACAACAAAAAAGAATACATTCAGAATCTATGAACAGGAGTCAAAACACTGCTTTGACAGATGACCATGCCCACATCAAATATCAACTATGCTCTAGATGTGCAATGTATACTTATCCAAATAACCAATTTAATATGCAAATGTTTCTTTACAGCATGTAAAAACGTGCCTTGTTCTCCTTATAACTAGCTTTGTTTCCCTCCCAATTCAAGCCTGTCTATCCTAAATCAAATCATCAGCCAATCAGCCATGTCCTCTGGAGTCTCTTGAACACTGAAAAACATATCCATCAATACCAATTGCATGAAATATGATTAAGAGGCTCATTACAGAATTCTTCTGAAAAAAGTTCCATATAAATTCACAAAGAAAATGTCACATAACATCAGTCACTGATATCTGAGCCTACAATAATTCATCTGCTCTATGAAATTTACCTAAATATTGGTTTTTAAGCATTTGCCAAGCAACTAAAATGAATCCTATGAAATGGAAAGGTCAGCCATCATTCATAGTTTAAGAGAATATATAGTTAAAGAAATAAAACTGAGCAGCAAACAATACAATTTTATGCACAGTATTCAAGTGTCACATATTACTATTAGCAAAGCAAATTCCACTGAACCTTTGGCGTTTCTTTTAGTACCTCAGTGTCAGACAGTGATACATAATTACAGAGCCCCAAGAGCTTACCAAATCAAGGATATGTACAAGGCACTTATTATGTCACACTCTGGATACAAAAAGAGTATGTATCTTTTGTACCTTTCTTAGTATTCTTCAAAATAAGTAATGAAAATTGCAATAAAGAACTACCTTACTGTTTAGAGAACCTAAGGATGTGAGACTTTTTTCCTGTTTGTATATTGGACATTCCATCAAGAACAAAGTGATTTTCTTGGTTGTAACAAGGCAGAGGGTCTTTATTCCTGGTCAAAATAAAAACTTCAAGATAAAAAAAAAAACCAAAAACCAAAAACAAAACAAACCTGAAACAACAACAACACACCAAAAGCAAACAAACAAAAACTTCAAATTAAACAAAAAAAAAGAATCCCCAAAAATGTGTTGCTAGCAAGTTATATCCTTGATTGAACCTGCATTAAACATAATTCATCTTTTGATAGTTAGAGCTTAACAGTGCCATGTGTCTTCCCCCAAGCTCTGCTTAGGTACACAAATGTAATTTAAGCCACATGGAAGAAGGAATTCTGTAGCATGCTACTCATAATGAGTTGCTGCATCATCATGTAAAAGACTTATATTCAAAATCTAAGTAGTTCCATAAAAACAAAATAATTCTACAGTTTCCATGTGCAACTTGGTATCTGAATAAAAAACCACACAAAACTGTGAACTATTGCAGATACAATAAAGTTATTAGTTCCAATATTTCAAAATTAATAAGTCACCACAGGTGGTCCTGAATATCAAGATTATTGTTTATTTTAAGGCAGATGCAAGAAAACTGAATTGCAAGGACACTGCTGTGCAAAGCACTGCATAAAACACCAACAATGTACAGTCTATCCTAACAACAGACACCCATAAGCAGGCCTGCCTTTTGGAGAATAAAGAAAGCAGCATAACTAAAACCAGATTTTTTTCCCCAGCATTTCCAGTCAAGCACAGAAAGGCATGAGTCACATTTGCAAATTTTGGCCTAAATTGGTTTAATGCTTCCCAGTGAATGCATAAGCCTATTGTTCACATCCTTCGATGATTTTAGCAAGTGATATCAAAAGCAAGCCCAGAATAAAATTGCAATAAAAGTCACTTAGCTTATGAACGAGCATTTTAACTACCACAATACATTTAATTCAGGAAGGCAGAGCTTCTTGTGATTTTTTTTTCTGTCTCCAAGGAAAAACCATGATCCAAGCTTGGACACCTTTAAGGAACTTCATTTTAAAAACATACTTCATACAATACCATGAGAACAGGTGTCCCACCTTAGTGAATTCAGGCTCTACTATAATAGTTGTACAGCAAGGCTTAATCTAACAGAACTATAGGAACAATCTTAGTTGTTATTATAATTACCTTTTTAAGAAGCCATTTATATAATGGGATGCCAATGTCATTAGGCACTGACATCCAAATGTTCCAAGCAATAGTAAACTATGGCAATTACTTCTTTTCTGCATCCTAACTGCAAAAGCACACTTGTTATGTGAAAAGTCTAATGCTGAAATTTTAAATGGTTCATTTTATGAGAGTTTGCACTACATATCTTCCCCATCTGGCCCATTTTATGAGGGTTTGAACTAGATAACCTTCATATCCTTTAAAATATTTCTATTTTCCATTATGATTGTAAATCTTGTTTTCCATTAAAAATATAGTACAATTTTGCTGAAGTGCCACCCTTAATTCCCACCAACATATTTATTAAACTCTTTCATACAAAGGCAAAGTAATAAAACCAGCTTACTGACTATTTTTCTTTGTTTCTTTCATACCCTTCTACTGATAAAAACCTAAAAAGTAAACAAACATTTTAACAATTTGCAAAATAAAAGAAGAATGACTTGACTAACCAAGCTTGTGTTAATGTTGCAGTCATTTGTCACAGTAGTTTTCATCACCAGCTAAGCTCTACCCTCCATCAGCCACTTCCTTTGGAAAAAATGCCTCTATAAAATCATCTCTTCACTTTATTTTTAGTTGTCTGCACTTAACCATGCCCATTTATCCTTTGGCTTTTCCTTCAACTCTAACAAACAAGCTAACAGAGCTTCCTAGCTAACAGACCACAACAACATTAATTTAATTATTCCCATAAATTCCACAGGCTTGATACCTATTCCTTCTTGGCTGAAAGCTAACCCTGGCAAGATAGATGATTAAGTGCCAGGTACAAGAGCTCCTGAAAATGCAGATGAACATGTAATACATTGTCTTAAAATTCCTAATTTTTATATAAAATGGGCTTTGTGTACATTTGTTGCCTATTTGCAAAACTGAAACTCTGTGGCCCTGGAAGGGCAGGTTATTTCATCAGTAGCTAAGAATGTTCCACATGTTTGAGGAGATGATAATTTGATTTTCGCACACGTACACACACACAAACTTGTGTTCTATACTTATAGAAGTCATGGATGCAACCTAATGGCAAAGAGTATGTTATGCTGGGCTGTAACCATTGCTTTTTCACAATGTGGATTCACAAAAAGCTTTTGACAGAGGCCTTTAAATGCCTGTAAGGCAAACTAAGCAAGAGAGAAAAGAGGAGAGATCTTTGCCTGAGTACATAATGACTGAATACATAAAACAGTGAACAAGGAAAGATGGGAAAGTTTTCACAGGGAGTGATGATTCCTGCGGAGCAACTCATGTTTAACATATGCAGAGCAGTTCTGGAAAAGGGCAAGAGCACTGCAGGTAGAAAGTCCATCAAGGCAAAGCTGTGCAAAGTAGTAAAGGCATGGATAATGTGATAAACTGTAAAAGGATTGCATGGATTAAGCAGCTGGCTTCTAAAATGGCAATTATAAAAATGAACATATGAGTTCAATAAAAAAATCATCCCAGTACTCAGCAATAAAAATGGAAAAAAATTTAAAAAGGTAATCAAAGCTTAGAAATTTTTTTTGCAAGAGACAACAAAACAGAAATCAATCCTATGCTCGTATAGAAGTTTATACCTTGCCTACTGCATGCAATTCTCTTACCCTCAGCTCACAAAACATATACCAGAGCTGTCAAAACTTTGGAGAAGGGCAAGAAGCTTCCCCAAGCATCCTGCACAGCTTGCATTTAAAGAGATCTGATTAAGACAAGAGTTTTCAGGGAAAGAGATGATTTAGTGACATGAGAAAAACCAATGGTTATCTTTTCCAATAGAAGAACTAGAAGGAAACAAATTAAACTGGTAGAAATCAGACTGACAAGAAACAAAAGTAGATCTTCACACAACAGGCAGTTGGCCACCCTGTAAGGTGGACGAGAAATCTTACACAGGCCCAATGGGAAAGAAGATAAAAGCTTAGAAGAAAGACCTATTAAGGATTGCTGAACAGACAGGAATCACACTCTGCTCTGAAATATCCCTGAGATGAAAACAGCTGGGGAATTCTCTGGAACAGACCACATACACTTGCCCTGGATTTACTCTTTTTCACCAGACATCACAAAGAGCTGCTGCTAAAGCAAGAAGCCAATGACCCAACTCAGTGTGGCTGTTCTTGTGCTCTCACCTGAGGCTGCTAAGGGCATCTCTCTCCTTTGACGCATTACCTATCAGGTGATTGAGATTAGATTGAGAGGCAGTTTGATCCATTCACCACTCACACATTAGGTCATTCAGTGAGAGGACTGGGATTTAGACAAGTTTTTGATGTCTAAAGTTTGCAACCTGGCTGACTCAAACAGACTAACTCTTGCCAAAGATAAGCAACCAGCAGAACTTTACAAAGCAGTTCAGGACAGTCAAATGCAAAGGTTCCACTGATTTCACAAGATTCACTGTGAAAGTGAATCCAACCTTTTACAAGATTCACTGCCTACAGTGACATGAATTCAATTAGCCAACATTATATTTCAGTCTACTAAAATGAAGGTGTTAAAAGGATGTAAAATAATGGCACTGTTGACAATGAAGCAACTGAAGAATTTATTAAAAGACAGGTATTCTCCTCTAAACTTCAAACAAGCATGTTGTGCAACACAAAAGCCAGAATTGCTGTGTAATGGGCTTCTTATACAAACAGAGGAGACTGGAACACTCCCTGAGGGGGTATCCAAAAGAAAAATAGCTATTTCAAGAATGTTAAAAAATTCTAACACCTCTCTGTCTCTTTTGTTGGATACTTCTCATGTTATCAAAATGGTATGTGGGTCCTAGTCACTGAAGCTTAAAGTGATATGCTGTCCAAATAATTCCCTCGGGTATTTTCAGCTTCACTACACCCACAGAATAATTTTATTTCTCCCAAGGTTGTGTAGGAAGATACTGACAGAGACTATAAGATATACAAGAGCATCTACTGCATCCAACAATGTTCTGAAACACAAGACTTCCTCACCAGACTATAGAGACTGAGAAGAACACAGGTACAAAATGCTTCTCTGCCACAGGCCTGTCCCAATAAATTGGTTTTCATGGGCAAACACTAAGCCACATAGAAATGCAGCTGAGCCCAGCCCAAAGTCAGAATACTTGTTATGGCAGCACTGCAAAATTGAACTGAGGTAGCCTGAAGCAAGCAAAGAACATAGTGAAGAAAATGGACAACCAGAGGAACATGCCTGTAATGACTCCTTTCTCTCCTGGTTTTAAACTGAGAGAAGGCATCAGTTCAGTAGCCAAACAGCACATGGTGTTATCACACCAGTCTGAGACACTGAGCCACAGCCTGCTATGGCCTATCTCACTAACTGCAGAGCTGATTTTGCCATATACAGCCATGGTGCACACACTTACCATACAGGGTCTTCAAAAAAGGAAAAGTTAAAAAACCCAAGATGATACCACCACATATTGTCTATCATCCACCACAATTGCAATGAATTAATTCATGAACTATGAGAATTGCAACAGAAACATATTTACGCAGGCCGAATAAAAACTGTTGGGAATTTGAACACAGAATTCAGAAAAGAGAATATTCTTGTAGATGTTTTTGTCAGAACCAACACTGCTGAGCAGTGGGAATTCTGTCTGCAGCAAAGAAAAATTGCTTCAGAGCCTCACAGAATAAAAACTCATTAAATACAAAGATAAGGATGAACAAAATAAAATAACCCAGATACATTTCCTTTTTTTTTTCATTTCGAAGAATATTAAAGTATTTATTTAGAAACCTTAAAAAAGTTTGCAAACCATTTTTGTATATACTGCAGAAGTAAAAGAGTTTGTTCAGATGAACATTATAAAAGACACCTCACACCTGTCCATGCTATATTACTTCCAATGCTTTGATTTAATGTAGTAAAACAATTGAATTGCCTATATCAAACAATATTTTGAGAAGTGAAGGAATGTGCAGCTTTCTTGACACTTAACTGTAACTGGAATAACTGAATAATTAGTAGTAACATTCTAATTTGTATTTAAACTTTCATATTATCCTAGTAAACTAACTCCATTTTTTTCCAGGCCTCCTCCTATTTTAGACAGGTTCCTTTCTTTCTAATGAGAAGCAAGCAGCACTGAGTTCTCACTCTCAACAGGTGGCATATAAGTAACATGTTCACAAAACCAGACACAAAATCCAACACCTCCCTGGACAGCCCATTCTAGTGCTATGCTACTCCCAATGAAAAGTTTTCCTCAGGTGGAGGTGGAACTTCTCTTATTTAAATTTCTGGCCATTGCTCCTTATCCTGTGTTCCAGGAAGGAAGTTTAGAAGCAGCCATACCTATCCATATGTGGCTTGGGGCTAGGGAAGGACTGCAAGCAGAACTACTCTTTGGAAGAACAGAGCTGATTTGGCCCAATGGGAAGAGCTTACATTTTTAAAGGTTATCTGGAAAGACAATTTCTAAGTAGCATCACTTTCAGGGTATAATAGAAAGGAAGATACTGGTTTTTTTAGTTGACACATAGCAATTGTAAAATACTGAAAGACAAAATTACACTATACTGCAAAAGCAGCAGGTAACCCTGATTTCTCAGAACTAGGTCTTTAGATCTATCTCTAAGACATATCAGGGAGAGCTTTTTCCTCTTTATGATTGATATAACAGGACTACAAAAGCTATTTGCATCAATCACCCTTTCAGTCCTCAGGGATTGGTTTGTAAAAATTAATTCCTTAGCCTTATCATGAAACAATGCAATATACTGTCAAATATGAACAATCAGCAATGTTGTGGACAAAGGAGGAAACTATCTGACAATGGGCAGGAAAGAGAGCACAGAAAACAGAAAACCCCTGAGAAGAAACTGCTTAAGAACCAACTGTGGCAGTTAGTAGTAGAAAGTCTGTGTGCAAAATTATTATCGCTAGTTCATTTCAGATAAGAAAAATTCTTCTAAGAGTTGAGCATGCTCCTTGTAGAAAAAGAATCAGAATATTATTGACATTTAAAAATCTATTCCAGATAATTGATATAATTGTTCATCTAAATTATATGAAAAATCTGCATCTTTTTGAGAAAGATCAAAGTCCTGCAACTAAAAACCCACTCAAATGAAAAGCAGGGAAGAAGAGTTTTTCTGACTGTAAAACCAATGCATTTTGTAGAAGAAAATCTTGAGGTTATATAATCACCTGCCAACACTGTAAATGCCTACTAATGAAGTCATGCAGTAACATTTCATCTTGCTCCCAGAGGGGAAAAAAGCAGAGGAATCTTTTAATTGGAAATGACTTAGCTTGCTAGAGCTATCACAGTTACACATATTAACTCAACTGCCTTGTCTCAGTGCAATAGATTGAGACAAATGGCAAATCACTGCATGTCAATATGGAAAAGTTTGTCTAAAATTATGTTTCTTGCTTTAAAAAGAACACATAAAAATAGATATTTACAATTCTTTATAGTAGTCTTTTAGAGTATGGAGATAACTATTATATTCCTTAGGACCTTTTGAAAGAAGTAGTACTTCAGGAGAAGAAAATAAATTAAAATTCCTAAATTTCAAGTGTCTAATCTTGCAGTTTAACTTTGTGTACAGTGTCTTTGTATCCAATACCCTAAGGGATTTCTTTCATGAAGAGAAAACCCACAAAATTTTGGTGTACAAATGTAACAAACATCCAAACAAGGAGTTACTCTTAGGATTTAAATTTCAATGTTTCTGCACAGCTGGAACTGTGAGACTAACTATACCAACAGGAAGCATGTAAGGCCTGCTGGTACCCTAGAAGGCTGGCCTTTAAGTATTTTGCTGAAGCTCAGGTCTCCAGCTTGTCTTAGAAAAGCAAAAGATTTTACTCCAAACTATAATCTCAAAAAAAATTTGATAAGGAAACTTCTGGCCTTCTCTGTCCACTCTTCCTCACACAAGTGGGTCAATTGCCCCAGTCTGTAAAATGACATTTAGAAGGATAACATTTAGTTATCCTTCTAAAGCATTAACAAACTTTTCTTTCCAGTAAAAGAAAGACATAAGTATCAATTTCTAAGAAAACATACTGCTCAAGAAAACACTACAATTTCATCAAAGTAGACACAGAACAAAACTGCAGAAAATTATACAAACCCTCCATGGACAGCAAACATCCAGACTCTTATAGAAGCTATTTTACAATAGTGGCAAAAAAGTAAAAACAAATTATTCATTTTGATAGAGTCCTGCATAGAATTGAACATATTTTTGGAGACCTGGAAAAAAGACTGTAGTGGACTAATGCTGGCTGGATGCCAGGCACCCACCAAAGCTGCTTTCTCATAAATGGACAGTGGAGAGAAAATATTATGAAGAGTTCATGAGTTGAGATAAAGAACAGGAGAGATCACTCAGCAAATACCATAATGGGCAAAATGGACTCAAATTGGGGATGTTAACAGAATTCATTACTAACAAAACCAGAACAGAATAGTGAAAAGTAAAATAAACCTTAAAAACAATTTCCCTGCACCTCTTCCTCCTTTTCAGCTCTCCCTCCTCCCCCAGCAGTGCATGGAGACAAGGAATGGGGGTTATGGTCAGTTCATCACCAGCAGTTTCTGCTACTGTGCAGGAAGGAGAGTCCTTCCCCTGCTGCACTGTGGGGTCTCTCCAAGGGGAGACAGTTCTCCATGAACTTCTCCAGTGTTAGTCCATCCCACAGGCAACAGTTCTCCACAAACTGCTGCCATGTGGGTCACTTTTCCACGGGGTGCAGTCCTTCAAGGAGAGGCTGCTCCAGCCTGGATTCCCCACAGGGTCACAAGTCCTGCCAGGAAACTCCAGCATGGGCTTCTCTCTCCGCGGGTCTGCAGGTCCCTGCCAGGATCCAGCACAGGTTTCCCAGGGTTCCACACACCTCTTTCAGGCATCCACCTGCTCTGGCTAGGCTATCTCCCAGGGGCTGCAAGGGGATCTCTGCATCCTCGTGGACCTCCATGGGCTGCAGGGGCACAGCTGCCTCACCATGGTCTTCACCATGGGCTGCAGGGGAACATCAGCTCCAGCACATGGAGCACCTCCTGTCTCTCCTTCTGCACAGTTGTTCCTCTGCCATATTCTCACCCTGCTCTTCTCTGGCCACAATTACATCTGTACAGTACCTTTTGTTCCCCTTAACAGATTACAGAGGTGCTACTATCCTCCCCTGCTTGGTTCAGCCTGGGCCAGCAGCAGATCCATACTGGCAAGTTTCACATGGCAATGAGTTCTTCATAAATGACTTTAGGGTTAGAAAATCTGAAAGTTTTGTCTAAGAATTCCTCCAGAAAAAAAATAAGGGTAAAAATATTATATAATAATAACAGCTAAGTTTGAAGCATGTGACCCTTCCTTTATGACCACTTAAAAGAGATCCAGCACTTCCAGATCATCACTCATGTCATTCTGAATAAATCTGCTATTCTCCTTTATCATCCTCTGGAAATGCCTCTTTCTTTTTACCAACTCTAAAATTAAGCTTGATTAATTCTTCTAATTCTTGGAAAAAGAATACGCAAGTAGCTCAAATTAGGTAAAATCTCCCTAGATATAAAAAGATCAATAACTTCTCTGAAAACATTATTACTTTTTAATTGATTCTTGCTTTTCTAAATTATTAGAATTAGGAACATAGTGTGACCTTCTTGCCATCCTCCTCCACAATATAGATCTTACTTCACAATATTCTAAAAAAAGATTTTTGTCTATTTATAAAAACCTGTTTTCCTGATTTCAGAAAGCACAAGTTCCATATTTATAGCTAATATCTAAAGTCTGAAGAATGCATCCTACTAAACCACAGAAGTTTAGAGGCAGATCAAATTACTCAATGCTGCATAAAGCATTCTCTCAACACTTTTAAAATAAAAAATATTTATGTAGCAATAAAGGGCATTAAAATTTTAACCTGCAATTACTGTCCAGTCATTACCAAGTAACTCAACTGGAAATAACAGGATAAATCACAGTGCCCCAAATCTCAACATCAATCAATAAGTGACCAAAGTAGAAGCTGTTCCTACCACACTGTTGAAACACCGGGCAGAGGTGCTCTTTCCATGATGTTTCTATGCACAGGGAACCATAAGCTCTGGAAAGAGTGTCACAGGTACAGATGATATGGCACCCTTATGAAAATATTTCAACCAAACCAGAACAGGAACTATATTTATAATTGGCAAGTATACACAGCAGTTGCTACAAGTAGAAAGGTCCAGAATCCCTCTCTGTGCACTGGGGTTAAAGGAAATAAAAAAGCAAAGCAATCTCTGTTACAGCAGAGCCTGGGCATCATGATGAAGCAACATCAGCAATGTGGCAGTACAAACTATGCTGTAGCAGAACACATAAGCATGCAGATAAGCTCAAAAAATGAGCAATCAATTGGCTCAACACCGTCACAGCAAAAGTCACATCAAGGTTAATAACATTTCTTAAATACACAGAATAAATTAAGTCTAAATTCTAACCAAAAGTCAGAGAGAGCTGACAGGAAGATAAAAACCCTGCTTAGGTAATCAGAGATATAGAGAAGTTGTCATACACTGTATTACTATTGTAACAAGACAAAAAGATCCTAATAACGAAGTTCATCACACTACAATTACTGTGTAGACAAAATATTTAATAAATTTACTTTGTAAGAGAAAACAGACCTTTAAATTAATTTCAACTTTAGTCTCTGATTAACAACAGGATGACTCACACTTAAAAATACCGGTGAACTACACAGCTACAGATGGTCCAATATTTTGAGTGGGCACATTGTAATAAAGGTTAGTAGAACTGCCTCATATAAAGGATACTTTTCCTATGAGCAAACATGATTTTTCAGTTGCTCCAATTCTAGATTGGAATTAGACTGGAATTGCCTGAATCAGACTTCCCAGGGAATATTTTATTTTATGTCTTGGAAACACTTGTTTCTGAAAATAAGTTTTATCACATTAAAGAAATTATTAAAATTATTATAGCTTCCTCTTTGAGAGCAACCATTTACATCTGACAAAAATCCAATCTCAAGTTGAAATAAATTGCATTTATCACGGTATCATAGAATGGCTTGGGTTGAAAGGGTAAAGATCACCTAGTTTCAAACCTGCTGCCACAAACACCTCCCACTGGACCAGGCTGCTCAGAGCCCCATCCACCCTGGCCTTGTAAACTTCCACAGCCACAAGTTCTCGGACCAGCTTGTTCCAGTGCCTCAGCAGCCTCATAGTAAATATCCAATTTAAACTCCCTCACCCCATACTTCCATACTCTAATCATAGAATATGCTGACTTGGAAAGGGGCCATCAGGACCATTAAAGTCCAACTCCTGGCCCTGCACAGGACACCCCAAGAGTCACACCACATTCCCAAGGGTATTGTCCAAATTCTTCTTGAACTCTGTCAGGTGTGGTGTTGAGACCATTTCCCTGGGGAGCCTGTTGCAGTGCTCAAACACTCTCTGGGTGAAAAACTTTTCCTGATATCCAACCTAAATGTCCCAACTCAGCTTTATGCAATTTCCTCGAGTCCCATCACTGGTCATCAGAGAGGGCATCAGTGCCTGCCCCTTTGCTTCCCCTTGTGAGGATGTTGAAACCACAGTGAGGTCTTCCCTCAGTCTCTTCTTCACCATCCTCTAATCACAGCTCTCATGTGTTCTACAAAAATTTCTACATATTAACATATCTTCCACTTTCTCACTTTACTGGGGCATTACATTCATAGAAAGATGTGCACTGACTAGCTCTGTTAGGGGCAAAGGGAGAAGAAGACTTACCATAAATAATTATTAAAAAAATCTGATTTATGTTCTCAACATTTCTTTCCTATGGATATCTAAAGTTGTATACTCTACAGAGTGTGCAATAATCCTGCATTTTACAAAGGTTCAGATTTAAATCTTATTCAATATGATATTTATATTATATTTATAATTATCTCCATCCTCCACAATGACAATTTTTAATATAATTATATAAATAGAAATATCTTGGGACTTACTCGGAAGTAGTCACTGCAGGCTGCCAGGACTGCTTTATGTGCATGGAATTTCTGCTCTTCAGCAATAAGGGTAATATCACAAAGAATGCCATCACTTCTTTGTTGGTTCAGAGCTGCCAGGACAGCATCGTTGTGGGAGCTAGACTGACAGAGCCTCTGACCTGTCAGCATTTCCTGAACACTGAGAGGGGAAAGGGGAAAGACTCCGTCAAAAACAAAAAAAAAAAATAAAGTACAAAACAAGCACATTCTGTCAGGAATACAGAACAAGACAAGATAGCTTGATAATTCTTGGAAAGCAAAAAAGTCATGAACCCTGTCAGGCAAAAACCTTTACACAGCATAGACATCAGAAAAAAAGCTCAATATAACAAAGCATATGAAAACTGATTATATACTCAAATTTAAAAACCTCAATGGTTCTGATTTCTCATTTCCTGTACCAGAAGTCAGCTAAACTCACAGGATTAATTTTAGGATTAAATGAGAACAATAGAGGGCTTAGGTCAATGGACCACCAGAAAACTTTAAGTGGTTCAAACTGAAGCACTGATGAAAAGGAGGGTATATGTATGTATGCAAGAGGGTCTCAGGTGGCCTGTTTAAGTCTGATGCTGAATGTTTAAGTCTGAAAACTGAATGTTTTCAGACCACCTCAGGCTATTCATGTTTATGAAGTGTTGTAGTGGTTTTTTTGATTGTCTGTTTTGTGCCGGGGAAAGGGAGAGGATGTTTGCTCTATTTTAAAATGCCAATGCCTTCTCCACCTCAATATTTCCACGTACAAATATAAGATTCACATATAATCCAGGCTAGGACTGCCTGATTGCAGCTTCCTTTCTCTGTAGTAAAAGGAAGAGACAAGACAACTGTTCATGCAAATGGAAACAAATCAAAACATATCAGCAAATCCTCTTTGGTACAAAACAATGCAATTGATTTGAGCTCTGTGAGACTACCAATTTAAATTGCCAGAGAATCCACATGTGTGTTTATAGAAGGTGAGTTTACAGAGAGTCATCTCAGCATAAATCAAAGTGAAGATTTTTTTTAAAGGGGTGAATAACCCATCATCTTTCCAGCACAATCACGTAATTCACTGCATACATGTACTATGCAGCAGCTGTGTGGCTGTGATATTCTCCTTTTCCTGCCCATCCTACTTCTGCACCTTGGGCACCTATAAACTACTGCAGACCTGCCTTGCAGACTGTTTGCCCTAATCTAAGCTGCTCTATTAGAAAGTCAACAACTAAAACATTACTTCTAGAAGAAGGCTGGCTAAAGAGAAATAACACAGGAACAGAGTGTTCAGTGAACAGAAGAATTTTCAGTGAACAGAAGAATTTTACTACTCCTCTGACAGTTCAGGTTTCACATATGGACATGCCCTAAATACATTTCAAAAGGGCTCATTCAAATTACTCTTTTTTCTTCAGCTGTTCTGTTTGTGGAACCCAACTCATATTCTAAATAACAGTTATCAAGAAATCTAACTTGCTAAACACAAGAGAATTGTTTTTAATGGTTATTTCTCTTCTGTAATTTTTATAGCAAAGTGACTAAAACTAGGGCAAGTATAATACATTAATGATACCCTGAGATGGTTTCTCTTTACTTCTGTTTTTATTAGCCTCTCTCCCAGTGTTGTAAATCAAGACCTTCATTCCTCTTGTTTTTTTCACCATCATCCAGAGGACGATTTCATTCAATAGAGAACATAGCTGGGATTTTAAACTGAGTTCTATCATAATCCATTTTTCAATTCAGTGACCAAAGTGAAAAATTAATTGCCTGTAACCCTTGTGCTAATCACATATGAAGAATGAATACACATGAAAGGCAACTTAACTGGAATTTATGAATGAAAATACATAGAATAATTAAACCTAACATGACCGGTTATTTGTAGTGATATTGTCAGTTGATAAATTTAATAGCTATAAAAGCAAGCAAGTTCTGATCCTCTTCTGCTGCACAAGTATGGCAGGGAAAGGGGAACAGAACTGGAATGATAAGGTGTCCCAGTCATATCAGGGAGTTTTCTGAGCTACCAGATCAGAGTGTTAACTACTCTAAAACAGAACCACCAGCATTTCACACTACTGCAAAGTTCTGCAAAAAACCAATTCAGTTAATAAATTCTGCAGAGTGTTCTGTCTGAAAGAACCATGTTCTGCTCCCAGAAAGTAATTAAATTATAAATGACAAATTCTCTATTGCAAGAATGGGTAGTACAAACAAATGAGAAAGGCTACACTGGGAAGGAGACACAAGGGAAGGCAGAAAGATGAATTTGGAGAGAATCTTGGAAGACATTTCACATAACTGGAAAAGTAATATGTCCCGAACAGTGGAACTGCACAGACCCAAAATTACCACCAGCCACCGTTCCAGATGCAAAAAATGCCAGTTGCTTCCACAATCAAAAATTCCAAGTATAGACTAAGGCATAAATAAGGTATGAGGAGCCTGTGGGGCTCCAATCAATCCCAGGCACAGTTTTCCTTGCCTGAGATAAGAAGCAACAAGGTAATATTTTGCAGATTATAACAGGGATATGTATTTAATAACGTGAATTCCCATCTAATGAACAAAACTAGTAGTTTTACTTTTTTCTACTTTCTTCACTGAATCTTTGGTAAACATCATCCTAAATGTTAATAACTTCCTACACACTACCAAGTACTATACCTCAGGCACCTCTCAGATGGCATCCTTCAGTCTTCTGAATATCAAAACTTATAATCCTCTAGGGAAAGCTGTGAGTGTTCCAGCTAGAAAAAGAGAATGGAGAGGAACATTAAAATTCAAAGCATACACAGCCTCAGCCTTAAAGATCAATACTTTCAGGATGTGCAATTCAAAAGCAACTTTCACTGTCTAGAATTGAGTAGAGTCTTTCTGTAAGGAAAGTGGCCTTTCCTCTAGTCTTTCTTAGAGCTTCACATCCTGCCATCTGAATGTCCTGCACCTGCTGCCCTTGAGGAATACTTTCCACAAACTCAGGAACACATATAATTTCAAAAAAGCTAAAGAAAGATGAGGAGGAAAGTAACTGTACCAAAATTCCTTCAATATGAAGAGCAAGCCAAAGGCATATGTATTAGTGTTTGCTTACTTTCCTGAATAACACACAGTTTTTATGTTCAATGATCCTAAGGGTCTTTTCCAACCTAAATGACTCTATGATGCTATAATCATTCTGGCAAATAGAAGTAGTATAGTACAATCATTTTTATAAACACAACAGCTCTTTTTTTAAAAGACAAAATAATAAAGTGACCATATAAATAAACACAGAACAGCTGAAGTGTCCAAAGACCTAAGTTATTGAAAACAGGGCTGTACAGCAAATTTTTCAGTGGTGTAGCAGCCAGCACAGCTGACATGACCTTTCAACTTCATATAATTATAAAAGAAAAAATAGGTTTTAACTGAATAGTCAAAAAAAAAAAAGTACACTACTTCGACCGCTTATTTAAACCATGTGTGGATTGTTTAACTCAGTAACATTGAAGTATTACAATTCAACAAAATCTGAAGAATTTCCATATTTTTCTCTTTTCCAAAAAGACTGCAATTCTGAGCAAATGGGTGAGGTCATAGAGAATTTATTCTGATGATTCGGTGGGATACTAAGCAAATGGGTTTGCAGTGCTTTCCAATGGTGGTTTCAGAACATGTCACTCTCTCCATCAATGATCACCATTCTAGCTCTGTTAAGACAATTCACCTTACCCTTCAAGGGACAGAAAAACACAGCATATTAAGTTGGTATTGTCAACTAAGGAAGCAAAACCACTTCTGATCAATGTACCTGTGTCACAGACATCTTTTCACTAAAAATCCTTTCTTTAGGATTTTTCCTTCTCAGAGACAGAATGTAAACAATGGTTATCTGCTGCTGTGGAATGCAACAGGACCACCTGTGATTGGCCCATCTGGATGTTTATAATTGATGGCCAATCAAGGACTGAGGTATCTCGGACAGAGTCCGAGAAAGCTGCCTTTGTTATGATTCTTTTTTATTCTTAGCTTAGCAAGCTTCTGAGGAAACCTTTCCCTTCTTTTTCTTTTTAGTATAGTTGTAATGTAATATATATACATATCATAAAATAATAAATCAAGCCTTCTGATGATGGAGTCAACATTCTTGTCTCTTCCTTCACCTGAAAACCCCTGTGACCACGGTCACATACCTGCTCTTGTATACACCCATACATCAATACTGATGCCTGCCCCTTGGAAATCCTACACCATCCAGAGACTGGTAGAGAACAAATTCAACCTTTAAGAGGTCCAAACTCTCTGGCCCATACACAGGAAAAAAAAAACAAAACAAAACAAAAAACAACCACAAGCCGCAGTGAGAGCAAGCAGAGGAAGGATGAAGACCTGCAGGGAAAAGCATTCCTTCTACAATAATTAAGGCATATGCATCAAAGAATTCACAGGATATTCAAACAGCTCCATGCTGCATTTAGCAGTTTTACCCTAACAAATCAATCTTCCCTAAACTTCAGCACTCCTTTCTCTTCCAAAGCTCCAGCACTGCATGCCTCACTTAAATGTACACCATGTACAGTGTGTAAATCATTAAACTAATACTGCACTGATTTTATTTAGCCATATAGAATTCAGGCAGCAAAACATCTTTAGTAACAGGAAATTTGAAAGAATTATTTATTCTTACAAAAAAAAAAAAAAATTAAGGAGGCACTTCCACCTGTTGTATACATATGCTGTGCCAGAACAGTTCTAAAATCATTTGCACCAATAGTTTATTTCTATTTCAGACAGCTGGATACATGTCCATTATATAAACTGTGATTGGTACCTAAGAAAACTCTTTGCATTAGAATGTTTAAGACATACTATTGTCTTTCTATTTAACTACTTTAAGTCATCAAATCGGTTTAAAAGATTAGTTTATAAACTTAAGGATAAGACTTTTGGTTTAAATGGAAAACTTTAAATCCACATAAATCCTTCTGTTGTAGTGAAATACTCCTTAATGCTGGAAATTACCAGGAAAAATACAGGCCAGACAGAAAATGCTCATTACATCCTAGGTTTGAGATACATGCTAAAATTGCCAAAAAGCATTTTTTAAAAATAATATATTATTTCACTCTTTATGATTTTGTGATGAACACTAATTCCCAATAAGATAATATTTCACAACTAAAATTTATTTCCTCGTTGCTCCATTAGTTTTTTCACATCCTAGAAAAGTGCTAAAATTAAAAATTTGCAAATAAATAAAACTAGCAATGATCTAGCTAGCACTGGAAGAACATATTATTTTGGTAGGGAATGGTGCACCATTCCTAAATGGAAAAAAGAAAAACAGTAGTTTCCTTATGTAAACACAGTGTACCTAAGGATTTCAAAGGTAAGCCATTCAAAAGAAATCACACTGTCCATGCAAATGATTATGACAAACTAATGCATCAAAACAGAGTTTGCTCTTTCTGCCTGATGAAATGTCAGTTTTTCTATACATATTTTTGTCACAGTCTTATGACACAGCAAAATAAACAGTAGGTTTTGTGCACTCTCAAGAAATCTTAGAATGAAGTGTCACTCTGCCACATCCACTGCACAGTTAGGCTATGCCACCTCTTTAATCTAAATTATCAGTGAGTTCAAGAATTATTTGTTCAAATATCACTAAAAAAAAAAAAAGCACTTAAGCAGGCAGTATTTCTTTCTTTATTTTAATCAGATATAACACTGGTTTGGAAATATTAGACAAAGTACTTTAGTATCCAAAAGTATTTATTGGCAGAATGCATGTTGCCCTTTCCAGAAAAAGTCTTGTTCATTTAAGTTAATTTTGAGGAGCCAATACCATGTTCTTAGCTTACACAGAACACATGAGGCATTAAAGAATTTCAGTTACATCATTTCTCATCCTTTTGGTGGGTTTATTTGGGGGTCTTTATTTGTTTTTCTTGTGTTTCTTTAGAAACAAACTGAAGGCAATAACATATTTTTGATTAATTCTTGAAAATACAAACCACCAGAATACAGATTAGATTAAGGGGGTAAGAGTGTAGGAGATCAAAATAAAATTCATATTCAATCTACTTTCTGAAAATAAATGTCCCAAAAGCCACTATTTCCTCCCCCTTATGTAGCAAGCTTTTTTTTTTCTAGTTCACATATCTGATTTTACAGAGTTGCCCAAATCATAGTCCAGATCATCACAAAACTTACTCTGTTGCATAAACAGGCTCTGTATTTTATACTGGGTACCTAAGAAACATTTCTTCCACCCTAATTAGGCTTGCTTTGTCTTGCAAACTAGTAAAAAATGCATATTCATAATGGAAATGACAATCTATTAATAGTACCTGAAAACAAGCAGGTTTTCTACATAATTCAAGCTTATATTCAATAATTACCACCTCAGTGGTTTCATCAATAATTTTCCCAATTTGCTCCACGTAAATAAGAACTGAGTTACAATGAACCTCGGTGTGAACTCACAAAACATGATATAAGCATTATTTCTGTTAGGTCAATAATGAAATTATTTAAAAATTCTGATTTTAAATGTGTTCTCAATACAAAAATAAAATAGCATTGGACAAAAAGATTGTACTCTTCGCTTTACTAAGGTAGTTACTTCTTTGGCAGGAGTTACTAAATTATCCCACTCCGACCCCCTGAACCCCAGACAAGGTTTAGGGGAAAGCAAGGGTTCTATTACCTATGTAGGAGTCAAAAAAACCCCATTTGACTGCCTCCATGGTTCTGGGTAACACATTGTGCTGTGGTGGGAGAGGTGAGACTCTGCCCTCCTCAGATATTCTGGCAAGACTGACATAAAAAAGTGAGAAAAATCAAAGTGAAACACAGGCAACTACCACTTCACAGAGTTCAGCTTAATACAAGATTCAAGAGATACTAAAAGATGCTTTTGTAGACACAAGAAATGTTCTCTTGCAAACATGGCCAGGATCAGAACACCTTTAAAAGACAGGGTGGAAAATTACAGAGCATTTGGTGCCTTTTATACCACATAAAGAAAATAGCTTAACTGTGAAAAGCTGCAACACAAAATTTGAGCTAAATATCTTTCAAACTGCTGAGATCCAGGCAACCAACATACATAAATCTCCACTGCAGCCAGATGCCATCTTTGTTCTTGTGATGATCCACATTTGGAGGGAGGTAGAAGTACCAGAACCCCCGGGGATGTCTTGAAGCAGCCTCTACTTTGTTCCTCACAACAGCCCCTGCTGCTCCAGAGCCCCTCACAGAGTGACAGGAGACTGGCTTTGGGAGCTGTGGAGTCCCTTACACTGGGACCACTTAGGGCAACTTTCACCTAGTTGATCACAAATAAAGTTGTTTGTTGCAGTGTGATGCCATTTCCTGTTTCCTATCCCAACTCCCCAGGTGTGCCAACCTCTCCTTTCCCCTCCCCCTGTCCCTGGGCTTAAAAGGAGACGGGACCACGCAGCCTGGATTCTATTGGGAGCTGTTACCACATTCAGAGGTCTGTCATCCTGGAATAAAACTCTGGATTAAAACTCTACAGCAGAATCCTCTCCTTTTTCTCTTCACTGTTGCCTGAACCTTTTCCACCAGAGGTAAACTGAGTTCCTACTATGCCTGGATTTGTTCCGAGTGCCCAGCTGCAGCATCCAGCCAGCCAAAGGTATCTCTGAGGGGAAACACCACAGCTGCCGCCTTTGGCCCAGCAGCAAGGGTCAGACGGGCCTAGGCACATCCCACCTGGAAATACTGGGATTAATATTCCATAGTTGTTGATCTTCTGTTTACCACTAAACTTCACAGAATAACACTGCATTATTAAGTACTGTTCTGCCTTTAAAGTCCTCCAATGTTGTCACCTTATTGCAGGGTTCCATACTGCTGTCTCCTTATCACAAAAGTTCATACCTTCTTGGTGTTTCTCATGGGCAGTTCCTCAGAGCCCTGACTCTTTCTTCTTCACAAGGTATCCAACTGACTCCAGTTCCCCTCCTAACCCCCCACCCCACTCTTTTATAGCATCTTCTTCTCACTGGTTACAGCTGTGGCCTGTTAGGTCAGGCCTGTTCCTTATCTTTGATAATTGGCCCAGCTGCAACTCCTTAGGGGTAAGATTACTTTTTACACTATCTTTATTTTCTTATATTCTATCTCCCTACATTCCAGTGTATGAAAATCCTTCTAATTTCTTTAAATTTTTACTTTGAACTGGGAAAGCTACTCATTTATCGATTACCACATTACTTCAAACAATGCTGCTAATCAAAAATATATTTCAAATAATTAACTTTAACTCACACAAACCATAAAGCCAAACCCTGAGTATTTAAATACAGATTTTAATCTCATTTCACATAAGTAGCTATTAGTTACATTCTGAAACTTCTCTTAATTGTCAGTAACCATAAAAAGCTGTTGATTCATAAAACTTCACATTAAATGTAGGGATTTTTTTCCATTTCTCTGGGTACAGATAATGTATCTTTTCAGATAGTAATATTTCATTTTGATATATTTACTAACATTCTTAATTATGACTGTTGTTATGTTGGAAAATAGTAACTCAACATTACTTACATTAAACTTGTTGTGTGCCAAACTATTTTACATAGAAAATTATTTAAATTCACATGCTCAAGAACTGGTTAAAAAGACTAAAAATACTGAATATATAAATAATTTTAAAGATATTTTGCATTTTCTTTAATTACTTAATTAACTTAATTAATTATCTTAGTTGTCTTTAATTACTTATCTTCTTTCCTTCCAGTCATTCCTTTTCCAAGTGTGTATTTTAAGTATTGGAAAACATTTCCACTTAAACCCACATCACTTCAAGTTAGATGCATGGACAAACTGAAGGGATCATGAGCTCTTTCTTGCAAAAAAGTAGAATTTTGAACCAACTGGATAAGTTGTGAAGATAAAGTATTTGTACACAATAAAATTGGATTTTCACTTTGACAGCTCCAAAAAAGGTTTAAATTTGGCCTTTTTTCAAAAAGAAAATACAACATTTAGAAGCTAACAGAAGTACACTATATTAATTTCATTCCAGAATGGCATCACAGCACATCCTGACAGTGGCTGCCATGGATACAGAACTAGACCACTAAGATTTACCCATGGCAATTCTCTGTTCTAGCCTGGCTCCCTATTCACAGGAGCTTCTGCCTGTGGTTTTACTAAGTCAAAATAAATCATCCTTTCAAGCCATGCTTCACTTTCTCTCAGAGTCTCTTCAGAAACAAAACTGTGGATTTACTGTTCAGAGAAAATAATGGACAACATTATCTTCTACTTTTTTAAATCACATCTCTGCCGGATTAATTTATCAAAAGGAAAACACTTGGAAACAGATTTAAAGTTTGACTGCAAACCTGGTTTTTTGAGTATATTAATACACTTTTCCCACATGCCTGGGAGACTTTTTCCTCTTTTCATTGGGATCTTTGAGAATTGAAATATTTTTCTCATTCCATAAAAAATGTTCAAGAATGTCAAGTGTGAGAAAAACTCTGCCACTACTCAATGTTGTCAGTGAAATAATCACTAAGCTCAAACACAAGCTGCTCAACTAATTTAGTGCCTCAATACAGTGAATTTAAAGAAAAAGCTTTCAAAGTACTGAAAAACCCCTTAGATTTAATGTAAACTATAAAATTATGGGAATAAAAAAATTGAAAACCTGGACTTGTTTGGGAAAACAGAAGTCAGTCAAAACACCTCAAGAAAAAATTCAGCAAAGTAAATACAAAATAAAACCACAAAAAATTCAAACTGTTACAGTCTTCTGATTAATTATAAACTAGTTTCTTGTGAGACTGGCAAGGTCATTGCTATCTTCAGGCCATCAGCTATAGTCAATTAGAATAATGAGGTTTATTTTATATTACTACCAAATTACCATCTGACTTCACAGAAAAATTAAGATTTTAAGCCACAAAACCATAAAATGAAATAACAAGGCTGAAGGCTGTACGAGTAGAACAACATCTTTATGTCTTTATATCTTCTTTGTGGCATTATATCTTTGACATATCTCAATGTATCAGCATTCAGAAGATTTTCTTCTGAATACACCTTCAGATAAAATAAAAAGCCACGTTCATGGTCAGCTGTGTAATTTAAGGCAAATTTTACCTAAACTACCACCTGAGAAAGAGGTTGTAGCATTCCAGTGATAAAGCCATAGACAAACATGTAACTAACTGGAAACTACACAGATGAAGTCTGGTGATTTTGAAGACAAAGTTGGCTTCCAGGATGTGTGCACACAGTTTCACTCATTTCATTTGAAAAAAGATGACAGTTTTATACAACTGTAGTAACAAGCCTTTGTGCACTATCATCTTAGCTTTTCAGAGCACTCACTGTTGCTGTCATTTAAGCCATGATACTAATTACTCACTTGCTGAAAGGAGCAGGACATAACTTCCAGCAGGTTCATTTATCATGGTTGGGAAAACAATATTACAACTTGATCCTGATCTCATTGAAGAAATCTCAGCTCATGGCAGGAGACTGGACTAGAAGACCTTCAAGGGTCTCTTCCAACCCAAATTATTCTATTTTTTTATGAACTTATTTTCTCATCTTCCTGAAAGTTAGGCAACAAATATGCAAAGCAACCTCAAAATGAAGCATCTAATCCATACACTGAGTTCACAGTTGTTTTAAGGGACAAGTCAAAAGGTCTCTGGTCAGTTTTAAGGCATTCTACTGCTGGCACAAACCAAAATCTTTATTATTTTGCAAAACTACACTTTCAAGATTTTTCCTCTAGATCTTATAAAAAGGAAATAAAAGACAGGGGGACTTTATTAGTTTGCAATCTATAACTGCATATTATTTTGGAATTTGATTTGCATTTTCATTAGACTAAAAAATCCAAGAACCCCATTCTTCCAGTCTAAACTTACTTTTTTAGAAAATTTGTCATGTTTGTTGCAAAATCATAGAATGGTTTGGGTTGGAAGAGACCTTAAAGATCATCTAGGTCCCAGTCACCTGCCAGGGACAGGGATGCCACTCTCTAGACCAGTTTGCTCAGGGCCCCATCCGACCTGGCCTTGAACATTTCCAGGCATGGGGCAACCAGAACTTCTCTGGGCAGCCTGTTCCAGTGCTTCACCACCTTCTGAGTAAAGAATTTCTTCCTAACATCTAAAATAAACCTGTTCTCTTGCATTTTAAAACCTTTTGCTCCTTGTACCTTGTCCTGTCACTACATGCTCTTGTAAGAAGCCTCTCTCCCACCTTCTTACAAGCCCCATTTAGGTATTGGAAGGCTGCTAGAAGGTCTCCCTGGAACTTTGCCTTCTCATTGCTGCACAGCCCCAGCTCTCAGCCTGCCTTCATAGGAAAGGTGCTCCATCCTTCCGATCGTCTTTGTGGCCCTCCTCTGGATCTGCTCTAACAGGTCCACAAATGTGGAAGGTTTCTCTAAAGCAAGTCAGAATATTTTACAGTGGAATGCAACAGAAATTTAACTAGAAAGCTCATCATTATTTCTCCTGATAGAAACAAAACGCTCTAGAAACAAACATGGAAAGGGACATACAATAGTGATGTGTGATTGGAAATGGCGTCAACCTCACTCAGATAAGCCTTAGATTTTCAACTTTCACAACCATCAAGATGCTTTTATTTAACACAACAATTACTCCTTTCTAGAGTATTAAGAGTCAAAAATACATAAACATGTTTTTGAAATTACTTCAAATCTGCATATAGACTACATCAGATAGGAATATACAGTACTGTAGTCTACAAGCTTGACAATTGGGCCTTTTCATATCTATGACTGAAGCATAAAAAAAACCACATAAAAATACTAAGTATTATTTCTTAATAGTGTATAGTCTTGCATAACTGAGGTGATCAGTTATGTGTCTACATAGCATTTCCAGTGAAAAACTATTTATATATTTTAATAAAAGCACAGAAGTTTATACATCTCTACAGGACCTGCAATAGCCCTTCAACTTCCTCTGTGAAATAGCTTTCATGAAGTTAAAAGTTAAAAGTGACTACCAGCAGTTAAGTAAACATGTACCTTCTAAGAATGGCCTTCAGTAGCCACAGGGTGGCAGAACTATACTTCAATATAACTTGTAGTTCCAGGACAGTGACAGTATTTCAAAGAGTGGGTTTTTCCCCCCTTAGAGCATAATTAAAATAATGTAAAATACTTGCTCAGTGTCCAGTGGGTGCTTTCAAAACCAGAAATCAGAAAGAAAAAAAATGTCTGTACATAAAAGTACAACTACACAACAGTTCTATAAACACCAAAACACTGCAAAAGGTTACTGACCTCCATGTTTCTATTTTGAAAAAATATTCAAGTCATAGAGTAACTGATCACTAAAATCCCAATCATTTTTCCCCCATACAGAATCAAAGAATTACAGAATGGATTGGGCTAGAAGGGCCCTTAAGATCATTTAGTTCCAAACCCCCTCTCCCATGGGCAGAGTCCACTAGACCAGGTGCCTCAAAGTCCCATTCTACCTGGCCTTGAACACCTTCAGGAACGGAGCATCCACAGTTTCTCTGGGCAACCTGTTCAAATACCTCTCTGCCCTCTGAATAAAGAATTTCTCCCTGGCATCTAACCTAAACCTTGTAAAACCTTGATTGCCCCTTCTTCTATCATCACCTGGCTGTGAAGTCAGTCTCCCTCTTTTTTATAAAGCCTCTTACTCGAAGGCCACTGTGAGGCCAGGCTCCAAGTTGTTCTCCAGGTTGAATAATCCCAGCTGGCTCAGCCAGTCTCTGCAGGAAAGGTGCTCCAGCCCTTTGACAACCTTTGTGATCCTTCCCTGGACCCTTTCTAACAAGTCATCATTCCTTGTATTAAGGACCTCAAAACTAGACACATAATTGGCTTATAGACTTTCCTCCACTCTTTCAATGTAAGAGAACAAAGATATTTGCAAACTCCTTCCTGTTATGAGAAAAGGGCATCAAAAGATTTCTGACAGCTTTAAGCAAATTCGGCAGAGTGTGATTCACCTTGATAATGAAACACATTTGGATGAGGCCAAGAGGGAGATGTCAAGTGGGAAAGAAGTAGGAAGAGGAAATAAAAACAGAATGGAGGAAGCTGGTGATGAAGACCAACTACAGTTATTTCCTGGGTTTCCTCTTTTGCAAAGGGGAAGAGGAAACAGGGGAATAGTACACAGTAGTAAAATCAGATAAGTATCTGAGAAAATAGAGTAGAAATAATGGATTTTTCTACAGTGCAATCGTAGGAAGAGAAGTCAGAGGTCATCAGGGAATAATTCTAATTGCTGGACAAGAAGACTGAATGCTCAGGAGAGCAGACTGTGAAAGCACATAGAACAAAGGCAAAGAGACAAGGGCAAGGAAGATCCTGGGCTAAAATGTGTGCATGACAAAACCATCAGATTTAGAAGAACGCAAATAAAAGAATCAATGTCTATTAAAGTCCATTCCATCTAGATTTTAGACTAGAAATCAAGACCACCAAGTTTTGCACCTTTTTTTTTTTTGTGGAGAAACAGCTGCAGAACATTTGCTTTCCCTTTCTGCTGACTGTGATGGATTATAGTGAATAATTCCTGACAGTTTACTTATCTTAGTGCTAATAGTTCCAATCATGCTGCTCTTCCATTCAGTTGGTAGAGCTCTTCAAGATTTTTTTAGTTTACCTTTGAAAAACCTTCAAAGGGTTACATGCTCATGAAACTAAGAATGCTAGAAAAGGCAAAAACCTATGTGCTCCAATACCAAAACTGAGGTCCCTTACAATCAGCTTACTAAAAGGAAAAGCACAGGTATTCCTAATTCCATCACTTCTTAAAACATGAATGTTTGAACTCCCTTAGGGCCGTTTTTCTACACTTGAATTGCATCAAAACTTCTAAAAGCCTGGCTAATGCCATTCCAGCATAAACTCTTGTATTACAGGGATGCCTGTATCACTGTTTAGCTTTAAGGTGCTCCAAGTATAAAAGGAATTTCTACATGTAGCTTTTCATAATTGACTTAGAAGTTTAAGTAGGAGTGACAGGACCTGAAGTTAGCTAGAGCTCTGAAGTGAATCCATCTAATTTAGACCTTTTCCTTACAAGGAACTCAGATCAATTGAAACACTTCTTTACTAAAAAGATATATTTGATTTAAGCATTAAAGAAATCTAGATTAAAAGAGAAAATCAAAACTAATTAGATGACCAAGATAAATAATATTTACAGATAAATTCTATTTGTGGGTGAGAAGCAGTGGGAGAGAGTGGAGAGGGTTGCCCTTCTCCAAGTTCTATTATACACTGCAATTACAAAAGCCATAAGCAGTGAAGCCTGCACAGTCACCTCTGCTTCTAGCTCTTTACCCTGTTTTACACTGCCTTCTGCAGATAAAAAAAAAAAAAATTGTATTTTAGGAAAGATAGAATTCCCATCATGTCCATATTTTGTTACTGTAAGACCGTGATTTCTTATATTCACCACCAGCAACATGGTTACACAGTCACTGCTACCTCTATAACATCAATGAGCCTAGCTAGACAAGTACACAGATAAGCCTGGTCTGGGATAAGCAAAGTGGCACTGAAAATGTCAGATGGATTTTCTGACCCATAAACAAAAATCTGCAGGAGCTTTGCTATACACACACAGGACTGTACAAACCTTACCTGGACAAAGGAGAAAGCTCTTACCATATTAGAAGGAAAAATGCTCTCAGCTCAAGAGGGATATCAATGGGCAGACTTACTCAAGGAACTGTGGCCTTCTCCCTGCTCCCTGTGAGTACAGTCTGCTAGAGTGTGAGCTTTTGAAGCATTAGGACAGTTGGGAATGGTACAGTTCCTACCAGAGGAAGCTGTGGTTCACACACCTGCTGGGAACACAAGGGAAAACATCAGGACACCCAACCTCATATGCTGGAAAACAGCTGAATGCCCTGACCAAGCTGATGATAGAGTTAGTGGATTCTTTTCTCCAAGGATTTATCCAGAATCTAGATTTCATATTATAGTATCTTACTGAAATAGGAGATCTCCTTTTTTCTCTCATCCTTTACTCAACAAGTTTCATTTCTAATACAGACTTTATTCAATGTACCAGACCAGCTACCTAGAAAATGTTCTGATATTGACCACTGTCATTAAAACCCAGTGTCAATACAACAAATAAAAATTCCCTCAGAGCAGAAGGGACATATCAGACAGGGAGGGGAGGTGACAGGAAATACAGTCTAAAAAATCTCACAGTGAAGATGCATATATTTGTAGCATGAGTCATACTTTGACATCATCTTAAGAAATTCAGTTTAAGGAAATGCTTTTTTCCTAAAGAAAAATATCACCTCTAATTAAGCTCTATCATATAGGTTAATAGAGAAACATATAAGTTCTTGCTTGGAAACATCAGATTTTTAAATGTACTCTATTCTCTGCTTTTCAGAGATAATCCAAGAATTCATACTTTAAATCCTTTGGGTACACACAGATTTAAAGACAGACTCAGATCCATTTTTAGGCAAATGTTGCATCAATACTTCTTAGTTTATTTAAACAAATGAAAAAACCAAAACAAAACCACAAAGCAAAAACAAAAAAAAAAAAAAAAAAAAAAAAAAAACAAAAAACAAAAAACAAAAAACAAAAACCCAACCAAACAAACCAAAAGCTACATTTCAAAACAGAAGTAAAAACTTTTTTTTTAAACAAGTTGCTGTTTAAATTCCCAGGGGAACCTATGAAAGACTGCATAAGGCTACAGTTAGGTGCTTACTTGCAGAAGTGAAGAATTTAATACTTGTACACTTCTGATTTTATCAGTTAAATTGACATCTTGTTCCTCCCTTTATATACGTGCAAGCAACTTGCAGCTTGTCGAGTTGGTGTTCTGAACATCTATCACTACCAGGACATTAAACTGGTAAGTTCAGCAAGTCTCTAGGGTTTGTGACTACTGCTCCTAGAACCAAACATCAGATGATTTGTTAAGACAGACCTACATGCCTCACTGAAATTTGTGAATTGAATGCAATCACTAGAATCCCACCCTATTTGAGAAAGCGAAACAGTGCCAAGCAGGAGGAAAAAATAAAAAAGGCATTTGTTTCCTTGTTTCTAAAATAACATTTATTTTTTAATTTTAGGGGTAATAATTACCTTGTTAAAAACCACTAAGTGCTACAAATAGCTACTTATATTTCAAGTTAAAACACTGTTTTTTCTATAACTTAATGGGCACACATTAACAGACATGGAATTCCTGTTGAACACTAGAAAATGCTATTTATTGTGAGGAATTGTTAAACATCAGAACAGGTTGCCCAGAGAGCTTGTGGAGTCTTCATTCTTAGAGATATTCAAAATACCTCTGGACACCATCCTGGACAATCTGATCTAGCTGACCCTGCTTTGACTAAATTATGTCAAGAGGTCCTTTCCAACCTAGACAATTCTGTTCTTTGTGAGATCCTCTGTGGCACAGCTGAGAAGACTACGAATGTACAGCATGCATGCAACAGCATATTAGTCCCATATGACCTATTTATTCCACATTCCAATCTTCTTGAAGACATTTTATCTCATAAAGGGAAACAGAAGGGGCAAAAGGGGGAAATTCTATCAAAACCATAGCAAATACACATGCCTCCACATCTCTGTTAGGTGTCCCAGTCGGGCACATTTATGAGTTTCAGTCTTTTCCATTTATTGGAACTACCTTTAAACTCCTGTCTAGAAATAATACCAATCCAAACCAAACGTACTGTAGCACTAAACACTTCTTTTGTCATAAGCGCGTAGTTTTTCCTTTTTGTTTTTTTGGGTTTTTTTTTAGGATAGGAAAACTTGGTGGCAATACATGTGCAACTACTGTATATGAAGTTTGGTGATTATTTCACTTGATAACCAAAAATAATACTCTGTAAGCAATATAAGCATGCACTTTTAAAAAACTTTTCCAATTAAACTCAAATAAGACGTGAATTCAGTTGATAATATACAGAAATTTACTGTTATTTCAGACCCTGTAGAGTATCTAAGACATCTTCCTGGGTAGATAAGAAAGATGACATAGGACACACAGGACATCCAGTCCCCTCTGCATCAGTATCTCAAGTGGCACTAGACATTCCTATTCCAGAGAGTAAGCTGAGCCCTGAATGACTCCTGACAAAGAGCAAAAGAATTTATTTCCCTTAACTAAGTTCCATTGAGGGTATTTTCAAAGTTTTCCAACAGATGGTCATCAACCAAAAAAAAAAAACCCAAGCAATTTAAAACATCTTGAATAAATTTCCATCAATCAATAAAATTTTTGCTTTTAAATGTAATGCTTCTGATAATCAAATGTTAAGGCAACGGATTAGAATGCACCAGAATTGAGTCACACTAAGAAGCCTTCTGGAAAGATAATTCTGCTAACTATGATGTCTGGGAAAGCCACTGCTCCTAGAGGTCACAGTGGACATCTCCATCAAAACCACACTGCCAGGTAGAGAAGAAAATCAAAACAAAATGAAACCATGAATTACCAAAGGGACAACAGTGGCCTATTACTGTTACTACCAAATCCCAGAAAACAATGAATATTTTCCTAGATATGGTAGCAACAAAACTTTAAGAGAGAGCCCTGAAGAGATTTCTTCCTCCAAATCTCTTCTTCATGGACACTTGTAAGGCAAAAATAATCCCTTCATTCCTAAAAAATATTATTAAAGTACTCAAAGAAGTCAAAGCTCTAACTAAAATCGAAATATCCACAATATGTTTAGCAGAACACAGAGTTACCAAGCTTGTATTACACAGGTTTGGGTAGGGGTGTTCACTTCAGTGCTGGCTGGTTTGGATTTTCTTGGTAGTGGAAGAGAACTTACATCAAACTATTCATTTGACTAGATCTTACGTTGTTTATTGCTTTAATTGCGCACTTTATGTAGAAGATCTCACATTAGTATCTTAAATTATTTAAAAGACATTAAGATCAGAGATTAACTTTTTAATAATCACTCTCATTTGAGAGTAAAGCATTTGATTCCAGCTGCTATGAACTTTTCAACAAGCAAATACATTTGCTGACATAAAAGGGTCAACCAACTCCAAAAAAGACTGGTGACAAAATTGAACTCCCTATGTCCAACAAAACAGTATTATTCTATACTACACACTTGGCAAAATTCAAAAAAGTTAACTTGCTTGGGAGAACTCTGAATTACTCTATTTTCCTATATTATTCTTACTTATTTCAGAATCAGATGTATCAGAACACTTCCACATCAGCTGTATCAGAACACTTCCACATCACTTTTACTCCAGCTACTTTTTCATTAGTTTAGATTCCCAGCCTCTAACCCACGTGGAAGCTATCTAGGTTGCTTTTACATTTGGACCACAGCAAATAATACAATTTAAGTATATCACTGTTAGTAAACCTCTATGGGACAGGATCCTTAATATCAATTGAATTTCTACATCAAAATTAGACACAGACTGATTTAGGCAGGAAAATTCTAATTCAGGCTCTAACACCAGAGAATAGCTTTGTTGCAACCACAGGTAAGCTGTGATCAGAAAATATACACATTTTAAGTTTTGAAATAGCCAAAATAAACCAGTCATAGTGGTTTCCTTCCCTGTCACCAAATGCATCTCCTGGAATAAATCTTTACCTGAAGCTCTCACCTCACAAAAAAGAATAAAGTTTATAAGGCTGAAGATTACTGAGAGAAGCCTGAAAACATAATCTAACACCAGGCTTATGACTCCTTCTGGGGAATGTCTGAATAAATGTGATTACTTATGTCTGGGAACTGACTTTTAGACTTTGAATGCTTGAGAATGACAGTGCTAAGATTAAAAGCCATTCCATGATATAACAAGCAGAAGCTATTCATCAGCGTCCTGAGCTGGGAACAGAGACACACTGGCCCAAAAAATGCTGCCTGGCATAAAGATGGCCTGAAGCACCCCCTCCTTCCCTCCAATGGCAAAGCCCAAGGATACTGCAGATACATCCAAGGACTAAGAGGATAATTAAATTGTGCTTGATTTCTCTTTACCAAATGGCACACACACACAAGAAGCTGGATTTGAATCAGAGAATTTGCAGGGGACAGACTGCTCCTCACCTTGCCAAGGAACTGAGCCATTGCATTGTACATGATCCAGCACTCTAAGCACACATTCACTGCTGCTTTTCCATCTTTGGACAGTAAGGTGCCTAATGCAGCCAAGAATTGCAGGACTACTTCAGCCAGGTTTATTCATTTACCTCAGTTATTCAACACTACAGTCACCCCCCAGAAAGAATCAGGAGACAACTGATCTCCAATAAATAAATAAATAGATAGATAAATGAATAGATAAAGTCTGAAAGATCTCTCCCCACCTTGAAAGCACCTTAACCTGTTGATCTGACAGTGTTGCCAGTCACTGAGCATAGAGAGGCTCTTGCATCACCACTAGGACTGGCTTTACCACTAGCTTGCTCTCAGGCTAACTCTTGGTTATATTTGAAAAACAGATGCAAGTTTTTACCTCTGTATTTATACCAATTTCAAGATAATCAAATAAAAGCTCTTGCCACCTTTTTTTCAGGAGAGAAAGAGCACAATCTGCACACTAACTAGAACTAAAAGCTATTTATGAAATTCCTTCAGTAAGTGCTACTGGCAACACAAGCATCTCAAAGATGAATCAAAGTCTGATGCAGCAATACTATTAGGACTCAAAAGTTTCCCCAACTTATTACCATGTAAGTGTGGCCTTTGAAGTCTATTTCTCACAGAGAGAGAGAATAAAATTTCTGAATCAGGACTGCAGTTTACTGACCTGCAGTTCCCAAGGGATCACAACCTCACCTGCATTCCACATAGCCCAATGCAGAGACCTGCAGACATACAAGTAATTTCTCAACACGTTACTCACACAAAATACTACACCACAAATAGTGTTCCTACATACTTTGCTAATTTGTTCAGAGCTTAGTGGGTATCTCTACAGAGCACAGTCAACTTGTATGCCCTATTATAGAAGGTTTCATCTCATCTCTTCCTTCTGTAAAACATATTTCTTTTTCCTACCATCACAGTCACAAGACATTTGATTTGAGCTATTAATACAATCTCTCTGCCTACTTGGCTCCAGTGGAACCCTACAACCAAGAGATTCTATGTGAAGACCCTAAGACTGCTGAAGTTATATTTCCATTCCACACACGGAATTACTAAGAAAAAGGTTCAGCCTTAGCTATTATTTTTATTACCATTTTGTCAGCTCCATTCCAAGTCTGAGTCTAGTCTATCTTTTAAGGCTAGAGATTCTTTGGTATATTGCTGTAGTTGTATGAAAACCACAAAAAAAATTGCAAAAAAGTCAATATGAGTTATCAGCTACTAAGATACTCAGACTTTACTCAATCACAAAAACTATGTGTACAAATAAAAACAGAATATTGATTTTGGGGTTTGGTACTATTTAACTGCTTTAAAAAATCCATAAATCTATCCTTCAGCTACCCAACTGGAAACGCCCTATTGCCTACCTATCTCATTATACTGCAATGTTAGACTCAAAAAATCCCAAGAAAACAAAATAATAAGGAAAATAACTTCCTTATAGTGGGTAATAATCTCATTAAGCACTAAAAGAAGAAATTTCCTTGTGGGAAAAGGTTTGTTAGGGCATTTTTGAAAGAATTCTTTCCTTTAGCTGACTACAGCATATTAAGTGACTGTAAGATTGTTAACACTCAGAAACAGGGAGCAAATGTTCTTGGGAATATCTTGGGGAGATACAAAAGACTCACAGCAGTATTGAATGCAGTGAAGATTTTCACCCTTCTCTGAGGCTGGAGTGGATTAAAATCATTTGCCCTTCTTCTCTTTAGATTTTCTAAAGACTGAAAACAGGAGAACATGAAATGTTACAGAAATTCATCCCAGGTTCACAAACAATGTTTTTCAGTATTTGAAAATTACTTGCTTCTTTTGTTCACAGTCTCTTCTGCCTTTGCAAAGCATGAATAACAGCCCATCTTTTATTTGTTTTCAGTTTCTCACAGAACCAGTTTGTTATGACTGCTCTCTCCTACACAAAAGCTGGTCAGGGCTTCCAAACACCCTTCTGTTTATTTATGGCAAGCTGAAGTGTAAACATTTGCTTACTACAAATCAGTGCCAGAAATTGCTAAATAAACCCACTGTTTTAACACCTTTTACCCCCGACTATATAAAAGAAAACTAAACACTTACAGTCCACATGCCTTTCTCTAGTCTGCATATATTCATCACAGGTCAAAGCAACTCTCTCTTCTTTCAAGATAGAATGGGTACAAGTTCAGCTTCCATACTTCCTTCTTTTGCCTGATCTGGTTTAAGAGTGTAAGAAAGACTTCTGTGGGGCTGCTTTTTAATTTTTAGGGGGAGAGTTTCTTTATTTTTCCTTAAAGCTCTAAGAGACAGGCTGGTGATCCAATCCCCAGTGTGCCTCCACAAACAGTGATGCCAGCAAAGCACACGAGCAACAAGCTGCAGCAGGAGCGCAGAGGGACCAGGAGTACCTCAAGCCAGTACAGCTGCAGAATATTTTGTGTCGAAACAAGATGCATAAGGTGTCATAAACCCATTAGATGGAATTTTCTGATAAAGTCTGGTTCTTCTGACAGTTTTCAAATGTGTGTAACAGAGATAAAGAGATGGAAAATAACCTTAGTCGACAACAGATAGAGGGGCTTTTTCTCCCCTTCAAATAGAGGTTCTGAATTTACAGTCAAGATTTTCTTCAACCATTCCCTAGCCCTCCTTAGTCTGAAACACAACTTTACTTAGAGAAAAATTGCTCTTTCAAGGAGAAATACCTAAAATGAAGATTTTAAATAATTTTTAATCTCTGGTCTTTAATTAGGAGCAGAAATTGAATTATAAAAAGAATGGACAAGTGTTCAGACTTCTGTGCCTTCTCCAGGTCTAAGCAAAAGAAACACTTCTGTCCACACTTTTTTCTTTCCTCCCATAGACTATACCAACTAGCTCAGAAAAAAACCAAACAAAACAACAAAACCACAACAAAGTCACAAAATCCCAAACAAACAGCAGAACCCCAGCTTTCTCTCTAATATCTTTAGATCCCAGTAGCTATATTACCACGTTTTTTTTTTTCTTCCTTTTAGGTGTTCAGGGCTTGATCTGGTTTGCTATGGGCTATTTGCTGATCACACAGTAATCTCCCTCACTACCAGGGCCAAAGAATAAATACATCAGGAACTAAAGACACAGCCTATGAAAATTCACTCCTTGGGTTTCCCACAACAATTTTCAACACTCAAAGTACACAGGCCAGTGACAGGACAAAATGTAGGAACATAATGTGTAATTCACAGAATCAGCCTATGCCACTGAAGATGCTTTGACTCCTCTCCCCCTGCATGTCCCATAGTATTGCCCCAGTGCCCAGGTGACACTTGTGTTGCCACTGGTGTCATGGTACAAACCCAAAGTGACACCCCACAACAGTGCCCACAACCAGACAAAGTGCAGGCACTTGCTCTACTCCTCCAGCTCTGCAGTGTGTGCAGAGGGAGGTGGAAGGCTGGAGGTATTTATGTCTTAAACTGCTACAAATTACAACTGACAAGGTTCTGCTACTAGAGCCTTAACTCTCTTCAGCAACCCAGCAACACCACTAAAAATCAATGCAAGTCCATAGTGCAAGTGTTAGTTCTAATTAGCAAAGACAGTAAATTCAAACAGCCTGTCTTAGCAGCTTTCCAGCCTTTAAGGTAAAGTTGCACTATGGTGGATTGGGAAGCCTGGGGAAATGTGAACAGCTGCAAGGAATAAAAACTCCACTAATTTTGTGTATGACTTGTTCTCATCTGCTGTCATTTACATGCAGAGATGTGAAGCATGGAATCTGATGCCATTGTGCACTACAGACCTGATCAAAAGGTCTTAAAGATATTGAACAAATCTAATAAAAAGAAACAAAACAAACAAAAAACTAACAACCAAGGAAAAAACCAAACCCAAACAAACAAAAAACGACACAAACAAAAAAAGAAATGGCATAATTCAAACTGAATATATACCTGAGGACCCAGTCACACTGGTCCAGGAGAGCTTCCTCCTGTAATAGGTAGCCAGCCCTGGTGACCAAAACATTTTGGAGTTTGACTTACTCTCTAATGCTGAATTCCTACTTTTGTTTTGCCTCCATTCATAGTTATCCTCCCTAGTAAGCAAGCAAGCAAAGCACATCTAGTTCTTCTATTTACATTTCAGCAACATGCAAGTTTCTGCAATTCTGTGTGTTTGGAGGATGAAGCCACATACATGAAATGCAAATGGACAAGACTTGGCTTGCATTGCCATCATGCAATTTCCTACACACTTTCTCTACAAGCAAATACAGCATTTATATGCAAAAGTAACCCCAGACCACAAGAAATGCCGAGTGTACTTTAATGTAACCTCACCGGGGCTGGGAAGCCCAGCACAGCAGGGGCATGGCACACTCTCCAGTGCACTCCACAGTGCTGATGCACTAAGGCCCTGCCAGAAAGGAGGTCTGCTCCCTTCCTGTTTGTTTGTCTGAGTTTTCTACAGAAACAGAAAAAGTGAAAAAAAAGAAGTTCAGCTAAGGAATACACCAAACTGACCAAACAGGTACTTTTATCCCCACAAGAAGGCAGCACATCAGTTCAGCCTTCCTCTTGAGACCTCTATTTTGATCTCCACAGATCACTGAAGTCAAAGTCCCAGTTCTGTTCTGAAAATATCACCTCAGTTCTTTCTTTTTCGTTGTTGTTTATGCAACTAAAATATAGGTCACTGATTGAAAGGGGGCTTTCAAAACTAACAAAGAAAAGGCAAAAATCACCAGAGATGTATCCCCTCAAAAGGAGAACCATCTTCTTATTGCTTTAAAGACATAATTTTAAAATCTGTATTAGATCAGGAAAAAACTATTATTAAAGACACTGTCTTATAAATGTAGTTGTTGGGGAAAAAAACATTAAGACCAATTTTAGAAAACTTCAAAAATAAACCTGGGAAATATAAATTCCACATATCCTGATGACATTTCTTCAACCACAGGTTTTTATCTGTTTTGTCTTAATAGGCCAGGTAGAGGCACAGTTTAGCTTACAAAGGGCAGCAGCCCTTTTACTTTATTTGACCTGAAGTGAAACCTGATGGAAAATGTTTCAGACATAATAAGGCCATAAGCTTGCTCACGTCTTCTTCAAAATGTGTTATTAATCTAAGTAATGCTGTTTGCACTTAAACAATCACTTTAAGAAAACTAACAAAACATACAGGATGGAAATCAAGCCTTAACAACAATGCAGAAATGGACCTCAATAACTCTGAGATATGATACCTTCAAAACAAAACCCTCCTGTAATCCAAACTAGTGATGCCGAGAATTTTTTCCAACAGGTTTCTTACGGAAGATTAGAATGAAAGGTTATTCTCGAGCCATAAGGGGTTAAAAAAATTGAAGAGTTTACTACTGAGAGGAAAAATCTAGGATCATAAGATCCATCCTAAACAATCACAGCACTCAGGAAAAACAGAAAAGTAAACTGGGCTCCAACATTACAATATCTATACTGTCAAATACCACCACTATATGTATCATTCCTGTCAGGAAAAACAAAGACAGATGGTTGTAGAAAAAGACACTCTTCAGAACAACCTTAACTTTCACGTACTGACGAATCAAAATATTTACAATATTTATCCCCCTACAGAGCTCATTCCCTACAATTAAAGCTCTTCTAAACTGCCACAGCATATTGCTACGGAAATTTTGGCAGAACAAATCCTTAATTTACATAACTCTTGAGAGTAGTCACCTAAATTCGAGCAAGAAAAATAATGCATTCTCAAATATTATTGATGTTGTGAAGCCTCTGATTTATTTTATTCATAATTATTTACATATTTCATTGCTTTCTCATCAGAGGGAAATATCCAACTGTCAATAGCAAGGTCAACAGCTTCCAACTGGCATGAGTGTGACTGGAATTTGCACAGCATTCACTACTGAATGTCACTTTCTGAAACAGCATCTTTGTCGTCTCAAGCCAAAGGAGAGCTGTATTTCAAAGATCTAACAGTGGATGTAGGGGCATAAAGACCCCTTGGTACTGCCCCAGTTCCCACAAGCTCTCTGCCCTGAGTGACCTCACTGCCACTAACAGCAAGGAGCACAAAAGGTCTCCTAATGCAGGTACCTCATCTGTGAAAACCCCTGCCCCAGAAAGGAAGACAAACCTTGCAGGTCCACAGCAAGCCCAGCAATGGACTCCAGTGTTGAATCTTAGCTTAGAGCAAATTTTTATAGTTAAAATGCAATTAAAACATATCTGATACATCTTGACAGAACATTTTTCTAGCATCTAGAACACAGACTAGCACCTGCCCAGATCCTTTCTGGCCTACATTAGGAATTTCCCTTTCTATAAAGGTCAGGCAGATTCAGGGTGGCTGATCCACATGCGAACACACAGAACCAGGAATTTCAAAGCTCTCCTGGTCTCCCAGTTTAAACTGTCAAACTCCAACATAATTGCTTCATTTCCTTCTCTTGAAGCTACCTCCCAGAGCAGCCTCTAGTCACCGAAATTTCTTCAGGCTTAGCAGGAATGCCCCTCAAAAAATGGTCTCCTAAGTATGTTTCTTCTCAATTTGAAGGTTCTAACTGTTCAAAGTCCAAAATTCAGCCAGGGCTAAAACCCACACATGAGACAAAATTAAAAAAAAATTAAAACAATCACAAGACCATGTGAAGGATTTCTACTCTTTACTTATTTTCAGTAATCAGAATTTGATCCTAAAATTTCAAAAATCTCTTGGGAATAAAAGCATCCCATCTACAAGCAGACAGTCATGCAATATAGTATGCACGTGGAATGCCAGAGCAGCAGACCTCATTTTATTTCATAAGCAGTCAAAAAGCCATCACAGTCAGAACACAAAGAAATGAGGGTTTAGAAATCACTATGTCAAGGATCCTGACTTTCACTACTAAGGATAAGCGTCAGTTAATTCAACAAATTTGAGGGGATATACTACTTCTACCAGTTAGTAATATGAGGGTGGGTTTGGGCTTTTTTTTTTTGTGTGGGGAATAAACTGTAAAAAAATTAAAAATTAGGTTTATAAAAATTCACTAATTTCTTAGGAAAATCTTATAATTTTTAGCCTTGAAAAAATTCAAACATAAGACTCTCTCCACTTCTGCAATCAGAGTAGTCAGAGTAATGGAAGTCCTAAGAGCAGAGAACACTGGCAAGTATCATATCAAAGTCTTAGATAGATGGGACATATGAAGGATAATTCTTTTTTTCAATAAAAGAATTAAAATGCGACAAATACGTGGTTGCTGTAGGTAAGTATAATTACACAGCATGATGTTTTTGTTTTGCTAGTTTTTCCCAATAACTGTCATCTGTTCTCACACAAGTGATTAAATTAATTTCATTTTTCACTTAATCCAATTTCCACTTCTAGTTCAATTTATAATCATCACTTCCCCATGCTAGCGTGGAATTAAATTGCCGTCATTCTTGACCATTAAGCACATCATATTCCAGTCAGCAGAATCAATCAAAAATACCACAGCAGTGCCATGGATTTCTTATTAAATACATTCCTTTTTGCTGCTTTGTAGAAGCTGATCATCAGTGTCAGAAGCTGTTACACCAAGTTCTGACTTTTCAGGCAAAAGAAATATATTCTGAATCAAAAATAGACAACAAAAAAGTCTTTTTTTTAAATGAACACAGCACTTTCTCTGTTCAAATTGCACTTACTTTACTTTTTAAGTGCCCACTGAAGAAATTACCCATGCCAGCGTAAATTTCCATCTGCTACTGATCTTGTAACCATACTTCTCCTTACTGTAAGATCAAAAGTTACTGCTCCCCTTAATAAAAAGAAAGGGAAAAAAAACCAAAACAAAACCACCTCCCTTCTTGCTACTCAAATTTCTTTGTATGTTCAAATTCAAATCCTGGGTGAAATTCACTTACACAATCAGCAATACACAGACTTTTCAACAGAAGTTGCCATCTTAAACACAGTTGTTCGTGTCCTGTTTTAAAAAGAAGACAAGACTGAACAAAGATTACAACTCCACTAAAAGATCAGAAGGAATCTCATAATTCTTGTCCAAGGCAAGATTCTACACTATTTGTTCAGAGTCAGTTTGAAGCACAGTCACTTCCAAGCTCGCTTTCATAAAAACACATCCATAAATTAAGTTTCTGCATGGTCATCTTTACTTTTAAAATATTCCATTGTATTCTGACACTAAAAACAGTGGTTAATTTCATCTTGTGTGTGGTTCATGCTGAGCTACAAAGTGTTAAATAAAGAACACTTCCATTTCCATATTAAAATTCCTCCTAACAGCATTTTCTCCCGTTTAGATTTGAATGAAAGGTATACCTGCCAATCTAACTGGACCATTTTCAAAGAAACCCCAAGGCAACTTCTTTCCCTCTTGACATATTAGGAGTCTACAATCTTTGCCCCATCTGCCAATTCAATAGCTGCCCAAATGTACATTTTGTCCATGCATGCCTATACAGGAATTAACAGGGCCTTTTGTTGCTTGTATGTACAGTATAACACAATATTTTTACAAACATTGTAGACACCTAAAAAAAATTAAAAATCTTCTGCTTAGGAGATGCTAATGGGTACAACTGTATTATTTTTAGTGTCCTACTAATCAAGAGCTTATTATTCTCTAACAGTTTCTGAGAATACCCATACCTAGCATAGTACTTTGTACATAATAACTGTAAAGTGCTTTGTGTCAAATGTGTCACAGTGTCAAATTATTCACAGTCTGAAAAACAGGCAAAAGATTAAAGGAGTTTTCCTGGAGCACTTCCAAAGTAAAGAAAAAATTTCTCAGTAATCATCTGTAAAGTTGGATAATACAAGGAGATGTGACTGAGTAGCTATATATATATGGGTGGCTTTTTAAGCATCTGTGGTAACTGTATTACTTATTCAGTACATCACTGGATTTCTGTAGGATCTATTTAAACAACAAATACGGTTTTCAGATAAAAACTCTGAAGAATTGAACACGCCTCAGCGGTCTTGCTCCTGCCAACTGCTTTATGGAGGCAGATCCCAGATTCAACAGGAATTGGCAGGGCTCCAGTAATCCTTTACCCTATGTGCTACAGTTAACAGGATTGTGGCCTCTGGGTCTGCTCCTGGTCTTTTCACGACTGAACAAATGCTGCCATGAACATTTACTCAAACAAGACTAACCCCAACTTTCTTCTGAAACGTTTGCAAGATACTTTCCCAGCCCTACAAAATTGGAAAAATTCATGACAAGCTTTAAAAACTATAGTCACGCGATTTGCTATGATCAACGTCTGTAGCTTATTTCCCCGCGGTAAGACTCAAACCATAATTCCATTTCTTTCCCATTTTATTGTGGCGTCTGGTGCCAAGCACGCTGCTTCCCCGTGTTTCGGTGTGACAGCCACGGATCAGCTGTCACCCCGACCCCGCTCGCTCCGCGGGCGGAATCCACCCCGCACCGGTGGCCGGGGAGAGCGGCAGCAACGAGCTGAGCAATCTGCAACCTGCGGCATCGGCAGAATTGCTCCAGATGGAACGAACGGGAAATTTCCTGCCGGGAACCGAATCTTTCCCCACCATCAGCTGCAACCACCTGAGCAGCACCTTTTCAATCGCGAGGGCTGCAGATCCAATGTTCCAGCAATCAGGGTGCCTGGATCATTTGCAGCTGCGAGCTCCCGCATATTTAAACGCCGGAGAGGAGCAAGAGGTTGATTTTCGTCAGTCAAACGAGTAGCTTCGAGTGCCGGCACACGAGAGCGCAGCTCGCACCGAGCTGCCTCACAGCGCCCGTGTCGCGGCGGCAGAGCCATCCATGTTTCACCGAGCCGCCGCCAGCCCGGCACCTGCGGCACGTCCCCGCACAACCCCGCGGGAGCGGCACTCACGGCGTCCCGGAGCCACCCCGGGCTCGGGCTCATCCTCCCCCCACGGCCGCTCCCCGCCGCCTCCTACGCGGAGCCGAGGGCCGGCGGGAGCGCCGCTCGCTGCCCGGGGGCGCCCCGGCGGCCGGAGCCGCCGCTTGACCCGTCTCCCTGGCAACGGAGACACTCGCCCTCGCCACCCCCTACTCCCCAGCGGAGCCCCCTTCCCCAGCGCAGCGGGGCTGAGCGCCCGGGGCCGCAGGGCACGACCGGCGGCCGCCCCCCGCCCCGGTCCCGGTTAGGTAACGCGGGCGCCGCCGCGGGCCCGGCCGCTCGCTCACCTCGGGCAGGTGCCGGGGCCGCGCACGGCGGTGGCGGCGCCGCCTCTCCTCTCCGCTCCTCTCCGCCCCGCTCCGCTCCGACGGCAGCGGGGGGACGAGCTGCGGGCCAGCAGCTCCCGCGCCGCAGAGCCGCCGTCCCGGCTGTGCCGCTCCGGTGCCCGAGCAGGAGGAGCTTCCCCGCCCCGCCCAGTGCGCAGCGGCGGCCCGGGAGGGCCGCACCTGCCGGAGGAGGAGGAGGAGGCAGGGGCGGTGTGTCGCCGCTCCCGGGGCCGTGGAGGGCCGCCAGCGCAGCCCGCCGTGCCCCCGTGAGGCAAAGGCCGCCAGCGCTGCTCACCCGCCGGGGCCACGGCCCTGCGGGAGCGCTGGAGGGGAAAAGGCCTGGTTGAGTGAGCCCTTGAAGTAGCGCTAAGTTTGTAGGAAGAGCACCTGCGAGGCGGGATGACGACGGGGTCAGGAGGGCTGGCAGGGGGGCATTTGGGAAGAAGGATTTTAGGACAAGAGATACGGCTGGAAAGGATGAGGTCTCTGCAGCGTCAGGATCAGAGCACTACATCCTAGGATATTAAGGCATCACTGCTTTATCATCCTGTTATGGGGTTTAATGTGAATTTTTAAAAATCTTAAGTGTGAAAGTGATGAGGAACATCTGTCTGAGATACAAGTGCTGTGCCACTGTGTATTTTTCCAAATGCCATCTTTGCAGGGACGCAGGATCCAGCTCTGCAGTGAGGCTCAGTAACAATGCTGTTCTTTCAGCCTCACCTCATGAAACTGACAGGTGGCGAGAACTTTTCTTCCTGCACCCTCTAACCAGTCCCATGGTTATGAAGAACATTCAGGAAAATTAAAAAATAAATCTGATCATTAGCGATCCACTCATAATCAGCAAAACTGGAACGTGCTTTAATATATAGGAGAAAATATAATTTTGAGAATTGCACAGAGTACCTCTACTTTTGAGCAGTTTTCATCTTGCTACTGGATATTCTTAGGAGTTTAGTTTCTGTTTTCTGATCTGGGAAGTTAATACAAAACCAGTAGATCCCAAGAATCTCTGCCTCCATCTCCAACATACCTCTGTATTATATTTTACATACATGTCACATCAGAGGAGTTCATATCTTTTTCAGATGACAATTCCTCAAGACCCTTTTACAGCATATGGGCCGTCAGTTAATCCTACTGACAGAAGAGTTGTTCTGTTGTAAGGTGTTTGTGAAAGGTAACTAGAAATGCCCCAATTCCTCATCTGCAGAGCAGACAGTAACATCTGGAAAGTTAGTTCAGAAAGTGCACCAGATGCAGTCTATGGAGTGTTTTGGGTAGTTATGCAAAGCTTCCCCAGGTCAAGGGTCAAGAAGCTTGGTGCTTGTGCAGTGCAATACCAGGGAGAGGCCCATTTTAGTTACAAAACAGAGGCATAAAGGCAAGGCCAGTGCTTCATTAGAACCAGTTAATTCATGTGCAACACAAAACTGTTATGGCTACGGTATCTTTCCTTGATTGCATCCAAGTGGGTTTCAAATGTCTCCAGAGAGGAATACCTCCCTAGGCAGACTCCTACAGGGCTCTGCCACCTTCAATGTAATGTTCTTCCTCTTGTTGAGGTGGAACTTCTTGTGTTTTGGTTTATGGTCACTGCTCCTTGTTCTGTTGCTGGACACCACTGAAAGGAGTCTGGCAATACAACATGTTAAGTATTAGAAAAAGTCACAGAGATTAACAATGATTTTTATTCTTTTTTTTTTTTTTTTGTAAAATTCTCTATTCTGGAAATATATAACGAAGAGCTTTTTTATCTTACTCCTATTCCCAGCTCTAGAGAAAGACTGCAGATGTTCAATGATCCCATACACAGATGCGTGCAAATGTGAAAGGCTCCAAAGAAATACCTGAACACAACAAAAATTAAGCCTACCAGATCTTGGAAAAAGGTGCAAAAACAACTATTGCAGCTACTTACATAAATGATGACCCTGTTTTTCCTTTAACATTTGTGTGAAAGTAACTTGAGCAGATGTACAAGAGCTTGTTAGAACTGGGAATATAAACTTGCATGAGGTAAAAACACTTCAGTTTGGGGCAGTTGATAAAAGTTTATGAAGCTGGAAATATCAAGTGATCTATCCTAAACCATGAAAGACTTATTGCTGCTCTTGTGGAAGAAGACACAGAAGACATCCTAGGAGGACCTTTCAAGACTCTAAGAGAACAAAAAGGACATCAGTAATAGCCAGAGTTTCTCCCATGTCTATAAATCCCAAGGGAAAACAGAGTACAGTGGAGTATGCTCACAGAGCAAAGAATGTGATGAAACCTTAAGTTAACCAGCAGCAGCCAAAAGGAGCTGTTATTGAGGAAGATACTGAAGAGATTAAGCACCTGAAAGGAGACCTCTGCTGCACAAGAGTAAAATGGAATCTGTATTTTCATTTGTGTAGCCCTTAAAAGGAAAGCTGAAAGTTTGGGAAGAACAAGTTACAGAGATATTGAGATAATGAGCAACATGGAAAAAGTAGTGAAAACAATCACTAAACCATTCTCAATTAATAAAAGCAATGAAACAATGAAAACAGATCTGCAACTCAAGGAGAAATAACTGAAATTAAGCACAGACAGATCTGCAAGAAACCAAGATTTCTCTAGCTCCGAAAGAATATATGGTTTCAGTTCTGAATACAAAAAAACTTCACGGCACAGCTAGCCATTTGGTCAGTACTGTTAAGATAAATCATGTTTTGCTTACAAAACTGTATCATAAGAGAGCTGTTGATCATCACAGTGCTACCATCCAAATGGATTTGCAGGAGAAATTAATGTTCTGGACAATAAAGTACAAGACTCAGTTAGTGAGAACTATCTGAAGCAGCAACAGATGTTGACATCTTACGTATAATTTATAGGCGTCCTCCTATCTATCAGTTGTTCAGCAGATAATGTATTTGCACTAGTTGTATCAGGGTCTTTTAGCTCTGTTAAAAATTGCAGACCACTGAACTTTCTCAAGTGTCTGAAAATGTGTAACAAAATAGGCACTGTGCTATTTGCTTGTAAAGCTGTGCCATTCAGTCAGGTTGACTGAGAAGCAAATATCTGGATCAGAGGAGCATTAAATATCTTGACAGCAATGGTAGAAATTGTCCTGGAACTAAACTGTTTGTTTCAGAATAACATAAGGAAATTTTCTGCTTGATGAGATCGAGGACCATAAAAACAATTAGTATCTTAGGAGATCTTTGTCTCACTCTGAAAAAAAATTACAGAAACAGCCTGTGGTTTTTTTTCTCAGATGCAAAGTACTATGGGAATTTAGGAGAAGTGGAAATGGAAAAGTGTGTATATACAAAGAATGCAAATGAATTAGTGTCCTCACTTCAAAGCCAGCTGAACCTGTTGGCACACGAGGTGCAGAAGAACTCTAGCTTGTATACTGCCAAAAAATGCAGGTTTGATGACTACCATCACTGCTGGGCAAGAAAATGTTTATCTGGAAACCACTGACTTAGCCAATAGTAAAACTTCTGTTTCAAAACAAATTTATTGCATCTCTGGATAATTTCTCTCAAAAGCTCAAGGACATAAATGGTAGTTTATGGCCATATGTTTCATGGACATGAAAGAAGATGCTGGTGGAATCCATATTCTGTTCTCAGCAACTTCTTAGCAATCTAAAAAATGCATCTCAGGATACTGGTAAATGGAGGGAATTTAAAACTGCTCAGATAGTCAGCTTTATGGATCAGTAACAGTCCTTCTTCAGCAACAAGAGACAGCAGCTTCAGTGTTTGCAGTAGAGAACAGAAGGTTTATGATTGAGATCTGTATTTTTTATTGGATATTATGTCTGCATTAAGATTTCAGTAGATGCAGTTTGGAACTACTGCACTGTGAGAATATATCCTACAATACATTTTATTATATGCCTACCAAGAATACAAATAGTTGTGTTCAAAGATCCTTGACGTACTGCTGGAACTAAAACAAACTAATTGCCAATTTTAAAAGCATTGGAATTCACCCATGAGAGCTACAAACCAATGGCCTATACTGACCTTAAAAAAGAAGAGAGTATGTCATGGTGCTGCCAGCTAGGTCCAGGGTCCACATCGCTGCTCTCATTTAGAGGCCTGTCTGAAAGACTCCTAAAAACAAGGTCTTCTTATAGATTTCCAGTTTGTGCTCACTAAAAGCCAGTCAATAAGTAAGAACTTATTCAATGAATGGAATTGTCCTATGGCAATTGAAAGCTGGGAGCTAGACAGCAAGCAATGCTGTGTCACGGGGAGATGCAATGGATTTATGTAATATATACAACTTCTCTCATGAACAACAGTGAATTATGACTTGCAGCATTACTGTTAAAGAGACAGAAAATAATTATCATTAAATAAAGGCTTGTAAAGCTCTTTTACTCTCTCTCTCTCTAAAAGCTTATATTGCCACAAATATGCTCTCTTATATATTTTTTAGAAGACTGACTTCAGAGATTGGCATCAGTGTAATTTTTTTATCACTGCAACATATGGCAGTCTTCCCTGCTGCCAAAACATGGCCATGTTTCAGCCTCAGGGTACAGCTGGCTTGAACTTAAAACTGAGACTGCTTTCAAACATAAATACAGAATTTTGTGTTACCCCTTCAGACATTACGAAGAAAAGTAAATATAAAATTTATGTTGCTGGAACCTCTATGAACACTAGAGTGCCTTGGGATTCCAGTCACCCTAGGAAGTATTTTTTCCATCTAGTTTTTGGATAACATCTAAAATGATTAACAGTCACTGTGTCAGCATCATGTATCACTCAGCTATCTGTACTGAAAACTTCTGCAGTTCAGATTCTAGTATAGGTTCACAAGATTCTCATCTTATGGTGATTTATGATGAGTTCCCCACATAGGCAAAAGTTACAGCAATCTCTGATCGTATGCAATCAATGTTTGTGTAAACCTTCTCTTCAGAGGTTTTTTCCAACTCATCTGTACTTAACCCATCATTTCCTCTTACAGTGCTCTTCCTGAGTTGCAAAGCTGAATGGAAACCTGCTGTACAGGTGGTGCATGTTATCTCAACGTTCTGAAAATTAGCCAGATAAACACAGGCATTTCATGGTTACATCTGAAAGTATACCCAGCACCACTATTTTGATTAAAAACACAAAACCATCAAACACTACATCATGTTCTGTGCAGTTATCTCAGCTGAGCATTTTCTAGGTTACATGTCATTACCACAAATAAATGTTTCTAAAAAAATCAAACAGAATAAAAGTCCTTTAAAAAGGAAGGAAACATAGTATCTGCAATCCCACCCTCTACCCTCATTGCAACTGGAGCTAGGTGAAAACCCTTAAGTGCCTCAGGTTTTCTGCTTGTTGATGGAGCTAACAAACACAAACTACATGAGAGCATCTGCACAAAAGAAGCCCAGTAAAAGAAAATTAAAAACAGGTAAGGGCAAAAGAAAATTAAAATAAGTAAGGGAGTAACTATTCCCCTATCAGTAGAAGCTATATAAATAGTAGTGTTAGCTGTAACATTGAAGTTGTCTAGGTTACTGCTTTGACCCGGTTCTTTCATTTGGAACAGATTTAGTCACATGAGGTGACATCCCCTACAGGAGGAAAGAAACTTCCTGACAGGTAGCAGGGTGTGTAAGGTCCTGCTTGAACCTTGCAATGCTTCCTCTGCTACATATACTTTCCTGAATACAGCCCTGGATGCAGCCCTTAACATTTACAGAAAGGGAAAAAGGAAGTGGAGGTTAGACAAGAAACTAAAAAAAACAGTTCTCTAAGCAACTTGTGTAATACTTTTGGTAGGTAAATTGCTGGCCACTGAATGTTAACAATTATTCCTCCATCTCCTTTCCCAGATCCCCCTACGCCCAAAGAACAGTTGAGCATGGCTCAGCCTGAGGCTGCTTTAAACAAAATCATTCTCAACTTCTAAACTGTTGAAATCAAAATAGTCTGGCACATTGGATGTGATACTCCACAGATTTTATTTCTGTGAAGTAGGAGGTATGTTTCTAACATCAAGGAAACATTTTTACTGCCAGTACTCTGAAAATGTAGCTGCTCCATTCAGCATTTGGCTGCTGCAAGAACATCAGGCTGGAGGCTCTGATGTGTGAATACCTCTATGATCAGAGGAAAGGGATCATGACATGGCTGCAAAAGGAAGAGTATGGGTAGAACCTGGGGTCAGGAAGAGGGAGAAGGACCATGCACTCCTGCAGTGCTTTTTACACTGTGATGAGCTTGTATATGTAGCACTTTATGGAGTCTGTTGCAAGCCTTGGCACTGCCACTCTGCTAACAAAAGCGTAGGCCTTTGTCTAGAGCACTCTGCATGTCTTTCTTTTCAAAACCAGTGAGTTTTTCCTTTCTTTTTTTAATGTTTGACTTCTGTTTGTATAACAGTGCCTTTAGATTACTCTTCCTTCAGCCTTTTCTTATATTCAGGTCCTTTCTGCAATGGAAAGTAGCATGGGAATACCAAAGATCTAAAAGAATGACTGAATGTTTACTTCACTTTTAATTTTAGGACAATTAGACAACCAGTCCTCCTCCTCATAAGAGGGAGGATGCAGGTGTTAGAAATCTGCAGGGAGAGGGAGAGCTCATAAAAGTAATTTATTGAGCTTAGTCTGTCTGCAGAACCAAAGGATTTTCTATCATCCCTTCCACAACTACAGCTGGCAGAGCTGACCTCACTATGCTAACTATGCACAGCAGCAACTCCTTCCTCATGAAGTTAAAAAAGTTAACTGTTTCAACATAAAACTCTCCCAGTTTCAAACCTCTGAGGATGAAAAGAATAAGAAGAGCCAGTAGGTACACATTAGAAACACAACATGGGACAGTGAGCATGTGTAATCTTCCTCTGCCTTGGACTATTCACTTTCCAGGCACCATCCCAAGAATAGCTGATTCCGTATCTGATCAAGGATCTGATCCAGTACTTCCCCATGCAAAAGCACCTGCAGAAATCTTAGGCTGTTACTCCCAGCACTTACAGTTTGAAGTTTATTACCTTCTGGGTTGTTTCAGCAAATGCTACCAGCTTTTTATCCTTCTCAGTATGTGTTCTAACAGTTCTCTGTGGTTTTTAGGGCATTATTGAAGGTTCTGTATGGCTTTATGTTGTCAGAGAATGAATTCTATGAATTCATAGACAGTGGCAGGAAGGCTAGGTAGATATCCAAAGTAATGAAATTCTGTAGATACCAGCAATACGAGGTCACAGCTTACTGAGCTCCTCAGTGTCTGAACTAAGACCCCTGCAGCTCTGTCAGGATTTGTGCACTGGAAGCAGAAGATATTCTAGTCAGAACATTCACAGAATAGATGAGTCCACTCACAGTGGTACTTGGGTAATATGAGCACCTTAGTTCTGAAAGCCTGTTATTTTCATGTGCATGACTGGTGCTGTTAAATCAGTGGAGGAAGAACTTCCTTAGTCATACTGGTGGCAGAATAGTGACTATACATATTCAGACCAAAGATTCACCTAACACAGTGTAACTGAACCCTCAAAGGCTGACATTCCAATCCTTAACTCCTTAGTTAAGGAACAGTAGAAATCAGGAATAGTCTCCTGAAAGAAATCTTGAGGAAGATATATGTGCTATGCTTCTTACTCACCTTCTTAAACAAGAGGTATCTGAAAAAAAAAATAGAATGAAAGAAAGTGAGAGGTTTTCTGCACAGTCAGTAGGTTGAGCTGGCTTACCATGAAGGCAGAGGAGCCCTTCTTACCAAGGGGGCTGAGGGGTGAAGATTCTCCTTTAGAGACAATGCACTGTTAGACTGCAGACTTAAATTGCTTCTGGTAAACACGCAAAAAAGATGCTCAAAAGTAATTTCAGGATGATGGATTCCACTCTGGGAAGCAGGCACTTGTCTTCTCAAATAGACAGAAAGTCATAATGGTGCAGGAGACACTAAAAGGCAGATTGCAACTAACTTTCACAAAATGCACCTCTGATTTATGAAAAGCCTAAATCCTATTTAAGGTTACTAGGAATGATAGCCTACTTCCAGCTACAGTCAAATATCTTGTCAAATATTGTTGGGGTTTTTAAAATTTATTTTATCCAAAACAACTGAAGTCACTGCCCAAATCATTCACCAGAATGAGAGGCATGGAGTGGAAGTTGAATAATCTGGTCTGAAATCAGGATGGTTGGGTGTTGTCTGGGGAGTCACTCTGTAGATCTGAGATGAAGATACAAAAAGCAGCATAGATGGAGACAGGTTATGGAGTCATTAAATGAAAAATTAGGGTTGTGACAGCAAGGGCTATAGATGACAACAGCCCCTCCTGTCCACAAAAGCAACAATAGCATACAATTGTGTGTCTGTGTACATGTGTGTGTGAATGTTGCCTGGTAGGCCTGACACTGAACATGGAAACTGTCTCCTGTTTCCTGCTGTGCCCAGACAAAAAAGGGTCTATGTATATAGTCTGGAAGGAGCAGAATTCAAATGAGCAAGATGCCTTCAGAAGAGTCATTGAAGCCATCTTCTGTTTTGCCCAGTGGGAAAAACCTGCAAAATCAGAAACACCAGAAAAAATTTTATCATTAAACCAAATATTGTTTCCATTTAAGCCCCAGTCTACAGGGGCAGTTAAGATAACATATGGATGGTCACCTCTGGCAAACACACTTAAAGCATTAATAAAATGCTAAATTGTGAAAAGTATGAAAATTTAAACCTTTCAGGTTTCCCCTATTATTAGGAAACAGGAACACATTTTAATATTTTTTTATAATTTTTAATATTAGCTCTTATACATTTGCTGACTGTACTTTAGCCTTTTACTCTCTATTTTCAATTTATACACTGCACTACAAAAAAAAAAAAACACCCCACACCTTATTTATGCCTCAGAAAGACAAAACATCTGAAAAAAATGTTTAGTTTTAGCAAAAAGTGTTACTGTTCTTTTAAAAATATTGCAGTGTTACTTTCCACTCCACAATATCCAAAGACTACTGTCTTAGGATATTGTGGAAGAGCCTGAAATACACGTGAACCACTAGAAAGGACAAAAGGCAGTGGTTGAAATAACCCATCCATTAAAAAGAGAAGAATATATCTTGCTTTGTTACTGAGAGCTGCAACAGCTTGTGGAGATCACTGGTATATGCATTTCAGCACTTGAAGAAGAGAGAGAGAACAGATTCTGAAATCAATGCTGTTCTGTCTCCCAAGTGAAGAGTCTCTAGTTCTGCTTCTTGACCCCATATCCAAAAAACAGAGTGTAGTCCATCCACAGGGGTGTCATAAAAAATTGAAATCACCTCATTGTTGTAGCAATTAACCACTACAAGATGACCCACATTTTCCAAGCAGATTAAAGTATTAAACAAGAACAAAGAACTTAGCATGTTTCCTCTGATGTCTGAACAAAAACTGAAAGACTACAGGAGCAGCTTGCAGAAATCTAAAAATCTCAATTGTTCTTGGGGTGAGAGGTGAATTTCCTCATGCTGCAAAGAGAAATGCCCTGCAAGGATCATTTCTACAGTCTGACAGGAGATTTGGCACCAGGATGGAACTGGCCCATGTCACAATCCATTGATGAGAGTCTGGCAGTACTTCTGACAAGAAAAGCTTTGCTGCCATAATTCAGACAGGCCATCAACAGACATTTCTTCTGGAGTAACCCAGTGTACTGAATTATTTAAAGTCTCTGTCATCCACAGGCTGAGACCTGCTACTTGTAGGTATAGCAAGGAACCTCATCTTCCAGCAGCTCTTATATGCTGACACCTAATCCCACAGAAAGTTACAAAAATCTCTCTGAGCACCCAACTTCTACCAATTTTGTGCACGTGAAATTTGTCATGTTATCACTCATCATATATCCTGTAGAGAATTCCTTAATTTATATTTGAAAAACATGAGACATTCTGACAAACTGTTATTAACTGAAGAGAACGTGACCATTTTCAGCATTTTCTAGCCCAAAAAAGTACAATAGTACCTACAGAGTTCCCAAATTAATGCTTGAGAACACTGGTTTTGTATTTTATTATGTATACAGGAAAGTGTGGTAGCTTCATCATGATCACAGAGACATCTTACATAAAGAAAGAACTCTGCCTTCAAGGAGTCTCAGTAAGTCTACATTAAAATGCTGGAGCTTTGAAGCTTAATCCTGTCCTTATTATACAATCTAAAAATGAACTTTTAGTATATAGAGGTAATACTTTAAATATTTGGGGACCTCTTTAATGGTCTATTTTAGTAGCCCCCAGAGCAACCTGACACTTGCATACTTCAACACTGTATCTCTCTATATAATTAGTAAATGTAACTGTTTAAAATACATCTGTGTCCCACATGCTGCCCCTAGATTATTGATGCTGTGGGAAGAAGAGGCACACAAAAGGGCTCTCTAAATTCAGTAATTATTTCCACTTGAACTCTAATACTGGTAGTCATGTGTTGGTATCATTGAAACCTTTTCTTGTCCTTTAATGCATTTTCTACCAGCACAATTTGGATAGGTAATCACTCAGGTAAATGGGGATACACACAAATGAAAATACTCAGAAGAGCTGCAGGAAGAATGTAATTAATTTTCTGTATTATTGTACATAGAGTATTAGGGAATAATGCAAAATTAACTAAAACAATGCAGCATTATTTGTCTTAACTATATCCTTCTCTGTGACATACATTTATGGGTACTGCTGCATTAGGTGTAGACCAAATCTTTGTAGTGGACATTATTCCTGTTACAAAACTGCTACAATAATCCATACTGCTATAATCCTAAATCAAATAAAATGTAATATTTTATGGTAAATAAAGTAGATAATAAAAATAGATAATAAATCTATTTTCCCCAATCATCAATATTGAATACATGTTATCTAAAACTGTGTCTGTAATAAGGGCTTCCACAAGGTATTTCACAGTAAGATGTAAAAGAAACAAAACCCATGTAGTAGACAGAACATAATTATGAAAAATCTTCCCTTGTAGATTTCTTTTCTGACTCACACTGAATTACACTCCAAATTCTAAGAATTTTTGATTCGTTTCAAATTACATTTTGTCTAGAGCTTTGGATTCTTTCCCAATATTTTAATTCTTATTTATCCTGTTCTGTATAAATGTTATTGAAGTCAATAGGAATTTATCTGTTTTATATGTTTTAAGATCAGTTCCTAAACTTAGAGTTTAGAATAAAGTTATCTCAACCAGAAATTTAAGGAAAAATTGTGCTTAAATCAGCCAGACTTTAATATTGAAACTCTACTGGAGACTGCACATCTCAGAATATTCATTTGTTTCTTGGACTAAATGTTAAATGAATTTAATGTATTTCTCCAGTCTTCTGGTAATGCAATTTTGCATGTTCATCTTTACTTCAAGGCCTTTAATTAAAGGTTGTAGGTTGTAATCCTATGGTCACATTTTCTTTGCTCTGCAGTCTGGTATCTTCCCCTGATAGAATCCTCTTCCAGAATTAGTGAAGATATATTTGCTTTTTAGAAATTAGAGCACTTGAAATGGCTTGTGGAAGCTGCCAAGAAAGATATGCAATCTCAGTATGGTATTCCTTGAATATCTGCAAAGAATCCTTTGCATGTGTCAGGCAGATTTTTAGCTACTGCATCTAAAAAAATACAGGTATAGGACATGGACTCAAATGCTACTTACCCAGCATAACACTGATTAAGCCACTGAGCTATTAAACCACACTGTAACTTCTCCAGCTTCTTAAGATCTATATATAAGCCTTCTTTAGGACTGAGATATATATAAAATGGTTTTAGTAGTGTTCACGGAGGTCATTTTGGCTTTCCTGTTCTACAGAAAATTTGGCTCCCCACAGGTAAATAAAAGACTTGACTTTTTCATGTAATTCACACCTGCCAATACCCAATTTGTAAATTGCAGATGGATGCAATTAAAGTGTAAAATGAATAAATAAAACTGGTTCTGCAACTACTTATAAAAGCATGGAAAATCAACTTGATACATCAAGTCACAGACAATACAACTAAATTATAAAGTTATATATACAAGAATGCATCACCCCTGTATAAATATGTATGTATAATCATAAATTAAAACCATATAGAGAGACTAGAAATATCCTTTGGGGATGGAAAAATATTACATTATTGTAGAAGAGAATCTTGCCAGCACACTTAGGTTATACATTTGCTATTTTTTATGTGTTATATTTCATAAAAGAAACTCCAGCAGATAGCAAATATTCTGAATCCATTCACCAACTCTCTTCTGGACTATCAGAGAGGTACTGCAGGGGCAGTGCAGTAAAATCATGGCTACTGTTACAGGCTCGACTCAGTACAAAGGATGTTGTTTGTCTTGGGTGCTGTTGGAGCACCAGCAAAGCCAGCCCAAGATGAGGCAGCCACCACTCCATTCCATCCAGTCTCTTCCTGATTCTCCTCCTCCTCCTCACTGGAGCTGGTAGAGTTGTTTCTGTCACTGCTGCAGGGAAACAATCTGGGAGCAAAGTGCAAACTCACAAACAAACCAACCAACCAGGCAGCAATACCAGTTCACAGTACTCATACTCCTCCTGCTCCTCCTGTCACAGGCTTTTTTCTTTTTTCTTTTTTTTTTTATTCCTCCTGTGTGATTGATACAGCTTAGAAAAATTATTAAATCAGACCATCTGTGTGATGCTGTTTGCTCTGGAGGTGTTCCTACACCCTCATGCTGGCAAGAGGGATGAACTGAAGCCAGGGTTACAAGAAATAATAGGGATGTCAGCTGTCTCAACTACTATTGCAGCTGAGAGGAGAACAGGGGGTACTGAACCCTGTGAGTAAAATGAAGTAAAAAGGCATGTGTAACTGATGAAATTAATTAATTCCAGTACCAGGCTGCCTCATTCTCAAATATACTGGCTCCTACTGTGCATTTCCAAGTCAAAATAACCTGCTAATTGAGAAACAACAATCAAACAGGGAAAATATGGAAGACGATGTCAGGTACATCAAGCCACAGTCCATCAGGAGAATTTAAGTGCAATGTCTTTGAAATTAGTATTATCTGACAAGGAGCTAGTGATCTGTCTGGGCTGTGTGAGTCTGTAACACTGAGCTTGCTGCACTTGCCATAAACTTCATCCACATAAGGACTTGATAAAAACTCCTTTAAATAAAGCACTGCAGCCACCTAGCCTTGAAAATATGCAAGTGTTCAGGAATACTCTGATCACAGACTGGAATTAAGCACAATCCTTCAATGTAGATCTTTCTGTAGATACTTCAGAAGCCAGTAAAAGATGGATCAGTTGAAACCGGTAACAGAGAAATAATCTGAATTAGGTAACAGAACAACCAAAAATCACTGAAAGGTGAATGTGACCCATCAGTAAATCCATCTCTCTTGAGTTCATCTTTACAAAGTGCAGGACAGTCATTTTTACTTGGCTCATAATCAATTCTTGCTAATGCTATGTTCTCTGGTTCTGCCTAACACTGATGAGATAAGGAACAAAAGGATCAATGCTTTCATTGTGTTTGCTGCTAAACCAGTAATCAGGATAGAGGACTCAATTCCCTGAATCCTAATGGTACATGAATTTGCTCAAGTATCCATTTAGACTGACATCAATTATGAACAAACAACAACAGAAAGATGAGAATAGGAAAACAGTTTCAGAGGTAGAAAATGTGGACAGAATCAAACGTAAACCTGTGCTGCTCCTGTATGAGGGCATTCCTCATTTTCCTCTGTGGCCGACTGCTGTGCCATCCCCAGACCTCAAATCACAAAGCAAACCTCACCTGCCTCCTCTCCAAAATTCTCCAGCTGGGCACCTTTTACATAAAAAGACTCTTATTTCACTGAGATTACCTGCCCATCTGGACTCACATTCTCAGAAGATTCCTGATCTTCTGAGTAGTAAAGACAGCAAAGAAACTTTAGTAGTACCACACAGTAACACAAGTTAGCGACAGACATTCCTTTTCTCCCTTCTCTAAAGGGAATTTTCAATAGGTCAATCAGATTTTTCATGCTAGTTAAATACAAAAATTAATTTTTAATTTTCCACTCAGCTACAGAACTAATGAAAAAAAATACACACAACATATAATCAAAACTGAGATGGAAATCAAAAAAGATTCAAAGAATAGTCACAAATGTACTTTTTACTTCCCAGGTATCCAGTAGCTTTAGAAATTTCTCTCTTAAGAGATATGGAAGGATTACAAGGAGATCTAGTGTGGCAGCCTATGGCAGACAAATATCATGAGGGTTTGCAGTATTTTTCTCTGAAACAGGCTGCTATGAGAACCTGTAGAGAACAGGTGTGTATGAATCCAGCTGGATAGTCTCTGTTCTTCTCATGGGCTGTTTTGTTATTTTTGAATTCCCTGGAAAAATTCAGACTCCTCGTTGAAGAAAAATGCATCCCATTTGAAACTCTATCTAAGCTGAGTACACATACATTCATTTTTTAATCATCTCACTTGCAGATGCTCTATATGGAAAAAAAATCCAACCTCTTGCTTACTGATATTTAATATCAACATGGTCAAATTGGTAAAATACCAAATTGATAAAATACCAAATTGTATTAAAAATATTGTTTTCAATTTCAGTTCTTCTGCTTGCTACAGTCTAAGAAAGATTCTTCAGAATAAAAACCTTGGACTTTTGATGCATCTTTATACATGAAAAGAACAGCCTTGTGCCATCCTCAGTCGTAGGAAATGACAGGCAGAGCATGACATCACTTTTAACTGACTCCTTTCTGGTGAATTTATTTTGCTGTCAGTACATATTACAGCAGTATTAATCACATTCAGGCTTTACAAAGACAGAAGCCCTGTGCTGAGTTTGATTCCACAAGCTGGGAGCTCTTAGCTTTTGAAGGAGAAACTTTATTTCAAATTTGCCACAATAGCTGATCTGCAGACGGATCAGTAAGAATACAAATCTAAAGTACCTATGAAGGTCTACAACCACCAAAGGCATCCATGTGGATTTCTCCATTACAGCCACACCACACAGACTCACCACTTACAAAAGTATCAAATCCTGGACTCAAGAACACAGGTATAGGCAGCAAGTAATTGACTATAGATATTGAATTAAACTTATCATCAGTCTGACTTCAGCACATTTTAACAGCTTCCTATTATCACTGTATCACTGGTCTCCTTAACTCACTCACATGCAATGTCTAAAATAAGACAGGGTCAGTAAGCTTATTACCAGAGAGCAAAAACATGTTTCTATTCTCCTACAGACTGTGAGAGTCTGTAAAATAAACAGGTGGAGAAACTGCATCTTCCTGATTCCCAAAGAGAGCAGAAATCCAGCACACACCATGTTTATGCTGCCTTGTTTCTGCTGCCTTTCAAAATCCATTTGGCTTCTCTCTAAGGAAAACACAGCCATTCACTAATCCAGCATTAAAGCACACTGTAGCCTTGACAACTATCATATCATAATTATTATTACTAAACTATGCTACTAGTAGGAGACCAAGTTCTGAAACCCTAGGTTCCCAGCTAAAAAAAAAAAAAAAAAAGCAGCACAAGAAGTCTGGTATTTTCTCTGTCCTTCATTAACACTCCCACTCCAGGTGACTTTATTACTTCATTCAGGCAACTACTACCATGAAGTAGCTAGTGGCCCAGAAGGCACTAAGACTCTGCAAACAGCACACACACAATTTAAAGCCATAAGGGAATTACTTATTGGCTAATTCACACAGCAGCTGGAATGAACGAGTCATTAATCTCTATTGGTAAGACACCTTATCAGTCGTGGCTGAAGAAAGTAGTCAACCATCAGGCTTTATTGCTTTTTTGCATCAGGCCAGTAGCTCTTACTCCTTCTGCCTTCCTTTCTCCGAGGATTCTGTATCTTTTCACACTTGAATCTATGAACTGCTGATTCTATCTCAATTTCGATTCTGTCGACAAATTAATCTTTATTATCATGCACGGCTTAAGGCCTTTTCAATATTTTCTCACAAGTAGTTTTTGCAATTTTTGCAAAGTCAGAAGAAAGGTTATTTGGCTGAGCTGAAAAAAAGAGGGTCTGCGCCCTGAAAGCATTGTGCAGGCTACAAATTCTCAGCAGCACTGGGGAATTGTCCCTCGCCGCTTATTTTTCGACTCGCCGGTAAATAAGCAGCCCCAGCCACGACATGACGTGTCCGGGGGCTCATCACGCCCGGCTGAGAAGGAAACTCTGGGGCAGCCCGTGGCTTCGGGAGCATTCCCGGCGGGACCCGCCCGATCCGGGGCTCCGCTCACGCACGCCTTTAGAAAAGCCTCGGCAGCGCCGAGGGCAAGGAGGGAGCGCCGCCGGGGCTCCGTGAAGTGCCAAGCGAACCGCGCTGTCCGTGTTCTCGTTCACTCGTTTATTTGTTCGTTTATTTGTTTGTTTGTTTGCCTGCCCGCGGTACTCGGTTCATTTCCTTCCGGTGCATCTCCGGCGCGGCACACCGCCCCTGCCCGGCCTGCCCCGTGCGCAGGCGCGGCCCGCGGCGGCGATGGGCGGGCGGGTGACCCGCGTGTTCCGGAATTTCAATGTGGAGAACCGGGCCAGCCGCGAGATCAGCAAGGAGAAGCCCACGCCGGCGCCGCGGCACCGCACCGCCCGGCTGGACGCCATGGCCGGTGAGTGAGCGCCGGCACCGCCCGCCCGCCGGCTCCCGGAGCGGCACCGGTGACATTGAGAGCGGCGCGGGGCGCGCGGGGCATGCCGGGAGCCGCGGCGGCGGTGGCGATGGGGCGGCTGTGGGGGACCGGGGCGATTACAGCGGCAGCAGCGTGAGGGAGGCTGGTGGAGGTGGCCTGGTGGGCTGGGAGATGGGGGCGGTTGCTGGGACGGCTGGGGGGGACGGTCGGTCGGTGGAGGTGGCTGGTGGGGACAGGACCTGGGGACAGTTGATGGCGCGGGTGGTTCTGGGACAGCTGGAGGAGGCGGTGGGATCGGTGGTGGCAGGGATGGTGGCACGGAGCGGTGGCTGAGCAGCACCGAGCGTGTGGGTACTGTGTCCCGCCGTGCTGTGACAGGTGACAGGCCCAGCCCCACCTTGTGAAGCCGTGTCGCTGAGGTCAGGGCTGTGAGAGGAACACCTTCCCCAGAAGGCAGGTGCATTTGCGGGAGCTATGCCTGCCGCTGGGGAAGAACTAACAAAAAGGAAACTATTTGAGTCAGATCAATCTTTATCAATCTTTCCTCCTTTTTTTTTTTTTTTCTCCCTTCCCTTCTTCTTCTCACTGCCTTTAGATAGCCCAGAGATAAAAGAAGAAGTTCTCAGAAAGGACGATAGGTTCCTCACTTTGCTTAAAGACGTTTATGTCGAGTCCAGAGATCCACCGGTGCGGGTGAGTGCATCTCTGTACCAGCCATACCAGTATCAGCTTTGTGGCCTTCAAACTCAGCACAAAGTCTAGGTCAAGAAAAATGCTCTTTGTGCATAAAAGCTACCTTTTTTCAGTAGCTAAAAGTGGTGTTTTTATTACTCTTCTATACATCAATAGCACTGAGTGTGTCTGACCCCAGGTTTTGAATGTGTGACAAATCGTAATTATTATGCAAGTTCTAAATGCTGACAGAGTCTTCCTTTTTAACATTGTGTTGTTCTTATATTGTTTTTCACCTAAATTCCTATTTCTGCTTCCTGTGAGACAGGATACTTCTTAAGCCTTTTGCAAAGATAAAATAGTTTGCCAGAGATCATTTGTGGAGTTGTTAGAAAAGACTGGGACTGTTGAGGGAGCAGGGATGTGGTTGAGGACAAAGATGTTTACTCTTTAATGAAGTCTTTAACTCCATTAAATGTTATACAGTGCAGAGACTCTTTTTATCCAGTTAATGGAAGCGCCTTAGGTTTTTTCTACATAATCTTGTGGGTTGTATGGTCATCATTTCCTTATTGCCACTGGCTGCAATCTTTTACTTGAAAGGCAAAGCACACTCCTTTGTAAAATGCAGACTGGGGTTCAGTATCTTCTTTTCCATCATATTGTGCTGTGGCTTGTGTGTTTTACCTGTTTCATTATAGGACCACTTTATTCCAGCTGCTTTATTCAGCAGTAAATTTTTTTATAGTCATTTAGCAAAATCCCTAAGTCTCTCTAATTTCCCACTTATATGGTATTCAAGTCTAAAAATATTTTAAATGCAAATAGATTTCCTCAGTCTTTACGTGAAATTTTCAAGAAATCTCTATCCTTAATGTCCATCACAGAGGTTAAGACTCTAATCTTGAAGTGCTGAAGGTCTAATTTCAGTATCTTTCAATATTCATGTATAAACCTGTCAGGAGAGATTTGAGAAAAAGCCAAAGTGGAACAGATCTTTGCTTGATTCCATGCCTACTCTGAGTTTGCTGCCACAGACTTGCCCTTGTGCTGTGTCTGCTTGCAGCTCTTAGAGCACAACTGAAGTGTAATCACAGAGACTTGTGGGCAGAGCAATACAAAAGCTTTCTCCCATGCCTGATGTTATCCTGTTGACTTTGTGCATTGTGTACATGATGTGTACACACCTCTGTGTGTGTTTGGGGTGTCTGCCTGTGGTAAGTGGAAAAGCACCAGCTTGGGAGCCCTGAAGTGGCAGAGTCCCAGAGAGAGATGATCTAATTAAGAGTTGAAAAATCATTCATTATCCAAGCACAGTTTTAGCAAAAAGTAGAAGACATGGAGTACAGGCCAGACATTCCTTGTAGCTCAGAAACAGACACAGAGGTGCTATAGTATCCACATCAGTTTTCTCAGCATCTGAGTTAATACAGAGTGCCTGTGTAATAATCAGTGGTTGTGGGCTCTGATTACTATATAAATACTTCTAAATTTAAGATAAGATTAATTGTGTCTTTTTTTTTCAGTGTGATTCACTGATTAAATGTTAATAAAAGGAAATATGAGGAAGTGAGAGCTGTTTTGGAGATTACTTGGAAATATGAAGGGACTTTAGAGAAGACACTGTGTGTCTACACGTTGCAGTAGTCATGGCAATTAAACTCCATATGATGCTGCAAAATAGCAGGAAAGCTTGTTCTCTAGACAGAGCAAAAGAAGGAATTTCTTTTAGTAGGAAAAGTAAAATTTGAAAACAAAAGGAAGGGGAGAGAGACTACATGAAAAAAGTTTTCCAGTGGTATCAGAAGGATACCGATTTGTTGTATGACATTTTTGTCCCTTCCAATGAATCAGTACCAAATATTGGCATATCTGGATTTACATTTGCCTACCAGAATCTGTAGTTTGCCTTGTATGAAGGGCTGCCAAGCCAATACAACACTTAGAGTGCAGTGAATAGGAGCTTTTCAGCATTTGGTTGGGAGCTGACACTCTATGTAGAATGGCTGTGGAAGAAGCTAGGCTGGCTAAGCTTTTTTTAAAAAATGGGGAAAGCTAACAGGAAAAGCTAAACAGAAAAAATATTTAGGAAAGCAGCTTAGCTGCTTACAGTATGCATAGTAAACAGAATTGCTGTTGAGCTCTTTTTGTTTTCCTTCCCTCAATTAGGTAAAAGATGGAGGTGGTGAACATCTTCCAAGTAAACAGGAGGAAAAGAGACTTACAAAATTAGGCCACTTGGAAGGTCTAGATGTTAAGAAAGTTCCCAAAGGCAAAATTTCCCTTGTGGAGGCTCTGACACTTCTTAATAATCATAAACTTCAACCTCAAATATGGACTGCAGAGAAAATAGCAGCAGAATACAGTCTGGAACTGAAGGAGGTCAACTCTCTTCTGGAATTCTTCATTCCTTTCGCTGTGCAGGAATTTCCAAAAGAAAGCAAAAAAGCTATAACAAGCCATAAACCAAAAAAGTTAACATAAAAATATTTGCCAAAACCTTTTGTGATCTCACTCGTGTCTTCATTTTACTGTCAAGTATATTCCATGTCTGAAAATTCAGTCGAAACATGTCATCCAGCAAGGCTACTTCCTCATGCCAGTGAGATGTATTCAAGCAATTCCATTCTGCATTGGATGGCTTCAGTGAAGTGCAGCAACTACAGTTTGTAAACCAGAATATGACTAATTCATGATATGACAGCATGTCACACAGTTCTGACTACCCCATTCAAATGTTATGAACTCAGTTAAAGCATTTTACCTTAAGAGATTGCCTTTCTCAGCAGAGACTTCCTGGCCTGCAGCTCAAGAGGTGCTCTGTGAGCGTTGGCTCTGTAATTTCATGTTGCACTGCTCTTTCAAGGAATTGCTGTCAAGGTGTGTGTATATAACAAACAGCTGTATTTCTTTTGTGTAAGAATGGAATGGTATTTATACTTTGTGAAGAAGGTTAACCACAAGGAAAATTCAGTTGTGTCAAATATAAAATAAAAAGAAAGTGAACAGCAAGAAGGCCTCTTTCTGGTGCTGGAACAGCAATGGTTCATATGTAACTCCTCTTATACTCTATTCTCATTTAGCTTAAATGCCTGCACCTCTCCAGGTGCTGTTAGTCAGGGAATTTGTAGTGATGGTCTTCTGGCATAAGTGTCTTGCAGCAGCCCATGGCATCTGCTGTATGAGGAGCAATGCTTCATATTAATAGGTAGCAAGGACATACAACTGGATGTACTAATTAGACCCACTAGGAAAACTTCTGTGAATGTTTGCCCATCCTGTTACAACAGTCCTTTATCCCTGTGGAAGCCTTGTCTGATCCAAGTGTGGGGTAGATCAGGTCATGTTTACTCACAGCATGCATCTATACAGATGACATGAGGGTAACACAAACTGTGAGGTAGTGGTGGATTTTAACCCTGATACTGTGACTAGTCATGTCTGTAGGTAAGAAGTTTTGCACTGATGGTTAATCCTGTAGCAAAATGTGGTCAGATAAGCTGGGGAGATGGGGCAGCAGATAATCAGAATTGATATTTGAAAATGCATTATGGTTGCCTTCCTTTAAAAAACAAACCCAGAATCTTTAATTTTATGCCTGTCACCAAAGAAGGTGAATTTAAAGGGTATAAGTCTGTGCCAGGCTTACAATGTAACTTTCTTTTCATGAACCTTTCTGCCAAGTCTTTGATTTGGAGTCTGGTAAATGTCTTATCAAGAAAATAATCAGCTTTGTTATTTCACAGCAAGATTCCTTCACCTTCTTTGAGTTGGAACACAGTATCTCCAGTACAGTTTGCCACAGTGTATTTGAAGGTTATGTTTGATTCATTTCTGAAGTACATAACGCTGTACAATAGTGGAAGATGTCACTACGTGCATTGTATAAAAATTCAAAATTGTTAGTTGTAGGATATGTGGCTTATTATTTATCCTCTAATACAATGGGATACAGAGCTGCACTTTGAAACTCATGCATCTGAGGTATGCACCACATTAAGATTGCTTTGCACAAAATACTGTTTTATAAAATGTTATAATGTAATATTGTAGGTAACACAATGTAATATTTAAGGTAACACTCAGAAAACAGCTGTGGAATGCATTTGGTACAGATACTGTTGATATTGAAGATGCTGCAATTTCCTGTAAAATGAATTTTATTATGGATTGAAGTTGATTAAAAACAACTACAACCAGCACCAGACAACAGTTTAACCATGCCCTTTGACCACCTTGATATGTATTTTGTCTGTGTTCATGAAAAGTCTTGTGATGTGGCTGCACCATCACAGTGCTCTGTTTCACTTCATGGTACACTACTGTGTTGCTTACACCCTCCAGGAGCAGGCTTGTACTTTGGGATGTTTGGTGTCATCACATTCAGTGCCCCAGCCATACCTTCAGGACAAAATCCTATCCACAACTGTGATGATTGCAAAGCTGTGCCCTGTTTCTGTGCAGCCAGGATCTCTTCCTCAGAATATATTATCCACAGTGGGAAAGTAGATGTCCCACAGCAGAGTTGGTGTAGGGATCCCAGCTCCCTGCAAGCAGGTGAACTTGTGGCCCAGAAGGCTTCTCTGGAGCAGGGTAGTTCTCTGGCAAAGTGTGTTCACCCCAGGAAAATTGGATGCAATGCAATTTGTCAGCAAGGGTTCTTCTGCTGGTCACCTGCCCCACCTGCTGGGCAGTGTCAAACCACTATTACAAGGGTATTGCCAATGGTACAGGATCATGTAAAAATCTGTACCATTATCTATTCAAATCATCTGAGGTGTGAATGTTTAGCTTTCACTGTGTCTTCCAACATGGGGCATGTCAGTTCCCCAAAGCTCACAAGAGCCAGGAGCATGGATCTTTATTCTGGTGGGAAAGCCTGATGAAGCTCTGCAACACTACAATCTTGTCCCATGTAGGATACTGACCACAGCATGTGTGTGTGCCTACAGTGATCCAGTATGTGTTTGAAGGTAATGCTGTCTTTTAGGGTTGATGTATGGAACAAGACTATTTCCACTGTTGCATCTTTTCTACAACTACTTCTATCCTTTCTTCCAGTTTCAAGGGACATTTTACACATCAGTTATCTTGCCTGGTTACTAGTTTCTAGTTGGAAGAATAATGGTATTTTCTCTACACTTGAAACATGGTTTTGTCTGTGTCCCTTTATGTCTATATCCCTTTCCTGTTTGGCTGTCAGCTTAAGAAATAGGTGTTCTTCAAGCAACTGTTTTTTGAAGAGGTAATTATGGGGATTTTTTGGGAACATGCAGTTCAGTTTTCAGGTACTTCTGTGTGAAGAATTTTTCATGTCTCATTGCCATGCATATTGTGAAACAAATTTAGTTAAGGTGGTTATGGCCACCATGCAGAAACATTACATTTGGTAGAGAACAACCTGTCTCACTCAGACTGCTTTGTTATTATGGAATTAATGCAATGTGTTGCAAGTACTTTGTGATCCTGTAACGGATTTGTTTCATTTCTAGTGTGGCACATGGCTGACAAACTTCTTACATGTGACATTATTCTACCAGTCCTTCAAACATCACTGAATAAACCCCAGACCACTTTGAGCACCAATGCAGAGTGAATACACAGGAGCAGGCTGAGCCTCATTTGATAATGAGGGTTACATTCCTGGTGAGTCATAAAATTGACTGTCTTCAAGGGAGTTCCAGCAGGTATACTGGAATTCCTGGCTTGAATTTTTTTAAAGAAAATTTCTTTAGGGGTAGTCAAATACCTATTTTACCTGGGTTTTCTTGGACATACTCCTCTTTCTGTGCTCTTGTTCTATCTATAAGTCTATTCCCAGCCTTCTGCAGCCAGTCTTTGCTGCTACAAAAACTTCATGCAGTTGCATTCTTTCTCTGTTCTAGATCACATGCAAATGTTGATTGTATTCTGCCCTTTCAGTAACAACTGTTTTATTTCTGCAGAGCTCTCTTGCTTTCTGAGAGTAGCACATCTGCTGAGATAAAGATGAAAAGACTGAGCATATTTTGCACTGCAGAACTTATGAATAGGACAGGTTTTCAAAAGGAATTTAGCTTTGACATCTTCAAAAGCTACTCTGTAGGGATATGTGAACCTAGTAAGTAATCTGTCTCACCATATATGTATTAATTGTAGCTTGGTTCCTGCAGACTGATGGCAAGATAGCAAGGTTGGAGCTGTGAGGCAGGAGTGAGTTTTAACTCTGCTCCCCATGCAGTTTAGTAAGAGGGACCTTCTGTACAAAATGTGAATTTTCTGTAGCCTCCCAGCACAGGGAACTTGTCTTTTAAGCTGCCTTTTTTGCTCAAGGAGAAAAGAAGAGCGTATGTGTGATATGTGTATTAAACTTACAAAATGGAACATCTTATTTCTGTATTGGATAATCAAATCAAAGCTCAAGTAGTCGTACAACAGGATCAAAATGCAAAACTTAAAAAAGGGTGACTGTCTCGCTTTGTTACATGTGAGCATCATGCTTGCATGTTTGAGATTGCATGAAGCTTCACATTTCACAGCTCTTTCTGAAGCCCCTTTATACAGGAGTTTCCTGGCTCTTAATCAGGTGGTGCCACTGTTGAACTGACAGGGCAGGCATGACCAGAGCAGGGGAGCTTCAGGTGCAAACAGATTTTGGTACTTGAGACTGTAGCAAATTGTACACCAACTGATGTGGTACTTGCAAGCAAATCACCCTTTTGGTGCTTGTTATTAAATCTCTTTCCAGCAATCTACAAGTCTGATGAATTCTGTTAACCTTTCACAATTTAGGTACTGCTGTGTTGTTACCAGAGCTAAATTTTTTCTCCTGAAAAAAGCCACAAATCCCATGGATTAAATTCTCTTAGAAACTTAACATTGGTTTTCTTGGTCTGAAACAGAGACTTAGATGTACACAGCAGCAGTGGTAACAGCAGCACATCTCCTGTATCATGCTGGAGGGAGAGCACTGTGGTGCTCTTGTGCCTCTGCAAGGTGGGGTGGGATTTGATGTGTCTGCCACCAGGAAAAGAATTTTTTAAAAAAGTCTGCCAAGATGGTTCTTTTGTGACTGTTGTGCAAAATCTCCTTTCAGTGTGGGTTACTTCAACTGCAGAAGCTGGTTTTAGGTGAGATGTTTTGGCTTCCTGAGAGGAGTAGTACTGCACTGCCCTGGAGGGAAGCATGTGTGGCCAGACAGACCACACAGATATCTCCTATAAGGATTCTTCACACGGGAATTGAAAATGCATGAGTGGCATGAAGCCACTGTTTTTAGTAAGCTGAGGGAAATGATGGTGTGGTTGCATCAATCTCTACTTTTTCAAAAGTCATTCAGTGGCACCCACACCTGGAAGCTGGGATCACAGAGGGACTGAGGAATCCCACTGCTGAGTGGGATGAGCTGCATGTGGTGCTGGTGAAAGCTAGAGTCTGTCCTGCCAGGGCTGCTGGAACTGGAAGCCTGAGTGTAAAGTCACAACTGGAAGCTCTACTTACACAGAGCTAGGGGTCTGAGAAAGGACAACAGATAGCACTGGTAACTTAGGTGCACTGGGAGTGCAGAGCTGGTTTTAATTGCCTGTGTTGGCAGAGGGAAAAGAGATAAAAAGGGAGTCTCTTTGAGACATTTTCTCTGACCTAAAGTATGTCCTTTTGTTAACTGCACAGGGCTTTGCTCCAAAAAAATATCAACACAGTTCATGACTGAACTTCAGCAACGTGTGGAGTGTGAAATAGAGGCAGAGCAACGAAGCAGGGGCAGAGCACAGTAAGCCTGGACAGTTAGATCCTTGTTCAGCTGCCATATGTACAGCAGTTGTGCATTGCATGTCACCCTTCACTGCCCTCTCTCCCAGCCTCTGGGGTTCACAGTACAACACTGTGGCCTAAAGGATGCCACAGGCTTGATAGCTAGGTGTCCCCTTGTAAAGTGGGGTTGTGGATTTCCATCCCTCTTAAGGCCAAGCAGAAATGGAATGTTAATAGAGCCTATCTTAGCAGTTTCCATGCCCCCTAAAAGCTGGAACCTGTGCCTCTCAATTGCATAATTCCTCCACTCCATGAATTTTCTTCATGAGAACCAAACATAGCAGGGCTCAAGTCCCTGTTGGTGGGCTCAGGTGGGGCAGTGGTAGGGGCTACAGCCTGGTGGGAGGGGGAAGGGGCTCACTGCTGCTCAGGGAGGGAAGCCTTCTTCCTTACCACCCCACCCCCTTCCCAGTGCTACAGCCCACCACAGCACACCTCCTCTCTTTTTGCTAGCTCAGGCAATTGTCAGACCACTTGATGGACCACTTTAATTCACTAACATGGCAGAAAACAAAGCAAAAGAGATATTTTTGTAACTGAGAAGAAGAAAGTCTTTACCATTCTCAGCATCAGTGGCTATCCTTTGGCTGGAGCCACCATATATTCAGCTGGTATTATTGGACTTATCTACAGGGAGAAACAAGTTATTAAAATTGGGTATGTTTTTCTTGCACAAAATTTAGGGGCAAAAAGCTGAACATGCAGATGTACCAAAATGCTGCTAAAAATTTTTTGAAATGCATTATCCTACGTTATTTATTTGAAAAGCATACTGTTGAAACCTTTTTTTCTTTTTAAATTTTAAAAGCATATTTAAGTGTGGTGGTATAAGATAACATTTATTTCTAAGAACAGTTCAAACTGAAGACAAAATATTTTGTTCAGACACCTGTTTGGTTTTTTTTACAAAGTAATGAGGCTTTTTTTTTCCTTTGGTCAATCTCCAAAATAAATGCTAAGACTTGTGTTAAACAAAGTTTGTCACATTCTAGTTACTACCATTCCTACCCTTACCTAAATCCAGTCCTCCTCATACCCCTCTACTTTGCTGACTAGCATCATCTGTAGGTTTCTAGTCCTGTTTCATAGATAGGCAATAATTGTGTACATTGAGTGAGGCTGATTTACTGTCTACCTAAAGCTATAGTGAAACTGGAATAAATAGAAAGCAAGTGCATTGAATAGCAATGAATCAGTGTAAAACAGGCTACTGAAGATGTCTTCAGGAAGAAATAATGCCAGACTCTTGGCTTTGCTTCTCTGCAGAGGAGGAAAGTGGAAATAAATTTCATACTGTGTTCTGCCTTTCTCAATTAGGTGTCACCAGTTAAAGATTTCCTTTGTGGGAACAAATTCACAGCTGTCATCACTTAACAAAGATAAATTCTATCAGCTCATTTCAGCACATGCAATTCTTCAATATTAAACCCTTTTTATATTGCAAAGTTGTCATTAATGTAGCAATTTGAGAAATGGAGCCATTTTTCTTGTAACTCTCTTAATAGGTTGACATTTAATCATGGCTTCTTAACCCTTTGAAATAAATGTACTGCTGAGTACATTTTGAATAAAATTATTTGAATTCTACCATGGACACATAGCTATGATTAAAAGCAGAGAAGATGGTACTAAAAGCAAGTCTGTTCCTTCAACAGGTGGCATAAATACCTGCTTGTGATGCATACAGTCCACGACCCTATACATACATACATAATTCTCTGGCCTTCAGAAAGCAGTGAAACTGCAATGTTTGGGAGGCTAAGGAAATAGGCAGTTTTACTGACAGAGAAGTATGAGAGAGAAATCCTTGTTAGACTTCTAGGCTCAAGAATTTGTGCTACCATTGTGCTGCTGCGGAACTTGTTACAGAATTCAGCCCTTGCTACAACATTGCACTCTAGCATAACATGTTTAATGTTGCCAAAACGTGTAATTAGTTCTCAATCAAAAACAAAAGCTGAACTGAGTGTAAGCCACGCTTACTCAAATCCTCTTGAGATTGCTGCAACTTAAAACACACTGTGAAAAATGAACTGTTTCTTCTGTCTTAGCTGCTCAATACTTCTGAAAATGAAAGATGAAAACCTAAATGTAGTTAAAGTCAAAATGCAGGATATACTGATATAAATTACATAGAGCTCTTGATGTGTGCTACTACTCCTTTCTGTCTTGAATTTAACACAGGCTCTGTGACATTTTCTCTTGTTTTTAATTTTTAACAACATGAAATGCCTTTTCTAAAATCATCTTTTGTCTTTGGTGAAATGATAGCATCTCCTTCGCCTTCTCCTGCACAGATTATCTTGGCTTCCTCAAGAGAAGAGAGAGGGAAATGGTAGATAAATATTCAAATGTCAGGTTGAAGAATGTGTCATGAAGGATTTTCAAATGTTATGTCCTTTCTACACCCGGCGCTAGACATGGATACACTGTATTTTTCCAGTCTTCATCAAAGGTTTGTTTCAAATGGAAGACAGCTTGAATCTGAACTACCTTCACATTCTATTGGTGTTCAAGCTATTTTCATGATAAGAAAAAATGGTTACTTAAGAGATAAAAATCCAGTGTGCATTCCAATTGGTCAAACTGTCTCTGGAGTTTCAGGGTGGTTATCTAAAGATGCAGCTGAAAAAATGTGGCTTGAAGATGAGAAAAGAGCTTATCTGTTGTGTCCCTTCAGTAGATACATTAGACAAAAATAGAGTTTCAGGCTGTGGAGGAGATGCAGGCAGATGGTTTTGTTGCTGAATCCTTGCAAATAACCCCTCTCTGCAAATCAAACTTTTCCCCAAAGCCCTGGCAAATCTATATGTGCTGCAGGTGGCCAGAGATTTTTATAAGAACATCATTAAATTTATGCAGGGACATCTCAATGGACCTGTCTGGATCATTTGGGAAGGTAACTTACCAGGATCAGCTACTAAATGTAAACTATGATAACAAGAATAATATTTGTTTTCTCTGTTTTCTGCAAGGACGCTTCACTCCATAGCTCTGGGATAAGTTATCACACAAAACATTACTTGATTTACTGCTATGTTTTTCTCTGGTTTGCTGTTAGGAATAATATTACCTATTTTTTCTGAGGTCTGCTAGCAGCAGAGTAGGAATAAAAAATTACAGGTATGAGAAATCAATATAGACTTTTCCTAGGCATGTTTTTTTACATATGCATCTCTTGCCATGCTACCAAAATATTTCTATTTCACTTTTTAATTTTACTCAGAAAGTTGCAGATCACTAGCAGCATCTATAAGGTCTGTAATACTTTCAAAGCTTGTCCTTGTTCCATCAAGGTTACACAAAGGCAACAGGAATAAGGAGCACTGGGGTCTTACTGACCTGCAGGACCCAGGTGACAATTTTAACCATGGCTGGGCAGCTTCCAAGTCAATTGCAGGACACCATCTAGAGAGGTGGGATCTAATGGCAGGAGAAATGATCTTGGAAGAAGAACTGAGCATTTCATTTGGGAATGAGGCAGACCACTTGCTACCCCAAAACACTAGGCACTGTGTTGTAAACATTTTTTAATTCATAGAATCACAGAGTAATTTAGATTTTAATAACTGGAATAATTTATCTTGTGCAGTCATGTTTTGAATACTTCCAAACCTGTAGATTCTACAACACAGGCAACCCATTCCAGTGCTTAACTGTCTTTGTGGGAAAAGAAATTTCTGTGCAGCGGGGCAAAATTTCCTGCTGCAACTTGTGACTGTTGCCCATTGTTGTTCTGCTAGAAGACTGGAAGATGGAAGAGTTTCTCCATATTGCTTATGCCTGGCCAAATATCTTTCAGCATCACCAGAATATTAACAATTATCAGAAAGAAAGGTGGTTCCATCCGTCTGTGCTTTACTCCTTTGGTGGGAATGTCATCTTTCCAATTCCTGTTTCTACTGGGAGCTAACTCTACCACCTCATCTATAAAACATGAATAGATGGAAAAGGCACTATAATGTAGCTTAAAAGACCAAGAAATCATTCAACAGAATATAAACATACAATTTAAGGATTATTTCTGCAATAGTAACACCATCACTCTTCCTGTCAGTTTGCATGTTTTCTCTACATCTACTTAGTACCAGGCAATGCATTTGTCTCTGGAAAGCAGCAGCCAGGGCTGTGGGTGGGTGAACAAGGAAACGAGCAAAAATCCAGGCAAAACTTATCCCTGTTTTTTCTCTGTGGTTTACCAATGGAAATAATATTGCTTTATTTTATTTAATGAACAGTAATGTAGAAAAATTATACATAAGCTCACAACTGCTCCTCTTCTCTTAGCAACTCCTCTGTAGTAACATTTTCTGGTAATAAGGTTACAGGATCCACATTACAGTCTCAACACTTTCTGGAAATTGTTTCCATTTATTACATGCTTAAAAGATCCATAGTTGTTATTCATTTTCTAAGGCATCAAACTTAATGAGATATTTGGAAACAAATCTGTTACAGACTTAAGATGCCTTGATTCTATGTTTTAATGGTACTGAAAGGCATAAGTGAGGTGACGTTTTACTTTCAAGTTCTCCCACATTTTCTTAATGACACAACACAAAAATTCCACAATTTCTTAATGCCTCAGGTCTACGTCAGGCACATGAAGAAATGTGGCTGCTATTTTTTTGATCAATGCCTTAGGAGCATACACTAAATTGTTGTCATGTCACTTAAATCACTCCAGGAAGACTCTCTGATAGTCCTGTGACATATACACATTTGTCTTTCTGGCAGGTGTTTGAGTGCAAACTAAAGGTAAAAGAAAGCCAAAAAATTCTGACCTGCCACAGAAAGGCTGTAGGAGAAAAGGTGAAGTGCAGGGGTGCACCATTATCCTTGTTAAATGAATGGAATGACCTAGACTCTCAAGTCCTGATTGTGCAGCTTAGATATGAGTCTTTATTTACATAAATGGTCAGGTTTCTACCAAAAGAAATGAAGCATGTGATCAAATGTGTGTACAATTAGGTCTTCAGATTAACACTAAGGTGTCTATAAATTTCTCAGAGATAAGACTAGTTCAGATTTTGTTGTTCAGGGATTTTTCTGGCTGACAGATAAAAACATTGAAATATGCTCTTCTGTGAAGTGCGAAGTGGTACCCTGTGAAGATTTCTGAGCAGTAAAAGGCAAAATAATGTTTAAATCATGTGCTATTGATCTGACCATGTGAAAACACTCTTAAATTACAAATGATGTTAATAAAGTCAGTCTAACACCCTAGAGCCTTCCTTTTAACACATGGTGATATAGCATTATGGTTATGAAATACTGTACATCCTGAGTCAGTAAATGTCAGTGAACTTTAAAAAGAGAAAAAAAGATATGTTGCTTACAGACAAGTATGATTCATTTCTGCACAACAGAGAAAGACATACACAAAAAACCACATGGTTTTATCATTGTTGTATTAGACTTTGAGAGCAGTCAAGCTTACTCAAGTATGCTAAGCCACATTTGGAAAGACATAATAGTCCTGTTTTTTTTACAATCTCCCAAGAGAGAGATTGTAAAATCTCTGGATCATCAATTTGTGCTGTGTCATATGCTGGCACTGGTGTGTGGGTTGGTTAGATCCCAGCTAAGTATAAAGACATTTCACCTGCCTGTACTGAGGAAAATATGTGTATGTGAAATGAAAAAGAAGTGAGGCCAGCAAGTCAAGGGAGGACTCCTCTACTCCAATCTAGTGAGACCCCACATGGAGTACTGCATCCAGCCTGGGGTCCTCAGCAGAGGAAGAACATGGACCTGTTATAATGGGTCCAGAGAAGGACCATGAAGATGATCAGAGGGCTGGAGCTCCTCTCCTAATGAGTAAATACTGAGACAGTTTGGGTTGGAGAAGCCTGGAGGGGGCTCTGGGCAAACCTTATTGGTGCCTTTTGGTACTTAAGGAGGGCCTGTAAAAAAGAAAGGGACAGACTTTTTACACAGGCAGACAGTGATAAAACAAGAGGGAATGGTGTTAAACTAAAAGAGGGTCAGTGTAGACTAAATATAAGGACATGGGCTGTGAAACCCTGGAACTAGGTACTCAGAGAGGTGGTGGCTGCCACACCCCTGGAAACATTGAAGGTCAGGTTGGATGGGGCTCTGAGCAACCAGATCTAATTGAGGATGTTCCTGCTTATTGGAGAGGGTTGGACTAAATGACCTTTAAATGTCCCTTCCAAACCAAACTACTCTGTGATTCTATAAAGGTTAGCCTATTTCACATGTACCATCACCAACAAGAAAGTAGCAATACTTTATCTCTTCACTCATTAGTATAAATAAACTGGATCTCCATCCAGATTTACCACATAGGTAGATATCTAAGATTTGTGTAACAATATTTAGTGTTTATAAAATATTTAAGCATCATTGTAGAATAAAATTTGCATTATTCCAATTTTTCATGCCAACATGACTTGTAAGGCAGCCAGTATATGCTAATTAGAGAATTTTCCTAATTAATTCTGAAAGTATGCTGCCCTAACATGACTTAAAATGTACAGCCTAATGTATTAAATGCATTAGGATTGCTTATACTTCCCATTGTAAATCAGGGAGTAATATGCTATTAACAGCAAGTGTTTACAACAATCTTTAGATGCACATATCTAATTAAAGTGAACATCCAACATGTTGGGCAAGGATGAGTCATACTTCACAACAGCTCTACAGGGAAGAGATCTGAGTTTTGTATTCTTCTAAAGCAATAGCCAAAAAAATTAAATTACTTTCTTTTGTGTGAAATGTATTTTCTGCTGCTTATTGAATGCCTAAAGGCTTAATGAAGATCAAAGTATGAAGCTTGGGATACATACTGCGTAGGACAAGCGTGGCAGCTGTAATGGAAGGCTAGAGGTAGCTATTTGAAAACCCAACCTTTTTGTTGCTAAGCCCAAAACCTACTCTACCTGCATTTTTATCACTCAGGAGCAAGGTACCAGCACTATGCCACCCTAGTTACCATGGTTTCCACTCAGCCACAGCGCCCTCTTGGAAAAGAAACAACTTTAGTTTTATATTCATTACATATAACTCCTAGGTATTTTAAAACCAAAATTACAACTCAAATTATCTTAAAACCAGAATAACAACTTGACCTATCTATGGACAGATCAACATGATTTTGTGTTTGAACACAAGATACTTTCCCAGACCCAAAGCATCTCCTCTCACTACAGCAAGGTTTGAAAATAACCACACTCACAGACACATTTTTTCAAAGAGTGCCAAACCTTCTGAACATCACAGGTTTTGATGAACCCTGACAGCCAATGTGTTTCCCAATCCACCAACACCATGGTACCATCATGTCACTAGTGGGCAGTGACAGACCTAAGAGCTGGAGGAGGCTGCTGGGAACCTCTGGCAGCACCAGCGCTGCTGCTGCTCCTGGCGCCCTGGCAGGAGGGAATGCTCTGCTGCTCTGATGATCTGCAGTGTGAGAGCACAGCCCTCTCAAAGGGAGTAGTTGCTGTTGTCTCATAAAAGAATGAAAGTGCTTTGAACACAGTATTTGTTGTAAAGGTGTCAGGCTAGATCAACAGCTTCTGATCTCTGCACTTTTCAACATCTACAGAAAGTGCAATGTGCACTGACCTGCTCTCTAGCAAGGTGCCTTGCTGTCTCTAGGTATATTTAAATCACACAACTTTAATTGTGATACTTCCCTAGGAGGATCTACAGTAATTTAGTTTGGGTGATACAGCATACATGCAAAAAGCAAATTATAAAAGGGATTAATGCTATCAGAACAATAGTTTATGTTGTCATTTTGTTCTGTTTTCACCTTTTCTATGCAGCTGTGGTATTCTGAGATATGATGAACAAAGATAGCAGAAGCTGGTCTTTAAGTAGCAAACTGCATGCCAGTGACATCTGAAGTATGCTAAGACAGATGGGATAATCTCATTTTTAAATGTGGCTGTAGAAATAACCAAGAATGAAATAATTATTCATACAAAAACTAATTTCAGTAAGCTTCAGAGTCAGATCAAAATCCCTGAAGAAACCTCTTTGTGATTTTCTGACCCATCACCATTTTGACTCCTACAGATCCTAAAATATTTGCATCATGAGGATCCACTTGTTACTAGAAAACTGCAAGGAAAGACACTCCCTACCCCAATTGTCCTTCATTCTCCTGCCTCTGTGGCTGATTAGAGCTGTGGTAAAGCTGTAGTAAATAACCATTGGAAAATGTTGACAAGTTAATTGGGCTCATAACTGTGAAGGCAATGAGACATTTCTGCAACTGTTTAGATCAGCTTTGTCAGATGTAAGTCAGTTACAAAGGCGACACATTTAATTGTAAAAAGAACACATGGAGAATAAATCAACTTTCAGGCTTGAATTACAGTGCAGGAGGGATAATTACCAGAGCAGAACATGTACTTAGAAACAAAAACCTTTTGTAGAACACAAACACCTGGAAGAGAATTACACCGAAAATTAATGTTGAGTATCGGAGAAAAAAAAAAAAAAGGAATAGGAATATTGGATAAAACCATTTTACTATTTTTAACTATGTGAATTCTCAGTGGGGGTGTAGAAGGGCAGCTTTGACCAGACTTCCAGAACTTATTGTGGTGATGCTAATGGTTCACTAGGCATCCATTTTTTCCTCCAAATCAATGCACAGTTGTGGAGCTGCTTGTATCTTATTTGCTCCACAGTCCCCATATGCCTGGTAGGTGGATTTCATGCGGGTGCAGTCTGGAAGGCTTGCTTCAGTTAGAAATGTATATAAATCAGAGCCACTTATAACGGTTAAAAGTGTATAAAAAGCCTATGATGAGCTTCAAGATCTGGGTCAATAGAATTGAGTTCTTTTAAGTAACTTCCCTGTACCAAATTTTGCCAATTTTGTGTTCAGCTAACTACAAACTGGCAATTTATTCTTCCTGCTACATATATTATCAGATATTAAAAACCTGAACCTGGTTTAAAATGTAGCAATAGTATATACTGTGCTAATTAAAATGTGTATGACATTTCTGTCTAGGTAAAATAAACTCAAGCAGGTGATGTGATGAATTACTGAGTTTTTCAAAATTTTATCTGTTACATAAGTTTTTTGTCTTTGTTCAGCATACCACTGAATGTTCCCATTAATTGAGAGCATTTTGGAACAAAGGATATACATTTGAAAATCAGTAACATCTTCACTTTGAAGTCAATCTGTATGAGTTTGTTGGAATGCAAAGGAAGGCTATAAAACCATCTAAGTAATTTCTCATTACAACAAATGGCTACAAAGAGGTAGGAATTACAATATTGTTCAGTTCCAAGCATGGAAAAGGCTTTTGTCCCAGTTGTCAAGAATTGTATTACTGCCCTCAAGCATCAAAGAATTTTAAAAGAAGTATGGGGATCCTAGGGTTTATTTGGTTTACAATTACTGAACCTTTGCAGGTTTATATTTTCTCTACAATCGTAAGGCTTAGAAGCTTCCATGTAAAAAAGAATGGAAATAAAACTTTTCATCCAATAACAGGACTGAAGGATTTAAAACTTCCTGAGTAAAAAAACCCATAATATAGTTTTCATCTTTGAGAAAAAAAAAATCTGTGTTAATGTAAAATCTAGGATATCATAATCAAATATTGAGGATTGATTTGGAGGAATGTTTTTAGCATATAGTGAGGCATTTTCTTCAACATGTGTTTCCTATTATTTTCTGAGGAGGAGAATAGACAGCAGCTCATATATTTTGCCTACAGATGGAATTATCCAGATACCCAGAAATCACACTGCTGATCCAGAATACAGTGTATTACTGTTGATAATTACAATTTTTCTACTCAAGAAGAGATTGCTTTTTAGAGATGTATGAAATAGTCCCATATATCATCTGTATACAACTTTGTACTGCACTAAATTAACATATTATATAAATCTGCAGTGTTGATGTTGTTGTTTGTAAGGAAAAGCTCTCAGTAGGTTACTGAAGGAGTTTTTGTTTAAACTAGCTGATCTTTATTTATTCTGAATTATTCCAGAGGAAATTGTGGTTTTCAATCATTCATGGTAATTCTGAGTTCTTATTTTGTTTTTATTTCATAATTTATATAATCTTAGACATGACCACTGTGATACTCTAATGTGATCTAAAATAAAGTGATGTAATGCTTCCTTAATTTCCCATTTCTTTTGAAATACAGAAGAAGCCTGGGGGAAAAGAAACCCACTATTGATCAAGTAATTTCCAGTGAGAAACAATCCTGCATAATTCTTAGAAAATTGCCATAGTGAGTTACTACCTTCATTGTTTCAAGACTGAGATCTACTTCTAGACTGACTGTGGTAAAATGTCACCAATTTGTTGCCTCTTCTTTAACCAATGTTTATGGTATGGAAAAGTAACTGTATTCTCCATGAAGATACTTACAATCTGTGGTTCATTAATACATTAATGTAATTTCTGTACTACCTATACAAGGAAATGCACACAGTGTTAGTCTAGCAACTGTTGAAGAAGGACAGGAAATATCTTTAGAACTACAGTGGTGAGGAAAATGACAAACCTACTCAAAATATCAATTATTCCAATAGAGATGTTCACAGCAGCTCTAGCCTTGTTGAATGAATCCTGCCCTATTCATTCTGTTGAGGAAAAACACCCTGGAGGCTGTAGAAGTCTTTGTTTTCACACCCTGCAGACTGTTCTGAGACCTGCTGTATCTTTTAAGTACACTGATGTTATCATGTCAAGCTGTGACTGAAACATTTTCTATTAAAGCTGGAGCTAACACTGTGATACAACAGACCTTTTCCATTTCTAGTTTCTCTGTGTGTCCCTGTAGGCTGGAATTTTGCAACAAGGGCACTAAAATGGCAAACAGGCTTTGAGAAATGTGTAGCTACAGTGCATTGCGAGTCCTGCAAACAAGTCCTTCTTTTAATGTGTAATTAAATTGTGGAACTCATTGCCATGAGATGTTACAGAGGTCAAAAGCGTAAGTAGATTTAAAACAAAGTAGAAAAACATCCCAAAAAATTAACACTGAAGTAGAAGTTCATGTGTAGTTAATAAACACAGCAGTTGGGATGTAACTCCTAGGAAGAACAAGTGGTTTAGGAAGTTCATAAGTCACTCACTGCTGGAAAGTAGATGTTATCATTTGGTACATGTTTCTTACTTCTTGCTCCTGTAAAGATCTACTGACTTTCATTGGTCAAGGTGTCAAGCACCCCTTCAGCAGTGTTTCAGCACTTGCAAGGACCAGCAGTGTGGTACAGCACCATCCCAACAGGCCAAGAAGAAATGGGCATCAGGGCAGCAAGGAAGCAAGCAAAAGTCTGTATTGCCCTTTGATTTTTCCTTCCATCTATCAGGCATTTCTCAGTGCACCACAGGAAAGCATCTCAGAATGCATATATCTGGAAGCACAGCGTTTTCAACCTGTCCAGAAATGTTACAAGCCTAATATTTCAATGGCCTCCCTGCAAGGAGACTGTAATTCAGATTGAAGCAGAAATAACTGGTTGCATGGATACAGCTACTGAGCTGTGTCAGTCACCACAGAAATGGCAGAAGCTGTCCTTTCCTTCTGAGTTCACTTGCCTCTGGAGCTCAGCTGTGGAATGGCCTTTGTGGGCACTCCTAATCTACTTCTGCACAAAGTCAGCTGGCATAGTTTAACCTACTGTTTAATGTATTTTGATCTAATCTTGGCTGACCTTTTGCTGAAGAAAAGAAGAAACTCATACTTGTATGAGCCTTTCTGCCAGCTCTACTCTGATGGCAGTGCCCTCCAGCAGAAAAACAATCGTGTCTAAAACTTCCACCAATGCTTTCACAAAAGTTACGTTAAATAATCCACAGCTCAGGAAGAGCTCACAGGCAAGGTGCAGTGGACAAGAATGTGGATTTTTTTTTTCCTTTCAATCCCTAAATTAGAAATGCAGCTATGTCCCACACAGACAGCAGGATGCTTAGGCTGTGGAATTCAGGATTGGGGGTTTTATTTTTTGGTTCTGCACAAGAAAAAAGACTGCAGGCTGTGTTACAGTCTTGCGATTAAGTTGGCAGAGCTAGAAATCACATATGTCATCTCTGTACTGAAAGATCATCCCACCAAGACTTCTGCTGAAAAACTATTCCAGAACCTGATTCTTCTGATTATTAGAAACGTTCTAAATTTATTCATAGCTCTTCTCCCTCTTTGGTGATTGCCATCTCACTGCCTGTGTACTTACAGGCATCAATCATAATACTATAAAGGACTTTATGTAGAGCAATCCAGAGAAATATGCTTCAGTAGACATGATCTGAAATTGAAAAAAGGATGGCTTTATCAAGTTTTTTAGTTAAAACACAACTTTGCTGTAATCATTGCCTCCCTGCATTAAAAAAAAAAAGATCTGGTGTCAGCTGGTCTATTTAAATACAAAAACGGAGAGGGTATGCTGATCATTAGTAAAAGGTTCATTCTTCAAACTTGTTTACTTTTAATAACACAGAGTTGCTTTAAAAGGACACAGGGCTTTCACATTACCAATCCAGTAATCAGCATTCATAAGAATAGAACAGTGTGAAAATATTAATTTTTAAATAGGTATTTTATGTATTCTTTGGATATTTTACAATATGCCCTAAAAACCCCCAAAAGACAGTACTTTCTTTTATTTGTTAAAAAATGGGATTTTAAATGTCTGGATTTTTAAAATACAAAACTAAAACAGCAAAGAACCTTATAAAAGAATAGTCTGCTGTCTGTGCAATTGCCTTTACAGGTGCCCTACATTGCTATTTTATATGAATAGTGAATTGACAAGAGCTAATGTGCCAAGAAAAATGTAATATGCAAAATGTCTCATTTCTAGAAAGCAATTACTTTAAGGAAATTGATTTTTTAAAAAAATTCTTTTACCTCTTTGTTTGAGCTCTACTGCAGGGCCTTCAAGTCAAAGAGTGCATCATATGAGAGATATCTCCACACATACACATACAAACAGCTCAATATCATGAAGTCTCTGATAAAGACCTCTCCCAGTTGTTTACTTTTGGCACTTCTGCATCTAAAAATTGGAAATGAAATTAAGAAAAAACCCCAGAATCTATGAAGACTTCAATGATGCTTAAGGAACACCCGTTCCTCTCCTCTTTCCATACTCAGCATGGAGATAACCAGCCCCAAAATAAGCAGCTGACTTTTCAATCTTAGGTCTCAGGTACTAATCCAAATTTGCTCTCTCTACTGTCTTCCTAGCTGGAACCTACTGTTTTTTCACCTCATCTACCTTATAACAAAGATACGTTTGAGCTTATTTAAATAAGAATTCCTCTTCACTCCAGGTAAAGCTGTTCCTTTGGAAGACTTACAGCACTGGGATCAATAGACATGTTCATGCATTATACAGAAGATGGTAAAAGTTCACAGGACCTAAAAAGAAATTGGTCTCAATATCTGGAATAGGACATGAAAAAGGTAGGGAAGATACACAGAAGAAAACTGAAATTATTAAAGGGATTAAAGGGAGAGGCTGTCTTAGGAGATCAGACTCAAAAATTTTCAGCTGGGAGAAGGCAGTGGTGAAACTTGTTCAAGCTTTATGAAATCATGAAGGTGGCTATAAGGATGAATATTTTTCATCAAATTTCAGAGTTAGGCTCATTCAGTGGAATTAAATTAAAACAGCTAAAAAGAACACATTACTTTACAGTGGCTAGCGTATTTCTGGACTTGCTGCCAAAAGATGTTGTGGAAGCAGATCCCAGCAATAAGTTTGGATAGGAATTAGGTAAGTTCATGTACAACAAGTCCAAGAAAAGGACAGTGAAAGGACTAGGCAAGGATTTACCTTTGTAAGAGCCACAGAAGCTCGGGGAGTACAAAGAAAAGAGTTTGAGGATGGTGTCCAAACTTGTGTGCACTCTGTAAATAGTTTCTCCTACTGCTGCTGTTTCTATTTACTTTTCTGTTTAGAAAAACAGAATTTTGTATAAGCAAAACTTTGAAGACCCCCAAGGGAAGGAGAGGGCTATAGGTAATGAAAACAAGGACAAAAATAGACAACAACAAATGATAGAAAGGGAAGAGTTACAGCACTGAAAATACAGAGCTAGGAACTGGAGGAGGGCATGAAGCAGAGAAACCCAGACATCACTCATCACTTCTTGAAGGTTAACCAAGGAGCAGGTGGATGCTGCCCAGTGCTGCTCTGCCTGGAGATGTGGGAGAATGATGACATGAACATACACAGGTTCCACTGTCACCAGGATCCCTCCATCCAGCTTCCCTCTTCTGGTGACACAAACAACCAACAGGACCTGGAAGCTGTTAATGAAGAGATTCTGCAACTTGAAAGGGTCTTGGTAAGGGAGTGTATAAATAAAAAGTGCAGAGGGAAAAGCACAGCAGGAACTTCAATGAGTAAATCTGGAAGAGAGATGGCATTTGATGTACGCCCAAAATACCTGATGTGTGCTAAGGTCTCTTGCCACTCTTTGAGAAAAAAAGAACCACAGTCAAACTCAATAGGGCATTTTCTCCACTCATGGATGTTTCTTAGGACATTTTTTTCCTCTCTGAGGGGTGTGAATTGTAAAGGCCTCCAAAGGTGAAAATCACTCTTGAGTTACTAGTGCTGCTCAAAAATTGGTATGGCATATTTAAGACAAAGAGAACTTACAGAGAATTTGAAAACTTAAATAATCCCAGGTGCAATTAAAATAGGGTAGCAACTATTTCGAAGAGAGAAGTAAAACTTATGTGCAACATCTCAGTAAAATTCTCATATTTTCATTAAACTGACTGAACAGAAAATTTTGTTTTAAAGTACTATTTCATGTTCATTCTTGGCTGAAGTTACTTACCAGTTCAAAGGGGATTCCAACACAGGTATTTTCCAGTGGTAAATGGGAATAATATATTATTTCATGTATTGATCTCTTTCAATGATAAATTAGTTTTTCACCATTATTTTTATTTAACTGCAGGATCTGTGAAGGATTTGTCATTGACCTTCAGTTCAGAAACCTCTTTTATTATAAAGGTAACTTCATAAGATTAAGTTCATGGGGCATTGATTTTGGTTCTGAATAAAAAGAAAAGAAAATGGTTATTAGAAACATCATCTATGCTGTCCATCTTCACTTCTAGCCTCTTCTAAAAGTCAAATTTGCTGATGAATGTATGGCAACAATTCTAACACACACAGAATTAGATTAACAAATCTGTGCCATCACAAGAGAAAGGTGCTTGTGGCAGAAGTCCTATTTTGTTACTCTTTTCTTAGAGTGTAGTTGAATAAAAAACTGGACACGCTCAGTCACTACACTGTAAATACTCTCCTTCACAAAGACATTGGAAAATCATTCCAGCCAGTTTCACTAGACTGTCTGTAGTGTAAGGATCCCAAAGGATTTGCTGAAAACTAACATTGCTAATTTTAATTCCTATGTTATCAGTAAAAAAAAAAAAACTGTTTTGAAACAGAGATACCAATATGTATGATAGAGATTCTACAGAAAATTATATCAAGTAACTGAAGTAGATATAAATTTAGGCTGAAAGTGACACAATAGCAAATTTCCAAACCCAGGCACAGATGCAATTGGAATGGGAAAAAGACTACACTTCTTTTATTACACCCTAATCATGGAAGCATGGGAAACACTGAACTGGGAGGAGGGGAGGGCAGAGAGAGGGGAAAGAAGTTTATAGTTTCTCTCTAGGAAATCCAGGAAATATTATTTGCCCCTAGTTCCTGTATGACAGAACAAAAGGAAACAAATTAAAAAGAGTTTATCAGTTTCAGCAATACTGGATGTAGCCTCCTTGTCCAGCATATTAACTGCAAGAAGAAGTTTGCTGGTTCTACTATGGGAGAGTTCAAATGAAGAGAAGTGTTGTGAGTCTCTTTCTTAAACCAGGATATGGGATGAATTCCTTTCTTAAAACTAGGATGTGGGATGAATATACATGGTTCTCAGAACTGAGCAAAAAAAATAAGAGCAAAATATCACATTGGAGTCTATTCTGTGCTGTGTCCTCTACTTCCCCAAGCTCCTTAAATTATTATAATTACTGAAGGATTTAAGTTACTTAAGTTACAGCCCAAACATTACAGGGTCTTGTAGACTGAAAATTGAACGCTGAATTTTCTCAAAACATTCCTTTTGTGCTGATGTGGATGGTGCACAGATGCAATAGAGCTTTGGTTTATCTTGCTTCAAAGGCAAACAGTAGCAGCTGAAGCAGCAAATGGGCTTTGAGAGGCAGGTGAATTTGGGAGGTTTGTTGACCATCTTTTCATCTTTGTTATAAGAAATAAAAGAGGAATTACTTCAATAGCAGTCAGACGGCCAAAAGAGGACAAGAGACTCTGAATGTATGGCAATACTTGAAATTGTATACTAAACTATCTCATATTTGCTTGGCAATGAGAAAAAAATTTGTTGGCATCCTTTCTCTTTCTCTCTTCCTCTAGACTGAAAACAGGATAGAAAACAAGTAATGAAGCTGTGAGGAAATGATTAGTTGACATGTGCTCCATTGCAAACACAGCTCTAGAGGATTTAATTTTTCTAGACAAAAGGTGTGAAAGCATTTTCGTGCTACATTTCAAACTGAGCTCCAATTCGCCAGCCTTCTGCACCAATGCTCAGGTCAATGCCATAAATTTCCATTTCAAAATAGCAGCCTGTTTTTCCACTATAATCCTTACTCACCCAGTCTTTCTTCCCTTGCTCCAGTTACTGTGGTAAGCAGAACAAAATACCTGTGTAACTTCAAGCACATGAATAATTCACAAAGGTCAGACCTCAGTACTGTCTCTCCCTTGTTACACTATACCGTGTTTTTTCATGTCTTCAAATTCATTCCATTACAAAGAAAAAAGCAGGCAAAAAGGATGATAAGGTTTTTTTTTTTTATGTTGCACATAGCAGAAACTACATTTTGAAATCTCTACTCTCCTGGGCACAGAGTTCAGAGGCAGTTTTGAAACTCAAGACTCTATTGGGATTGTGTACAACTCTCTGCTTAATCAAATAAATGCAAATATAAATTCGCTTAACATCTGACTTTTGTTCTGTTCATTTGCATGTTTTCTTGCTACTGTTGGAAATAACCCCAAACAACTTCATTGTTTTATCATCCATGTTGAATACTTTGAAAAAGTAGACTTCATTTTGGGGAAATCTTCCCTGTTACCCCTGCCCCAACATTACTCTTGGCTTGTTCTGTAAGAAAACAAAATGAATCTGTGAGGCTGAAGTGGAGTAGATGCTCAAGAGCAGTAATGTCCTGATTTCCCTTCACACAATACTAGTGGTTTCACCAATAGGTCTGGTTATTTGCTCCAAGTTTTTACCTACAATATTGAAAAATATAATCTGAAAGAGTCTAAATAATGCCAAAATGCTTGTGTAGGTTTCTTTTAACTGAGGACTGTTACAAGAATTCTGGCAGTTGCGCACAAAGTGAATTAACATAAACGTTATGTTACTTTCATTGTAATAATAATAAGGATTTAATGTAATCAGTGCAGTGATGGAGTAGTGAGTCATTGCTTTAGGAAAATGACCAAGGAGTCTGGAAAAGGCTAACAAACATTTAGGCAATGAAGATTGCCTGCCTTTAGTATACATCAGGAATTAATGAGACCTGTCTCCACTATTAGAATAGTAAGACATAGACACTCCACCTTCAAGGCCTTGTTTGCACTGAGGCATTAGTTAGATCAGTTCAACCTTACTAGGCAGCTCAGTCTGGAGCAGTAAAGCACACCAGCCTTCAGCAAGTTGTTGTCCAACCCCCTCCCTGGTAAATGATACAGGAAAGGCCAGTGCTTCATTGCTGCTACTGCAAGAAATTGGAGAGTTATGGGGAAGAAAAAAAAGAAAAAGAAAACGAAAAGCATAGTTCATGGCTGCTAATTAAGTTCAGTCTCCTTGTGGAACCTACTTCTGGGGTGAGGTAATTCAGAGGATTCTCATTTGTACAACAGAATTTTCTCCTAAATCCTTCCCATGCAAGACCTGTTTTCCCCTGCTTCTTTGGGTCTGAATGACTAAGCTTTTCTACAGGCTTTTTTCAATAAAACCTTTTTGCTTCCGCCCCAGGAACAGTTAGAATAACTAGCCCTTTGTATTTTAAGTTATTCATTAAAGTTAAATGGCTTTATCTTCAAGCTTGTCCTAGGGCAACTATTATAAGGTTAACCTTCTTCTAGCAGTGAATTCAGATAAGTTTTTCAATTTTCTCTGAATCTGGTCAGACACAGGTATGTATGACTATGCCCCTGCTATGGTTCACAGTTGTTGCCTCAATACCTATTTTGATTTCCCAAAGCAGCACTAGACATCAAGGGGAAGAAGGTCATAAGCCATGAAAGGCAGTTTCAGAAATACATGAGTGAATCTCATCACTTCTTTTTTTTTTTTCTTGGGTAAGACAGTGTTCCTCAAAACAGTGTCCAGATACAACTGGATTATTGTACTTAATACAGGGGTAACAAAAACCCACCAAAACCACACAGACCAAACCCCAAACCCAGTAAGTTCCCTACAGAGTAATCTTGCTTAGCAGAGTCTTCACCCCAGCCACATATTGCAAATGGATCACCACCCTCAAATCTCTCCCAAATCTGGAGTGCTCCTTGGCAGCCTCACCTAGGAAGCAGAGTCTTTTCTTCTTCAGTTCCACTTTTCAAATTAGGCTCTTCGAATGCTTTCCTAAAGCTCCTTTCCAAAACAGAGAATATGTGAAGCTCATATCTAAAATCAAGGGACATTTACAGAAATCCACTGGGTACAATTAGGCAAATTAAGACTTAAGCAACTTCTCATATCCATTGCTATATGTAGCTCTTTGCTTTGGCAGTACGAACCAAACACTGTCAGGTTTAATTACTCAAACCACTACAGAATCATTTAAAAACATGTTGTTTTCTCTTCCACAAGATGGAGTGCAGTGATAATATCTGAGGATTTTCAAATTGAATCAATATATCATGTCTCCCCTATGCCAGAAAAACCCTTTGAAAACTTTATTCAACCACAGCAAGACAAATCAGAAGCCCCTGCGGGGCAGGTTAGTTGTGGCTATTTCAGATGACAGGAGTTCAGAGTGCATCCCAAAAAACAAAGCCCACAGGTTCCTTTAGGTCTTTAGCATTCAAAATGAGCAGCAGAACTTAACAGTGATGAGAACTGAACTTGACTCTGATGGGAAATTGCAACCAAAAAAATAGTGCTCACACCCATTTGTAAAAGAAAATTTAAGAATAAAGAAATAATTTTACTCAGTCAAGAATTTTGTAAAGAAGACAGAAAGAATTGCTTTTTCTCTGCCTTGCAGTTCCCAGCCATAGCCTTGTGGGTGCAGGGCTGTGGAACTCAATCAAGAGTTGAACTCCTCAAAAATCAAAGCAGTATCAGTGCTTTGATTAGATGTAGCTGCTAGCATTCTGCTGACGTCCCATCAGCTGTGTGCTTAACAGATCCATTTTGGAGAACGAGAAGCTTCCTTATTCTCTTCTTTAATGGTCTGAGTCTGCTTTATGCAGTTGCAATCTGATGTAGAGAGAAAGGTGTTTGCTGGCAATCAGGTAAATGCACTTTGAATAGGAATAGGGATAGTGAAAGATTCTTCCTTCAGACACCAGGCTTTGTAAGAAAAGATAGCTTTCGTATGAGTTTGCATCCTTTTATAGCCATTTAGTATGATATAGTGAGTCTTGGCACTACTACAAACTAATATATTAAAACGATTACTTAAAACTACATTAGCTACCCTGAGCCATGTAGACTTTGGCCTGAAATGACCATCTATGACCTTGCCCTTCTCAGAATCAGGAGTCACCCTATCCCAGTTTGGAAGTGATATGGCTACCAATGCCACATACTATACAACCTTAGCATTGCAACTACATCTTATTTGGAAGACCCTCCTTACCAAGTCAGCTGTGTGGACAACGAGGAGACACAACGCCTTGTGTTGGTCCTTAAAAATCAGCTGGAACAACTCTGTGTAGTAAAGCCATGCTCAGAAATTAATTAATTTTCCCTTTATGTACACCAGGACTGCAGTACCACTAAGCGCATACCATATTTATGTACCTGCCCGGCAGGAGGCTCGGCGCTCCTCTACGTTTGCCAATCCTGCTCCTCAGCATCTTTTACCTGGATTTTTAAGGAGACGCCTTCAACTTTACAGGAACAGCCTGCTCGGCGCTGGGCGATGAGAAATGGCACGGGGCGGTTGCGGATCTGCTGAGCCCAGCCCGCGGGGCACGGGGGTGGCGCGGCCGCTCCGCCGGGAAGCGCCCACGGCCCCCGGGGGCGGCGGGAGCCGCTCGGCCGGAGCGTGCGCGCGCCCCCGGGAGGCGGAGCCGCGGCGCGGGCGGGGCTCTGCGGCGGCGGCGGGCGGGACGGGGCGTGCTGCCGGCGGGCGGGCAGGGACGGACGGAGGGAAGCGGGGGAGGCGCTGGCTCGCCCGCCTGCTCCGCGGTCCGCCGGTTCCGCGGCGCTGCCCGGGCAGCAGAGCCGCCGCCGAAGCAAATGGGGAGGCGGCGCTGAGCGGGCTGCCCTCCGCGGGAATCGGTAGCCGAGGGCAGCGACGCGGCGGGCGAGCAATGCCCCTCACTTCTCTGCTTGCGCTGCCTTTCCTCCTTCTCCTCCCTGCTCCCGGCTCTGAAGCTTTTGTTTTCCCCGGCCGCTGTGATGGCAGGAAACTTCCCGGAGGGATGGGCTCAGGCCGGGCTTGTGCTGCGCCGGGCTCCGCAGGGCTCCGGCCACACCGTGAGGTGAGGCGAGGCGAGCGGCGGCGTCGCGCCGCGGCCGTTCCGCGGGACCGGCTGCTGCTCCGCCCGGCCGAGGGCGGCGGGACGGGCGGCGGGAGCGCGGAGAGAGTTGCGCTGGGGAGCGCCCGCGGCTGTGCCGCTTCCCCCGGCCGCGGTCCCACCACCGGGACCGCGTCCTAGCCCCGGGGATCCGTGCCCGTGGGCCAGGACTGCTCGGGGGTCGGCGCCCCGAGGAGGCTGCGTGGGCACCGGGCGTCTCTTCTCCCGGCGGAGCCGCCGGAGCCGTCGGCGGGCAGCGGGGGCAGGAGCGCTGCCGGAGCCGGGTGGGCGCGCTCGGCCGCGTCCGGGGCCCGTGGGGCCGCCTGTGGGGGGCTGCCTCCTCCCCCGGCGGCGGGCGGGGGCCGCGCTTCCGGCCGGGGCTCCGTCCCGGGAGGCGGCCGGGCTCCCACCACCCTGGCTCCCGCGACCTGCTCTCCGGGACACTGCCCAGAGGCACGGGGGAGCTGAATGCTTGCTGTCACCTGCTCATCTGGCTGCTGCTTCTGCTCAACTCTTGAGCCCGCCGGTGTCGGTACGGTGTGTGTGCGTGTCGCTCCTGCAAATAAGAAATAGAAACGCCTCGCTGGGTTTTGATTGTTTTTCATCTACTGAAAAGCGTATGTAGTTTTTGTTTGGGTGTGCCACATGATGTTCCAAACTTGTTTTGTGAAAGTCAAATGATACAGTACTGGTATAGATATATATAGATATGTATATATACATATATATGTATATAACAAAGCGTACAATAAACTTTTTCTTGTAAATTAACAAAAACACTTCTTCTTGTAAATTAACAAAAACACTTTTCGAAGGGAACAGTTGATTTACAGAAAAATACAGATAACGTAGGAATTTTCAATGGTCAGAGCCAGGCACGGCTGGAAAGTTTGATCTGTGCCCAAGAAGCTTGTTAAATAAAATTGTTTATCCTTACTGAAATGGATAATGAATGCTTAAGCAGTGGCAAATGGGTTTTACGTAACGCATTTTCTGTGGGATATATTGCACATTAGAGCAAAGGCGTCAGAGGCATCAGATTATGAAAAGGGCAGTTTTAAATAGACCATTTCAAGTTAACTGAAAATGTAAAGAAATGTCAAAGAAATTGTTTCAAGATTGGTAACATAGAATACCTGCATATTGTCAGGTGTCAAAAATGGGGTTTTTTGTTATCTGTTATAAAAGTGTATTCACCAATGTTGCTGTGGCTCCAGCGTAACAGTATAGACCCACTAGACATTCTTAGTCTACAGAAGCAAATTTGGTAATGACTAATAATTAGAAGTAGAGTAATTTCTAAATAACTTCCCTTTGAAATATCTACTGACAAATGATCAGCACTCTAAAGTACATTCTCTTAGCTGTTCTACCTTACTCCTTTGTTAGAAGAAGCCTTACTCTAAGAACATATTCTAAATGTATAAAACTTTTTTTTTGTTAAGTGAGAAAATAAATGAGACTCTGGAAATTACTAGTTCACATGCAGTGTCTGCCTACTCAGAGGAAACCGGAAGAAGGCAAGATGAGCTCTCCAAGTTTCTAATTTTCTTCTTGTGCGCTACAATGCGTAGGTGACTTTTGTCAGGTGCTGCTGATCAGGCATTGCTTGTGTGCTTCATCATTGCATCTGCCACTTCTAAAATATTCCTCTAGGAATAGTAGCACATAAAGCTTGGAGAGGCTGTGATTGCTTCTCTGCAGTTAATGGAATGCACCCAAGACCATTTTCTGGTTCTGAAGCTAAGTGCTGTAGGTTAGCCCTTGTCAATGCTGTTTAACTCTCTTGCCTTCCAGAACAGGAAATTTGCATGAGAGACCCGTAGCTGCCCTGTGTTAGAAGAATGCTGTGCTGGTGTGTGGCAGCTCAGCAGTCTGTGTGAATTTCATCTCCAGGGAGCGATTCCTGGCATTGCTGGGTTTACTGGTGTGGCCATAGTCTATCTGTAGCATTGTCTATCTGCAGGTAGCCTCCTTTAACTCTGTACTCAATGGTAGAGATTTAATTTCCCTGCATTGAGGATCTCTGGCACTATAAAATGCTGCTTTTCAGAGTCAGCTGCTTAGAAGTGCCAGGACTGCTTTCTTCCTTTTTTCTCTGCTTGTGCATGTGGTTGAAGATGGAGTAGGTGAAGGCTTGGTGGTTTTCCCACTTGTCCATAAGAGGCTTACATGACTTGTTCTGGTTGTCTGGGAATGTACTCCTAGGGCAATGCGTGTCCATAAGCAGTCCTGATGGCTAGATGTGAAGGTCCTTGGCCTGCAGTCACATGGAACTTCCATAATTATTTTGCTACAAGTAGCAAGTTGGGCAGAGCAAGTTGGGTTTGTTCTTTTTTTGGGTTTTTTTTTTAATGCTTCAAAGGATGTCAGACTTAGTTGTTAAAAATGAGGTGAGGCAAGAGGAAGTGTATCTAAGAAATACTGCTTGTAGTATCCAGAATTCAGGTCAAAAATTGTCAGATCATGCTGCCTCTCATAGACATATAAAATACTTTAATAGAATGGTGTACTTTTTATCTCTGTAATGTGTTGTCAACCTTTATCTTGCTAACCTAGATAGTAGCACAGTTTGGACTTGAATAGTGAAATTGCTTAACCATCTCATTTCCAGCTGAGGTTAATACTTAGATACTTATGTAAGCCTGAAGTATGTGATGGGACTGGGTTAATGCTCTAAAGTACTTTCCCAAACAGACAGCTTGGCACAGTCAAATTCCTGTTGATTTCATTATAATTAAACCTCATAAAATACAATTCTTAATATTGAGCTATTTCTGTGTGTAGTTTAGGAGAAAGGTGAACTATCTTTTTTTTCTCCTTGCCTGTATAAAAGCACTGTTTCAGTAAGGTGTAGTACACTTAAATAATGTTGGAGGTATCTGAGGAGTCCCACTGGCTTGAATGGCACTTTGAGAAATCTCTTGCATAACTGTAACCTAATTTACCTCAATCTAGATGTTTATTATACACAAGCTGTGTTTAAAAGAATATTATCAAGACCACATAAGCACAGAAGAGTTTAGAAATTTAAAGCTTTGAAGTAATGCTGATGTGGCCTGTGGGAACTGTGCCTTATACTATCTAGGACCCAGTTTTTTTCAGAATGCTTTGCACCTCGAATAAGGCAACCAAAATTAGTGACTGGTTATGACTTTTGCATCTCTCCTGGATTTTCTCCTCCTTGTAGTTACTAAAGCAAGGCTTGAATCATGTTGATGAAATGTAACATGGTGACATACAATAATTGTGAAGAAAGCAAGGTTTTGAACTCTTGTTTGTCTTGGTGACCTTCCAAAAGAAGATGGATTCTGTGTGGATAAGCAGAATTAAGTCACCTTGTTAAAGCCTATGTCACAGGGTTTAATTGAAGTCACAGGGTTTAACTGCTACTTCTCAAGTCTTCAGAGGTTGACTAATTTTTTAACATAATTTTTGGATGTAGTTTTGGGTGTAATTTTCTCAGTGCTTTTTTTTCCTTATCCCTAAAAGAAATAGAAGCAAAAGATGTATTTTTTTCCTGGGGTATCTTTGATAATTTCTGATATCATTAGCAAAGTGAGAACCTCTAAATGCCAGCTCAGCTGTAACTGTCTAAAATGTAGCGGTAGGTCACGATCCATAGGTGGATTGACAATTAAGAGAGATAGCAGCCTTTAGACATTTGTTATGAAATAACCCTCCTACTTTTTATGTAATGTAATATAACTGACTTGAAGCTTTGATGCCCAGTTCCAATTCTGTTGGCTGCCCATTCTGTGGGTGAGTCTGTCTGGTGACTTTACTGTTGTTTTCCCTGCAATATTCTACTTACCTTTTTCTTCCTGGGCAATCTTATTGCCCTGCTGCTTTCTACATTTTTCTGATACATCCTTTTCTTTGTTGGTTTAATAAATTGTAGTTGCTAGTCACTTCATGTGTCCAGTGTGACTATTTTGTCCTAATCTAGAGTGCAGCCCTGTAGTTGCATGGGTCAGGTGAGCTGGCCAAGCAGATCAGGTCTAGAAAACAAAGTGGAAACTGGCTTTCAGACCCAGTGCTTGGCTTTTGCAGGCTGTAGTGAGGAAATAATCACTCTATAACCTAGGTGAACTGAGGCTGTGGCACAGAACTACAGAATAACTGAGATTGGAAGAGACCTCTGGAGGTCATGTAGGCCACCTCTGCTCAGAGATGAGTCTGGTTGAAAGTTAAATGAGGTTGCTCAGGGTCTTGTCCACTTGAGTGTTGAAAATCACAAAGGATGGAAATTGTACAGTTTGTGTGAGTAACCTGTTCCAGTGTTTGACCACTGTCACTGAAGTTTTTTCCCTAAGGCCTAATTGAAGTTACCATACTGTAGCTTGTGTCAGTTGTCCTGGTCCTTTGCTATGAACCTCCAAAAGAATGAGGTTCTTGTGCTCTTAAAAGCAACAGATGTTTTTCTAATGCTTAATAGCTCACTTTCTGTTAGGAATATGGATAACTTTGGCCAAGTACATAAAAACCAATTCTGTTCCAGCCATGGTTGCACACCTTATTCAGAAACAGGCTGATCAAATCAGTTGGATTACTTTTTTGTTTATGGGGGCAAAATAAGTCTTTTGCTAGCCTTGCTTTTTGAATCAGATGAGATGTTTGGAATTTCTCCTTTCTCTCACATGACCGTGCATTGTATATTCCATCAGGTGACTACCTTATTGTGTGTAGTGAATAGATGCCAGTGGTTTAGGAGGTAAATTTAAATCTTCAAGCTGGACTTCTGAAACACAGCTTTGTCATCCTGTGATTTTTTTTTTCCACCTTATTAGCTGTATGGACCCCCTGCACAGCAAATTTAAACCCACTGACTACTTTTGAGGGCTCTGTTAGAAATGATCTACAGAGTACTACATTGACACTGAAGTAGTCTCAACTAGCCTTTCAGGCACAATCAGTGGGGAGAAAATGAGCCTGTTCAGAAAGTAGTTTATTCTACCTATGGCTCTATTATTTGCTCAGTGTCTCTCTGCTTTGTATCATTAGTCTCAATGGCTCTTAGCCTTTCTATCCAGCTATGTTAAGGCAAGGTTAATCCTTAGTGAGCGCCTTTCCAGTCCTTTATTTTCTTGTCATTGCTCAATATATGATCACATGTCTTACTTGCAGTCAATTCTGAATGCTTAATAATTAACCTCAATGTGTATTTCTTTTGTGGTGATGTTCATCTCTGTATCCTAGTTCTTCAGGAAAAGTTAAATTATCTTCATTACCCTACTGTCTTGTGCCCGTTATCCTGCCTTTCAAAAAGGCAAAAAGTGATGGGACGAGGGCAGAAAATTTCACAAACAAGCGGTTTTGATTGCTTTGAGCACAAGGGGAAAACTGTGCAACAAAGCAGAAGAAAAAACGTGTTTTTCATGCAAATTGTGAAATAATAATCCTATCTTTCTAATGCTATCTTAGAACTTCAAAACCTGCTACTACTTAGAAGTGGTTATTGCTACTCGTTTTCCACATCAGTAGTGTAGTTCATAAAATTATCCCTTTCAAAGGATTGTACAAGTTTCATTTTGTATAATGATAGAAAGAGACTGATATCTTGTGAAAAATAGAGATTACTTTCTTTTTGTCAAAGACTTGAAATGTAATTTGGAAACACATTATATATCTTGATTAAGTTCTTATTTTCAGTAGATGTTCCAACAAGCCTTTTATTACGTGATCATTTTGATTTTGACTCTTTTGTCAGTTGTCACTTCTGAATTTTCTCTAGACCATTTTCTTGAGTCTTACGTGAGACTTGTGTTTAAAAGCACTGTACATCATATACACATATTTTGATATTACTAACTATATGTGCATATGCTTTTGCATATATAGACTTCAAATAATGATTTAAAATTCATACCCAAATTTCCTGCGCTTCATCCTATTACCAAAATGACTTGAAGAACCAAAGAAAATCTCCAAACAAAAATCCAAACTTCCCACATCTAGCCAATGACACGTTATGAAATGTAGAAGAAATGAGTGTGGTGTATTTGTGCTTCCATTCACTCAACAGTGCACACATGCCCACTAGTACCCCAGACCTTCATATGCTTGAGTACTCTGGGAAAATCATGTGGCCTGCAGAGGAACTTCCTCTTTATTTTTGAAGCAAAATCAACTGAATTGCAGTAGGGCCTCCCACCACATGCCTCATTTCTGGTTTGAAGGGTTTGTGAGTTGGTAGAGCTGAGAAAAGCTAATTCTGTCCTTTACACAACTGAATTCATTCAGCATGTCTGCTCAAGCTCCAAGTGTGTCAGTTATGATAAGGAGGTGACATTTAAAAGAAATTTGGCAATATTTAATAATGACTCATAAGGCATGTTGAGAGTATTTATAACAGGGAGAAGTTGTACTATGCATTACTGATATTGGGACATCTGCATCTGCTGTCAGAAATTTCCATTGCATTTATTATGGCAATAGGGATGGGGTTGAGTGCATTTGCTGACTGAAGTTAGGAGTGTTTTCCCATCTCCATTCCATTCATTTTGATAAGAAGGCAATTTCCGACTGCATTCATCTTTTCTGGAGATATCAAATCAAAGCATGAAATCTCAGGTAATAGCACTTATGCTGTTAAACTGTTAGATCCAAATGAACTGGATTAAATGTGTTTTCAAGGCTGCCACAAATGATAGACTTGAAAAAGCATCTTCATGGTACAGTGCCAATATGGTGATATACTTCAAGCTATTTTCAGCAAGGCTGAAAATAAAATAGCCCTGGAATATTCTCTCTGGTTTTTCTGCACTGTTTGCAAAGTCTGTCTCTGTTCTTGGATATGTAGCTATTTGAATAAACAATCAGATTCTTTGTTTCTTGATGCCAGCATAAATGAGTGTGAATTAGGCATTGGTTCAGAGACTCACCTGTCGCTTTGGTGGTCTTCCAAGACTTCACGCTTCTGAAATGTTGGGAAAGATGGGTTATCTTGATTCAGTTACAGTGTTTGTGGGATCCTGGCAAGCTCCAGAGCACACTGAGGATCTCAGCATCTGAACTCCAGGGAGCGGGGCCTGGTGAATCACTCCTTGGGGAGGCTGGTGTCAGCTGTTGACAGGGCAATTTCTGCAGTTTGCTGAAACTACAGAATTGCAGAATGCACCTATTAAGTATTATGCTACTCTTATATGGAATCCTGAGTCAGATTTGCAGGCAGATGTGTGCAGACCATTATAGGTACCCAGAGGTGTTCATATACAGTACTGTTACAAAAGAAGAGTAATAAAATAGGTACATGAAATTATTTAGGTGAATTCACTTTCCAGAAATGCATGTTCTGTCTGACTGCTGAGTAAGCTTATGTGGTTACCTCAAAACTGTGTTGAATTAGGTGGGATCAGTCTCAGGCCTAGTAGGAAGAAAAGGAGGAGGGGGATGGTGTGTGTAAAACCAGCTGCTGGAAGGAAATGATTTAAAGGAAATGGAATTCCCTAAGGTCTGAGGTAGGGGCTTCATATTGATAAGCACTTACCAATTTTGTCACACATTCCCAAAAGGGCTACCCAGTTCAATGCTCAGCCTGCTCAAATCTCTCTTCATTGCTGTCAGCAGGTCAGCAATGAGGACTTGTGTGCCACCACTGTACAGCTGAGTCATGCAAAGTTATGAAGAACTGAAATGGTTCACTGCATGCCAGAGGTATTCTGTGGATTAAAGACTGGCTTGCTGTTGATGAGCCTTTGAGACAGAGGCAGTGGTGGTTCTATTCTACATAACTTTGCAAGGTTGAAGTTGCCAAATTCATGCAAAATGGTGTATGTTTAAGATGCATTCTGTGATTTTAAGTTGTATCCATTCATCTGTGATAGAAAGTCTGATGTTATCCAGTTTCATTGCGAAATTGCTAGTTACCATCCAGTTCTTCACCTGGATATCTTGAATATTTTCACCCTGTAATTTATACACCGTTACTGTTGTGGACTGGATTTTTAGTTTAGTTTGTATAGATGATGTTCATAGTTTTAGATGCAAAAAGTTGAAGAGTAAGTACTTCTAAGACAAGTGGCTTCTACTTTATAATGTGATCAACTTTCATCAGGAGTTTTTTGGCCATCACTAATGGCATTGCATCCTAAGTCTTGCAAATTACTTCTCTTTGAAAAATCTTAAGAGAACTGATTGACCAGGTGCAAGTCTAAAGGCCTCTTCAGCTGGACATGGTGAAACAAAGATGAAGTCTTTTCATTTCTGAAACTCTTGGTGGAAGATATTCTCAGTATGGGAACCAGCTTTTCAAACTAGAGCAGTGAGAACTTGTGTGTGTGTTTTAAGGACATTATTGCCTTTTCAGATTCATTTATATGCTCAGTAATCACGATGACTGTTTAAAATATAAATGGTTTTGAGCCTATTTCCGGTGTACGGGAGGATATGGTTTGAGAATTTAGCTTTCTGCAGCCAGATGGATTATAGTGTTGCTAAGGAAACAGACTATAAATGAAGTGGCAACTGGGTGTCCCTAGAATATCAGACTGCTTGAAGCTGGTATTTTAAATTCTTTTAGGTGGGTTGCTAGATGATGTGATGAGAAGTTAATTTCCTGTATTTTATGGTTCATTAATTTTCATTGCTTTATTAGTATTTACAAAAGGTACCTTAACTTCCCACTCACGCTACCTAGCATGTGGGTCACTGAACAAAAAATTGCTATGGGAATTAGAAAATGGACAGAAGCTGTACAGAGACACAGGTTCTAAAATAATAATTCAAACTACTGACTAGTGGATAGGTAACAGTGTATAAAGACCTGGCAGCAGTATGGTCTGACTGAAAAACTGATATAAGGAAGTGAGCTGAGTTGCTTCAGAGTACTTGGGAAAGAACAGAGCTTCTACAGACCTGGTGAAGTTACAGGTTTTGAACTTCATGTATAAACATATATATTATAGCTATTTGATACACATACATGAGGTTGCTCAGAGCAAGGGAATTGAGTTGTGGTTTTGATACTTGCTGTGCCCAAGAAAATACCTGGCTCTTTTTTTCCTAGTGCTTTTAATGAAAATGTATCAGATTTCCAGACCAGGGTTAATGACTGATACATCAGAGGTGGTGTTTTTGGTTTTTCTTTCCTTATCAGTGAAAAGGGCAAGCATACCTGAGCCATTCTAGCTAAGCATGCAGCTAATAGATAAAGACTTAAGTAAGCTGAGCCTGCAGGACAGACAGCAACCTCTCCTGTTGATAAGGTGGACTGGGAGGAGGACAGGCAATGGTTCAGTCTGTGGAGCTTCAGAAATTTGCCTTAGCTACTTCTGTAATAAAAAGGTCTTGAGAGCTCTTGATAAGACTGAAAATGGTGAGCCTGCAGGACAGACAGCAACCTCTCCTGTTGATAAGGTGGACTGGGAGGAGGACAGGCAATGGTTCAGTCTGTGGAGCTTCAGAAATTTGCCTTAGCTACTTCTGTAATAAAAAGGTCTTGAGAGCTCTTGATAAGACTGAAAATGGTAAGAACTTGCCAAGCAAAGATAGTTTGTAAGCTAAATATGAAGTGGAAGGCTAAGGAAGGTTTTCAAGTATGTACAGGTGGTTGGTAGAATTTCCATTCTATGTGTTGTGAATTGAAATTAAACTGTTTCCAATAAAACACATTCTTGAAAATGTGTCTTTGTTCCAGCACTGTAAAACCTTCTCAACATGCAGCATATGAACTGTTATTTAGAGTACATTTGAGAGAACTGTTTCTGGTCTTTTCTGCCAGGTAGGCAACAGAGGTCTTTGTGGAGATGGCATTAAAGCACTATAACTTTTCCCTCCGTGATTGTCAAATGACTGGATTTATTGGGTTTGTACTGACAACTGAGTGCTGTCAGTTTGCATACAGATCAGGATCTGCCACTGTCTTTTCACTGGAACAGTTGCTAGGCACAGACTAGAATTTCATGGCATGTAAATCATGACCTTTCCTCTAAAATCACGCCTTTGCTGAGGGGCTTTGGAACTGAGCAGGTTTAATTGTCCTGGTGGCTGGTTGCTCCTGATACCTTGAATCTTCCTGTGTCACTCTCTCTGTGCTCATTGTGTGGTGGAAGGAGCAGTAGGACCCATGAGAAAGGTGTCAATAAAGAGGTTTTTTTCTTTTTTTCTCCTGAGCTGGAAATACAGGAGAAGCATCACTTCTGATTTTATGTGAGTTGGTTTTGGATGTCTTAGGCTGAATAATGTTAATTTCAGCAGTATCATTATGGTCTGTAAAGAGGTTTACAGAGAGCATAGAGACAAGGGTTTCGTTTTCTGGTCTCATGGCAGATGTCATTGCACTTGTTTTCCTATAAGTCATGCCTATAACTTTGAGTTATTTCTAACTTTTGTGTGTTTTAAAAGGTTGGTACAACTCCCTTGGTCTGAATTCTTCAGCTGTTACTGAGTAGCTGTAATTAAATTAGAAATTATATGTTACAATTATATGTTACATTTATGCTATTCAGAGCCATTCTGGTTGCAGGATGATAAATTCCATACGGTACTTTCTCAGGTTCAATTTCATGTCTAAAGAGAGACTGAATAAACTTCTCTGTAACAGAAGAAACATTGTTATTATTTGCAAAATTCATTAGTTGAGCATATTTAAACAGCCTTTGGTTGAGTATGGAAATATGATATTTAGCTACCAAAGTGGAAGACAACAGGAATTAATGGATTACACCTTTCTGGTAAGGTAATACTTTGTAGGTTGGAGGGATTTGGGAGGTTTTAATTTTTCAGTGGTTTGTTTTTGTTTTTTGTTGTTGTTGTTTTGTTTGTTTGTTTTGTTTGTTTGGGTTTTTTGGTTTTTTTTGTTGTTGTTGTTGGGGGTTTTTTGTTTTGTTTTGTTTTTTGGTTTTTTTTTTTGTTGGTTTTGTTCTTTTTGGAGGTATGTGTTTTTTCAGATTTTTGGTTTTTTATTTCTCTACTTTTAGTAGAGAAATAAAATAGTGTGAAAATCCCTAACTTACTACTGAAGGAGCTTTTCCATGGAAAAATAGCTTTCTTAAATATGAAGTTTGTGAACTCAGAACTGCTGTAACTATCTATAGAAGGCATTTGATTTGGTCTTCTGTTTGCTTAAAAGGTCCCAAGTAGCACAGAACTAATTAGTAGTACAGAGTCCATTTGATTAACTGTTAATTTATTTGTAACAAGGGATTATAAGGTACTTTAAAAATCATTCCTAGAAAGGATTTGAATTCTTCAGTTGATATTTGTTTATGTTGCATTTTTATGATTAAAAAGCCTGGAAAAAATTGAAGTACTGATCTCTTGTATTGCATGAAAAAAAAAGTGTGCTTTAAAAATCATTAGACTAGCTCATTTAAATGTTTTTGGCTTGCAAATGTAATCAATTTTTTTATCTCTTTGGGATATATATTACAAGCCCTGCTTGTTGGGTCTGAACAGAAATTATTAGTGCCTGCATTGCATAGGGTCTGAATGTCTGCAATAGGTCATCTCACCCTGAGAGGTGTCCAGATGGGAACTCTTAATTTAACTCTCTTTTAATTCCTAGCATGAATAGATTTCTGACTAGGATTGTATCTCCAAAATAGCTGCTGTCTTAAAAGTTTTATTCCAGTTGGCTGACATGACCCAAAAATAATTCTGAAGCTATCAAATGAGATGACACAGATAACTATCAATAATTTGATTGTTTACTTATTCTCCGTTTCTGTATTAGGAAAAATAAGTTACTATTGTAACATGCAGCTGATTTTTAATAGACTAATTTAGTCTAAAAGCAAAGTATAGGGTAAATCTGGGGAAAGAATCAGAGGAACCTTATGACTTACATGATTTTTTGTATTAAACATTTTATGTTTGTCTTTGGTTGAATAGAGGCGATAATAACTATTGGAAATATATGCACATGTGTGTATATGTATGAGAAGAAAGGTTATAATATAAATAGGCATATAAAGTAAATCTTTGCTTAGTTCTCAGCTGAATCTTGCCATTGCAGCCTTTGAGCACTCCCAGAGCAGAATGCTGTGAGTGGGAGTCGCCTCATTTAACTTGCTACCAGCATCTCTTCCATGGGAGCCAAGAAGTGAGATCCATAACACCTGTATTGCAGCAGCAGGATCCTGGGCAGGCACAGAACTTGGCTCTAGCATGGCCTGCATCCCTGAGGGAAAAGCAGAAGCAGGGCTGATGGCTTTGCTCTGGGAGCTAAATCAAATCCCAGGAATTTGTGAGCAGCACACTGTGTGAAGATTGCACACATCTGGCCATTCTAATCACTTTTTCATTAGCATCCCTGCATCTTTTCATAAAGAGATGAATTTTTGTTAAAATAAATTTTGTTTCACAAGCAGGTATGTTTCTGTGGGAGATACAGCTTAAATTCCACCAGTGTATAGTTCTGCTGCTGGCATTACCATTTTTATAGGCTGAGTTTTGTAAGCCCTTGCTTACAAAAGAAGAGAGTGTGCTAACAGCTGTTGTCCAAACTACTGACAGAAAAATTCATCTTCCCCTGATTTTAGCAGAAGGCAATGCAATAGTGTATGCTGGGTATACTGGGGCACTACAGAGGAAGTAAGAATGATGTAATGCAAAGAGCCTTTAGATCTTTACCTTAAGGTATATGAAGGTGAAACATTTTCACAGAGCTCAGAGAATATAGTGGAGAAGTTTCTGTAGTTGAAAAGCCAAAATAGCCTTAGGACAACTCTCTTAAAGCTTTTTGACTTGAAGCAGACTTTTTTACTTGCTTATTATCTTCTCATGGACTGACTCTTTTGTGAAGGAAGTAAGCTTTCAGAATTTCATTTCATTGTTGCCTGTGGTTTGACTTAGTATCCCAAGAAAATGTTAGAAAAATTTGATAAAATATGGCTATAGACTAGGCATGAAGAGACATAGAGAATTGTCAGTAAAGTATGTAACAAAATTACAACTCACTTGAAAAGCAATTTCATAATATTTCTGATCTTCTCTAGGCTCTTGCTAAGTCTTTATTGTAATCTGGGTATTTGTGGGGAACACCTTAAAGTTTAATTATGTGTAAGATCTTTGTGATTTTAGTTCCACTATTTCAGTTTTTTGTAAATGACAGCTCCTGATTTGGGGAATCAAAGGTGCAGATTTTTCTATGATCATCTGTAAGTACAGGTTTTGCACCATTCTTGCTTGTGGCACGGGACTGACTGTTAAATTAAAATATCTCTTAGTATGTAGAATCTAAATCTACATCTTAAGCTTTGGTCTGTGTTCCCCAGCATCTCAGAGCTTCAGGCCAGAAATGTGAAGCTTTTAAATTTGCTTGCCAGGGTCAGTTTTAGTTCAGTTTATTCCTTCTGCTTTGGGACTGGGGAGCTGGGTTCAGGAATGAGTGAATGAAGAAGGAAAAGGTCAGGACTACCCTTTCAGCAGCTCTGCCAGGTCTAAATGCTGATATCATCAAGGTTGTAATTCCACAGGTGGAGCTCTTGGCAGGGTCAGGTATCCTTGCACTCAAATTTCATGAAGGGTTACAAAGCTTTTCCCCTCTGTTCTTAGAAAAAAGCCTGATTAGTAATTTGTAATGGAGTGGAAAAAAGAGAATTTCATTACGAAACAGTTTTAACCCCTAACTGTCAACAGAAAACTACCCAAAGCAGTCTTGCCCAGCAAGTTCTGCAATGTACTCTAATTTAATAAAATTTTCCAGATTTACTTTGGAAAAGTACTTCTGTTTTTTTCTTCTTGGAGGTTAGAAGTGAAAGAATTTCATCACAGTGTTTCAGATACTAGTCTAAATTGATTTTAAAGATACTTTTATTTTAGTGAGAGTTAGGAATATTTTCTGTGATCATATAAGTAGAGATTGGAAATGACTCTTGTGTCAGAGGATATGCTTGTCTGGTGGGAAGATCTTACAGGTTATTGAGGTATTTAATCTTGTCCAGGCTCCCAGTAGTTTTCTGCCTCCTTGTAGACCTATTCACTTCTTTGACACTTCAAAAAGCAGAAGAGGGAAAATTACCAGTTTATATTACTTACCTCACTAAAGAGGGAACAAACCAAATGGAGAAAGTCTATAATAATCCAATGGCTGCATTTTATCTCTTTTATACAGAGGTATATCTGGGAATTGTTTTCCTTCCCTCTTTGTTCTGTGGAATAAATGCAAAGACCAAATTTTTGTGCTCATGGAAAACAACTTGTATTTGTAGATTATCAGAAAAATCTTTTTGACACCAGCTTCCCTTGTGGCTAGATAATGTGTTCTGCAGAAGGCAGATGTCTCAGCAGACTCCAGTCTGGCAAATCAAGCCTTATGTTTTGGGTGTTGGAAGTCCATGTTGAGTTGGCTGCAGATACAGAAACTCAGCACTGAGTAATTGCAGGGGTCAATACATTATGGAAGGTCTTGGAGTGCAGCTTGTTACTGCTTCCCTTGCTGAAGGCCATTGTAAACTCATTGGCTGGTTTGTCCTTCAGCCCCTGTGTGCATCATTTATTTAGAAATCTGTTCCTGAAGGATCCTGGTATCTTTTGTTCCAGTGTGGAGGTGACTTGGAGATGTTCCTAGCTTATTCTTGCAGAAATTAAAAGTTGTGTAGCCTTTTAAAAGCAAGCATATAAAGTGTCTCATATATTTTTTATTTATACATATATATATCTATATATATATAAAGATGTAGATAGATACAGATTTCAATATCTAGATATAGATATATAGATATTTATAAATTAATTAGGTCACTTAAAACTATTAGTGTGACATAAACTCAGTTTTCAAGGCTCACTGAAAATTTATGGCTTTCGTCTAAGAGTTTAAGGAAAAGCTACCTCGAAAATTGACATTCTCAGATAAGAACTGATGATATCTGATGATAACTGATTCTGTCATGAACTCGTGATAAAATATGCAGCTTTTTAGCTATGTTAGGTCCAGTTTGCAGAAATAATTTAGCTATCTGAGGTATATTAGCAGTGTGATGATGATTGATTGGTAAAATCATGCATAAAGGAAGTGCTGAGATCCTGCATTGAAACTTTAATGATTTATTCTTCTCTTTAGACCTGTTTTCTTGTCTTTTGTCCAATGCTGTTATCTTTGCTGTTTGGGGAAAATTTATTTGTCTTCTTTATGATGCTCAGTAGTAGATTTAAATGTTATTGTTTTGAGCTCCTTTAGGGATTTAAAGATCAGGATCCTGATGGTTAAGGGTAAGAATTTATTTTGATAGATGCAGTAAGACTTACAGCAGCTGGCTGCTGTGTGCTTGTCTACAAGTGAAATAAACATAGCTGAATGAGTCCTGAAACAACATGTTACTCCAGCCCTGACAGATCCTAGTATGAAATGGTGAGATTGTTACCATCCATAGATGACATAGCTGAGGATTTCTTTGGTTTGATGAAACTTTGATGCCTTAGTACCTTCTGCCAGAAAGGGGGCATGCAGTCTGCCTTCTGTCAAGAGACACAAAATATTCTACTTCTCCCAATAAAAATAAAGTTTTGTTAAAGGAAAAATTTTGCTATTTTGCTCTTGTCCTGCCTTGAATGTGAATGTCACTTTTGTATTCTTTTTTTTTTTTTTTTTTTAGGTTATTCGGGAAGAGAATAATTAGCTGAACAAAACAGCACAAGATGACTTATGATTCCTGTTCTTCATGGGAGCCTGTCTGGATTGGTATGCTTTGAGTTTTTTGTGTGGAGTTGTTTTGGGGTTGTTTTTTTTTTTTTGCTACGCTGACACACAGTGATTACATGTATAATTCAAAGATTCACTTGGAATTTAGGAAGCTTTCAACCAACTTGTTAGTTGCATGTTAATAACTGGGTGGAGACTATGAATGTTTTTAGTATGTTTTCAAAAATGTTCAGTGTTTACTCAAGGTACTACAGTACTCGCTCAGCTCTTCATCATGATGATGGTTAATGTGACCATTGAACTGGTGGAAAAGTTAGAAATCAGGGGAAATATGACAGAACTAGAAATGAACCTAGAACTGCCCAAGTCCTTTCACATGATCTGCAAACTGAGAACATGATTTTTCCTGAGAGCTAAGAAAACAGAATTATTTTTTACGTTTTGAATATTTGTGGTTTACAGTAGTGATAATGATTACCATGACTAACGTTTCTTGACAGTTAATGGCTCTCTGAATGAAGGTCATAAGGAAATATCATCGAGAGACCAATTAGTTGTACTAAATGACCCAAGGCAGAGGTGACTGTTTCCCACAGTACTTTCCCATGAAAATTGCCACAGCAGTGTTTATAGAGTGGAAAAAAGAACAATTTCCTAAATTAAAGTAATGCCTCTTGTGAATAGTTTTATGGGTCATCTGCTCATGCAGTGTAGTTGATTAGTTTCAATTTAGGTTATATGTAAATAGGTATTAAAACTGAAAACTGCTGGTTTCTTTTAGGTGAGTAAGAACATCGTCCCTGCTGCTTTGTGCTCTGACTCATTCTTTTCACTGGTGTTAGCAGAAAGGATTCCATTGTGACATGTTCCTGCCTCTGCTTAATTGCAAGGGAAGCAATGCTTGATTCGTATTTAGAGGGCTGTGTCCTGGGCTTATTTGTACAATAATGTGGTGTCAGAGAGCACATACTTGAGTATTTTTCTCATGGCACATAAATTCTCTTGAAAATAAAATAAGCCCATGTCCTTCATGCTTATTTTTACTGTTTTTCCCCTAAGAATATTTTGTTTTTTAAATGTTTTTTATGTTGTAAAAAATATTTCTTTGCCGAAGTTTGCCTGTAAAATAAAACCATTAATAGTAGCTATAAAGCATGCAGAAGCTTCTGGGACCACTTAAAATATCCCAAAGAAATAGGATCACTGTACCAGGCTGTGCTGATTTCAGGTTTCTGAATTATTTTTGTGTGCTGGATGAAATCGTGGTGGTGGTCAGTATTGCCAAAATATGCTTGATTTTAGCAGACAAATTTATGAAGTCACTGAACATTTTGGCAGCTGTTCATAGTGTGTTCTGATCTGCGTTAAACTTCACCTGTTATTACAACACTGTTATGTTCCCTCTTTTATCTTTCTTGGAGTTCCTGGCTTTGACTGATGTCAGTTTTGCATATAACATATAATCTTTTATTTCCAGTTGAGCATGCTATCCAGATTTTGAACAGGAACCTTTTAGCTTCTAAAGCTGTTATAAACAGACCCAGTTCTAGCAATAATTATATTTGATGAATGGAATTTGTGTGTTATTTAGCTTTAAGTATGTACTTCATTGAAATAATTGTGTCTATTATGTTCCATAAAAAGAAAGTTGTATATGAGTGAGAACCTTGCTTGAGAGAAAATGTGCATACACAGTGAATTTCAGCACTGAAATTGAAAAAAGTGATTGTATGAAGCATTTTTGCATCTGAAAAGAATCTGTGAGAGTACATGTTCCAAAAGTGAGAATGCTGGGACAAAAAGGTGCCTATCTGCCTCTTGCTTGAGTACCTGGCCATCAGTAGACTTACCCATTTAAACTATCAAAGCATGGTTGTCTTTTACAAGCTGTGTGATTACCATTCAGCAAGGACTGGGGCTTTGAAATTACAAGATCTGCCTTTCTCAAAGAGTGAGTGAGGACTGAAGTGCTGTCGCTTGAAATTGTCTTATTGGTTTCTTTCATCTTATATTTCTATCTTTACATAATTTTGGAAAAGTTGGAAGGGTAGGAAGAAGGGTAGTTATTATATAGTATATATTATATAGTTATTATATATTATAGGGTGTTTAATAATCATGTACATGCTCATGGAAGAAGGCCTTTAAGTAGGGAGAAAAAAAAAAGGGAGAAAAATTTTTATGTGCTGGCAACAGAAGGGAACCTCTTGAGTTTACTGGCTGAATTGGTCAGTCACTTTGATGAAGGATGATAGCCGAGAAAGAGCATTGCCTGCAGGTTAAATAAATGTAAATCCAAACCAGTATCTGAACATGCTGATTCTGTGTGCACTGCACACAGATATTTCTTCCTCAGAGTGATAAACAGAGCCTGGAGAATGGTGGCTGCTGGAAGCCATCAGGAAGGAAGGAGCACAGGAGCAACACAGGATCCAAAGCCTGCAGTTCTCTTCCTAGGTTAGGTGTCTTCTTTGCAAGAGCTGATCAGTGCTCACTCTCTCATCCTTCTTGAAAAGATAGGGCTGATGACTTATACAACAGCCCAATGGCTGGTGCTCTTTCCACTTTAGGCATTAGGCTGGGTCCAGGCAGCAGCTTGGATGAGGTCATTGTCCTCCTCTTCTCTTAATGCTGCATGGAGAAACGTGCAAACATCACACAGAGGGGACAAAGCACAAAAGGGAATGTAGCTATTTGCACAGAGAGCTGGGATGATGAGAGAGCATATATGAGATTATTTTTCATTCTTTTTCTGTGTTTGTTAGGAATAAACTATAGACACTTGTGGGTCCTTTGTCCTTTGCTTTATACTGTGTGCTACTGACTTGAGAAATGCAGGGTCGCACAAATCTTTTCAGCTGAGTTAAGGATGCAGAACACTTTTACTCCTTCTCCACTTGTCTGGTTCCTTCTGTTAAGAAGGAAAATTTAGGATATAGCAGTATTTTCTGAAGCTTCGATTGTTTACTATAAAACATTAGCAGTTGTTTCTCTAGTTTTTGTTTGATTTGCTTTCCTCTTTAAAGCTTTTATGATACATGTTATCATCTAAGCCTCTGCTGAACTTCATACTTCAGAGTGTGAGGTTGTGTGGCGTAACGGATGTAAACTTAACCTGATAAGCAAATTCTGTTATGTGAATTTAAAGCTAGTCAGGTAACTCCATGTATGTGATCAGATGTCTGTATTCAAATCAGAAGGCCATGTATCCTTTGCAGTCAGCAGAGAGATGGGTGATTCACCTCTTTCTACATGGACATCTGTATAATGATATGAACTATGTCCCAAATGCTGTCTGAATTCACAGAAGCTCAATGACATCCACAACATCCTGTAACAAGTGTTTTCATAATTACTTGTGAAATAATAATTTCCAAATGTGGGCTCCTCAGTTTGAGAGAGACATGGATATACTGAAGAGAGTAAAGGGTTACAAAGATGATGAATAGGCTGGAGCATCCCTTCTGTGAGGAAAGACTGAGAGAAGTGGGGCTATTCATCCTGAAGTAGAGAAGGCTCAGGGGGATCTTATCAATGTTTATAAATACTTGAAGAGAGGGTACAAAGAGGACAGAGCCAGGATCTTTTCAGTGGTGCCAGGTGATAGAGGCAGTGGGCAGAAACTGAAACAGGAAATTCCCCTGAACATCTGGAGACAGTTTTTCTCTACTGTGGCCCTTTAGTAGGTGGCCCTGCTTGAGCAGAGAGGTTGGTGATGATCTCCAGAGGTGTTTTGTGATTTCTTTGACTTTTCCTGTTCTTTTCTTTTGAGAGACAGCAATCATTCACTTTCCCTAAAGTGTCACTAAAAACTTGGTAGACCTCTATGATAGCTTTTTTCAGTTGCTTTTTAATAGAGATCAAGTGGTGCAGAACTGAGCATAGTACTGGATAGATGCCATAGATGTGTATTGTAGCAGGTGGTGTATCTAAATATACAGTGTATATAGCTAGCTCCTGGTTTTCTTCTTAGTTCCTTTGCTAACAATTCTGAGCACAGGGCTGATGTTTTCATAGAGCAGACTATGAAAATTTGAAGATCTGTTTTTCTTCCGGATGGTAATTATTGGTTTAGCATCTGTTACTGTGTAGATAACTGTTTTCAGTATAGGCATAGCTTTATCTCTAGCACTGAATTTTATGGGGTAGACTGCTGGCTTGCCACTAGCTCTTGAGAGATCCCTCTGTACCTTTTTTTTATTAAATTGACCTAAAAACCAGTTCATGGTCATCATCAGCAAATATCATGGTTTTGCATTTCCCTCTTCTCCTCTATAGATTAAAGAGCTTGAGCCCTGGTAAAGATTTTATTTTTTAGGATCATTCTGGTGACCTCTTTTCTCTACAAAACTAAACACTCCCTTTTTTTGTTTCCTATTTGAAAATTATTATTGTCTGTAGAAGGGTTTTACATTTATCTAAGGGCAGATTAGTTTCTTTTAGAGCCTTGGTAGAAAGACCTGTACAAGGCCAATCAGAAATACAGAAGTTACTTTTGCTGACTTATTGCTTACACAGCTCTAAAAGATACTACCCTGGGGATCTAATTTTCTTGCTCCAAGATTTTAAATCCAGAATTATTTGTTGAATTTATGTTCTTTTCCAGTTCCTGCAGAATGCTACAGCTTCCTTTCCTTCATAGTGTTCTCAGCTTGTGGAGTCATAAACCTCAGTGGAACTTTGGGTGAGATTTTCTTGTTCATTGCTAAACTATTTCTTGTTTATTCTAGAAAGTTCTGTTAACCTTTTTCCTGTTGGTTACATACTTTATTCTAAAAAAATGTTAAAGAAGACTAGTAGAGGAAAAGTTTATATAAATCAAAGAAAGAAGAGCTTTGGCTAGTATATATGCTTTAGCCTGTAATCTGTAATTAACATTGAGGTTTTCTCTAAAGGAGTTAGTGTAAAAATAAAATATAAAGAGAGAGAATGGAGGGAAAGAAAAATCTATGATTAAGTTGATGGAATTGGTCATTTTTGCAAAATGTCATTGTACATAGCTTTATATACTTCTGATGGGTTATACAATCTTTGAAATATAATAGGACAGAATAAAAAATTATAACTTTCATTCAAGCAGTAAGACCTCTAGAAAGTGGAATTTGTGTGAATCTCTGTTGGGTTTGTGTAACGAAGTTTTGGTAGCAGGAGTGGCTTCTGTGAGAATCTGCCAGAAGCTTCCTCTGTGACCCATCGAGCCAATGTCAGTGGAAGGGACCCACACATGAGTGTTCAAGAAAAACTGCAGCCTTCCCACCCCTACAGTGGTTAGGACTGTATTGGAGAAGTTCACAGAGGACTGTCTTCCATGGGAGGAATCCACACTGGAGGAGGGGAAGAGTTTGAGTCTTCCCCCTGCTGAGCAAGGGGCAGCAGAAACAACGTGTGATGAACTGGCTGCAACTCCTGTTCCCTGTCCTGCTGCGTTGCTGGTGGGGAGGAGAAAATTAGGCAGAAGCTTAAACTCAGGAAGAAGGGAGGGATGAGGTGAAGGTGTTTTTAAGATTGAGCTCTATTTTCTCATTACCCTACTGTGATTTAATTGGTAATAATTTAATCTAATTTCCCCAAGTTGAGGTTTTGCCTGTCATAGTAACAGGTGAGTGATCTCTCCCTGTTCTTACTTCAACGTACAAGCCTTTTGTACAATACTTCTTCTCCCCTGGCCAGTTGAGGAGGGAGTGAAAGAGCAGCTCTTGTAGGCATGTGGTGTCCAGCCAGGATTAGCCCACTACAAGAGTAAATTAAATTAGGATGTTTATAACAATATCTTTTGTGATACCGTTGAAAATTTAAGGACACAGAGAGCTTAATCATTTATCTGAAATAAAAATGCTGATGGTAGTCTGGCCTGGAAATCATCTAGTGACAGAGCTTGCAGATAGTCAGGGAATGAAAGGAGCAGGTCATAGTGCTGATTTTACTTGATGAATTCCTGACAGCAGCCTCAGCAGGTTTCCTTTCAGACTGCTAGAAGTCCAAACTGGGGGCATAAATCAGATTTTGTTGTCTTACAGTTAATTTCTTTGTTGGTGAAGTATTATCCAGCAAAAAGTCAACTTTTTATCCTACACAAAACATGTAGTTCTTGTGTAAATTCATAAAAAATATTACTTTCTCCCTTTATTTTTGACTGACATTGATACTAAACAGAACCTGCATAAATACTGTGGGCAGGGTTTGTGCTGCCATAAGCTGCTTCTGTTAGTAGCCCAAGCTTGTCATCGTGTGCAGAAATGGAGGAGGGAGATTGCCCTCTGAAGATGCCTTTATCCCTTTTCTAATGATAAACATGAAAACAGCCAGAAGGGACTATTGCAGTCATCCAGAATGGATGAGGTGAAGTCCACTTTATGTTTCTGACTGTAGTGATTGTTTTTGAAAAGGGTATTGAATCCTTCTAGTTTCCAGCTTGATCAGATGCCAGTGTGCTCTGAGAGTGTTTAATTTAGTAGTCCAAGACAAAGGGGAGAAGCTAGCACTGAAGAGGTGAGGGAGCTCTCAGCTCCTTCGCATTTTACTTGTTAAGAATATGTACATACAAATATATGTAACAATACAATACTTGTAGTATAAGTGCAACAAGACAGTGCTTGGAACTAAGGAAATGTTGGATTGTGTCAGTACCTATAGGGGCCCTGCAGGAGGGGTGGAGAAGGACTTTATGTGAGGTCACGGCAATGGTCTTAAGCTGAAGGATGAGAGATTCACACTAGATATTAGGAAGGAATTCTTCACTGTGAGACTGGTGAGGCACTGGTACAGGTTGCCTATGGATGTTGGTGATGTCCAATCCTTGGAAGTGTTCAAGGCTGGATTGGATGGGGCTCTGAGCAACATGGTCTGGCAGAAAGTGTCACTGCTAGAGCAGGGAGGTCAGAACTAAAAGATCTTTACAGGCCTTTCCAGCCCAAACCATTCTATGGCTATTATGACAAGGGAGGGAGTTCAGCAGGATGTGTGAGGATTAGATTTACAAGAAGAAGAGAGTGCACATGGTTAAATTATATGGGATACCAAGATGAATTAACAAAAACATCCCCAGACCAGTGGAAGCAGAAAAGGGGGAAGAGTTGTAGTAACCAAAGTGATGATTTCCTGCACCTGAATGTGAGTCAGCCCCTAAATGAAACAAATAGAAAAATTCTTGTATCCTGTGGACAAGTTATTTCATAATAACAGGTTAGGATATTTTGCATGTTTTTCCTGAGGTGTCTGATGTGGATGACTGACATGGAACTAAGAATTCTGTATTATGTGCAATAACTTGGATAAATAGGCTTTCAGTGCTTACCAAGCAGGTAAATAGGCAATATAATGATACCATTTAAGCTATTTAGAAATGTTATTAAAGTTTCTATCTGTAGGCAATTTCAAAACGAAATAAAGTTAGTTCAAAAATTGCGAGATTCAAATAAAAATACTTTTTTGGTTTAATTATTCTTAATCGGTAGAGTTTGTTTTCAAACACAAAAGTTCTCCAGCCTTGGATATGGTAGAAAAAAGCGTGGTGACTTGAGAGTGTTGTACAGTATCAGCAGGACTGCAGGAGTAGGACCTATGAGAGAAAGGCCAACTATTAAAAGACTCCTATATTTGGTGCTTAAGTAAATTTTGTCAGCCTGAAGTGTAAACATATATTAAGGATACTATTCTCATTAAGGAAAGCTGAGCAATCATTAGGTTACCACTGGTTTCAGAGAGTTTTATATTGTGTATTTACGTTTATTTCTTCTTTTTCAGGTGGAAATACTGACATGAACTTAAGAACTTTGATGCTTTCAAACCTTGAATTTTGATTGTTAAATGACCAGTTCAAAATACTGCCTGAACAAGATGAAATGCCTTGAAGACCTTTGGTTCTGCTTTCATTTTTCTTGAAGCAATGGTTTTCTCAGCAATGTTGACGCTGGCCCACTCTGGGACCTCAAATGCTACTTTCATTGTTTATGAAAATGCCTATACGAATTTTACCACTCCCCAGTTCTTGCTTCGTAGTGGCACAACACAGCCATTGAGATATGGTTCAGGTGCTGTGCTCACCACTGAGAAAAGTACTTTGCTAGTAAACACCACAGCTACCCTGCCGTCACAAGAAGTTTTCAGGAGCTTGAGTTTGCCACTCCAGATCATTCTTTCTGCTGCTATGATATTTATCCTATTGGTTTCTTTCCTTGGAAACTTTGTTGTCTGCCTGATGGTCTACCAGAAGGCAGCCATGAGATCTGCAATTAATATCCTCTTAGCAAGCCTGGCTTTTGCAGACCTGCTGCTGGCAGTGCTGAACATGCCATTTGCTCTGATAACAATCATTACCACTCAGTGGATTTTTGGGGATATATTTTGCAGAGTTTCTGCCATGTTCTTCTGGCTTTTTGTTGTAGAGGGGGTAGCCATTCTTCTTATTATTAGTATTGACCGATTTCTTATCATAGTACAGAGGCAAGATAAACTGAACCCCTACCGTGCAAAGATTCTTATTGTGATTTCCTGGGCAGCATCCTTTGTTGTTGCTTTTCCATTATCAGTAGGGAATCCTAATCTGCAGATACCCTCGAGAGCTCCTCAGTGTGTTTTTGGCTACTCTACAAGCCCAGGTTACCGAGCCTACGTGATAGTTATCTTGCTAATTGCTTTTTTTATTCCATTCCTGGTAATGTTGTATTCTTTTATGGGCATACTCAACACTGTCCGCCACAACGCAGTTCGTATCCATAGCCACCCTGATAGCATATGTCTCAGCCAGGCCAGCAAACTTGGTCTCATGAGCTTACAGAGACCTTTTCAGATGAATATTGATATGAGCTTTAAAACTCGTGCCTTCACAACCATCCTGATTTTGTTCCTTGTCTTCATAGTCTGTTGGGCACCATTCACCACTTACAGCCTTATTGCCACGTTCAACAGCCACTTCTACTACAAGCACAACTTTTTTGAGATAAGCACTTGGCTCCTTTGGCTCTGCTACCTCAAGTCTGCACTGAACCCACTGATTTACTACTGGAGGATTAAGAAGTTTCATGATGCATGCTTAGACTTGATGCCCAGATTCTTCAAGTTCTTGCCACAGCTCCCTGGCCATACGAGGCGGCGCATCCGGCCCAGCGCCATCTACGTGTGTGGGGAGCATCGGTCGGTGGTTTGAAACTGCAGTTGTTTGACAATGATTGTTGTTTGCTGGGGTAGTTTGTTTTTTAGGCTTTAGGTTGAATTTTGTTTTGTTTCATATGGCTTTTTCAGTGTGGCCATATCTTATAACTTGATTAAATTTTCAGTACTTTGTGCAATTTTGGGAAGATAGAGGGAGGGAATGTGATTGGCTATAGTTGGGTTTACTACCAGAATACAATGTAAGCAGAATAACAAATGTTACCTCTAGGATTCCATGGAAATCCATTATTTTAATGAAAACTATATTTGGAACATCTTGTCAGGTTTATGCTTACTAGGCCTACAATGTTACCTAATTGTAGGAACTTTTTTTATGCTGCTAAGATACGGTGTATTTAGTTGGTGTAATTTTCTGGAAAACTATTGCTGCTGTCTGCCAGTATATTAGAGCCAAAAAGTCTCATTAGATTATTTCTATCTAATTTAATGATATTTCGGAAGTTTTCATGGTAACATTAAAAACCTGGTTTTTAATATTTCCATTAATATTTTGTGCACTTTACAAAATTTACTACATAGTTTGTTCATTTGAATATTTTGTTCTGTATTGAAGATGTATTATTATTGCTTATTATTATTTGTTTAGTCAGTGAATTTCAATGAAAGACCCATGTAAGCTCTAGGATGGTGATTTATGTTGGTATAGCTACATGTACAGTCATAGATTTTCTTGTTTTCTAGCAATTGATCAAAATTACCTGCTCTGTTATTGGGAGACATAGAAGGAGAAAACAGAGGAATGAAAGAGAAAGAAAGAAAAATACTATAACCTGAGATTTAGGCTCACACATGGTTTAGAAGAATAGTGTTCGTGTTAAAATTGTTGCAGGGTAAAGGGTGACTGCAGTTGTTACTTGAGGCTATTACAAGTTATCCAAACCTCATGATGTGCCTGAAAACCTATCTGAAATAGTGATTTTTGGGCCTACAATTTATACTGTGTTGCTGTAATGTTGTTTCTGCTTGGAGCTCCTTTAAAGCTAGGTGTGCACTACACAGCTGAAATCATGCTGTCAGGCATTTGTTGGAATAGGAGTAGAAATAGTAGGGTAAACCAGCACACAGATACCAAATGAACCATAGTTGAGGTTAGCATTTAGTCTACATAGTAATTGTAGGGAGAAAAAGAGTTCTTGATGTGTTTTGCAATTTAAGTTTTGGCTCAAAACCATAAACAGTCACAGAATCATAAAATGGCTTGGTTTGGAAGGAACCATAAATATCATCCTGCTCCAATACCCCTGCCATGGGCAGGGACACCTTTCACTAGACCAGGCTACTCAGAGCCCCATTCAATTTGCCCTTGAACTCTTCCAGGGATGGAACATCCACAGCTTCTTTGGGAAACCTGTTCCAGTGCTTCACCACCCTCACATGGAAGAATTTCTTCCTATATCTTTTCTAAATCTACTCTCTTTCAGCCATTACCCCTTATAACAGTCAGCCAGCAGAGTTTGCTGGGGATGTAAGTTAAATTCCCCTTTTTCCTCTGATACTACTTCACACTGAATTTTTCATTACCTCTTTGTCTCTCTAGTGGCTGCTGCCTCAAGGGTTTACTCACTGTTCTCATCTATTAGGTATCAGCTTCTCTCCCTAAAATACCAAACTATCTTTCTGATTAATGTCAGACTGTGTTGGTATCCTCCTGGAAAGCAGAAAAACAAGGATTTTCCTTGATGATAGCAAACCAAACTCAGATACTTTTTTTTTTTCCAATCAGCTAAATAAATACTTATTGTGAGACAAGTAGAATTAAGACTTAGGTTTGGGCTTTGGAGCCAGATCCCCAGTTGCTCTGGGGCTGGGAAGAATACCTGCAGAATCAGCTTTTTGGGGCTGTGACCAGAGGGATTGATGTACAACAAAGAACAACCAGAGCTAGGGTTTGGGCTTCTCTTGCTTCCATCTGTCTTTCAGTGCCCCAAAGCATGGGGAGCTCTCTGTTGTTCTTGTACCAGAGGAGCAAAAATAATAGCAATTTTATCTGCTTCTGTGTATCTGCACAGTACATGTGTGTATGAAGGAAATGTCCTATGTGGATGTCCAGGAACTGCTTGCTTCCTGACAGCAGCAAAGCATTCAATCCCAGATTTTTTTTAAAGGTCTTCAATAAAGAACTAATTTAAGCTAAGTTAGCTCTGTTCTTCTCATTGACATCTATTGGTAAAGCTGTTGTTGTTAAATTTTAGGACTATAAAAGGAACAATTTTGAATTCTGTAATTTCATTTTAAAAAACCCAACAAACTGCCAGCTGAAACTGTGGATTATGTGTAAAGGCGTCTGGCAGTGGTAGTGTTATTGATGGCCATGCTTTCTCTTTCTTGTCAGTTTTACTGATGATGGTATAGATTTTTCTGATCTAAAGGAGTTCCACTATAATGCAGAATGTTTTAGTATGTCTTTGCAGTAAAGCTTTTGTTTTTCAATTACATTTACATTGATAGCACAAGTTTATGACCTGGTTAGTATGACTTTTCTGTTTCAAAGCTGTCATACATGTTTATGTCTGAAAGCAGCAAAATTGTGCTTAGAGTTAATGTAACAGAGTGAGTGTACATTGTCTAAATGGCAGGAACAGGTATTTTTGTTGTCTTCCAGCTCTATGATGCAAGAGATTTGAATGTTGTAAAACACAGTAATTCAAGAAGGAAAGAAGATGAGCAATACAGGAAAATTAATGAAATTGCATTCCTGAAGGAGGAGGGAAAAACATTTTGTGGGATTTTTGTGATCTCTGATATGTACTGTCTGTGAAGTATAAATTGCAAACATCAGACAGTTAATTTGTCTTGGTAATTAAGCACTTGTTTACACTGACTGTAACAAGGTTTCTGGTCAAAGCTGCATCTACTGATCCTTGGAGAAAAGAAACCCAAATTGTGTGGCTCAAATTCAGAGGTGATTTCCAGAATGATACAGTATTCACACTTGCCAGGTTTTTTGAGATGATCAAAGCATATAGTGAACAAAAGTGTGTTCAAAAAAAGAAACAAGGTGTGGTGTAGAAGTATCCCCAGGGTAATTATGTGTTTACAGAATCATTTGAGCTATTGTGTCTATGTACTGTCTTGAGAGCAGTGCCTTGATAATTACAGCTGAAGTCCTAGGACCAAGTTGAAGACCTCTGAACTGCTCAGTCTTGCTGTCTGTGATCCTGCCAAGAATCCTGCATAACCTCACTGAGATTTGTAATGTTAAAACACATACATACTGGCAGAAGTGGGTCTCCTGAGGCAATTGAATGGTCTTGACCAAGACCAAGGAATTTAAAAACTCAGACTGATCCTTCTTGACTTTAAAGGGAAATTATCATTTTCTTCCTCTCCAGAGATGATAGTCATTACTAATCTGTATTCCCCCATGTTCTATTTTCAGACATCTTAGTATGGAGGATTTAAATGAATGTATTTTGAAGTATGTTGCAGTTTAATTCATTTAGTCAAAGCATGGTACTTACACAGGTCTCAATTGTACAAATCTATTGCTGAAATGATTCTTTTGTACTCAAAATTGTGTATTTTTGACATTTCTTGTTACTTATGTAAAGATATTTCTGTATATAGAGAAGAAAACTGTTTTGCCTCTTACGGCTTTTTGTCACTATTTTTTTCACTTGTATGCTTAATGCTTTTATATTTTATTTTGGGCATATGCAGAAATAACTGTGAGATTTCAGTGATCTTTCTGAACCCATTTGAGATTTTTAATTCCTAAATCATTCAACAATGCCCTCCTTGAAAGAGATTTTAATTTATTTTAGTGTGAAAACAAAAAATTCAGAGCACAAGTTTGTTGTGGTAGGAATGGTGAGAAATATCTTAAGTCCAGTTTTCCAGGAGCCACTACTTTGCCACTAATTTGGTTTAATTTTTTTTTTGGCTAGTCATTTTCTGATGTGGAGAAACCTTGAATTATTGTTTTAAAAAAAGTTGTTAAGTAGAATTGCATTGTCTTTTCTGTATATAATACACCTATGAAAATACCTGAGAAACAACAACAAAAAAAGAGAAAATAAAAATAAACATTCTCAAAAATGTAGCAAAAGTCTTTAGAATTGACTGTCTTGTTAGTACTTGAACTTGTTTCTTGTATTTAATGCCTACCTGCATAATTTCAAACACTTCTTTTATCTGTCTGTGAAATAACCAGGATTGCCTGATAATAGGGGGTTTTGTTTAAGCCAAAATGTTTCTTGGATAAAGCATTTGCAAAATGCTCTTTTCTGAGAAACTGCAGTAGAGACGTGTCAAGATAGCTAGAACAAATGGAATAGTATCCAGCAAGCAGAGAGAGAGCCTAATAAGGAAGTAACTTTCCTAAAATACCACCTGAACTGGGTGTCCCACCTTTTAGCTTGCACTAAGTAATTAAGATCATCTTGCTGTGCAATAAATAAAGCAGGCAGTAGTACTGCAGGGCATGATTCATATCAACACAAGACAGTGACCTTTATGATTCAAGTGCTGCATGTCTGTATGTGATGGATTATTCCTCATATTAATAGAGTGAAAAAAGCATCTCAGCTGTTTGGGGGAAAACTTTCAGTTTGACGATGTCTTAGCAGAAATGCTGCTGGAGTAATTTCTCTAAATGAAAAAAGACATGTCCCCAAAGAGTGCCTGAGAGGGGATAGATATTTCTGGTTGCTTGAAAATGGCTGTGCTCAGCTACTGGAGTGCCTCATTCTGAGACTCCATACCTCTGCAACAGCCACTTTTTCCTCCCTCATCCTCTCCTGGTGCCCCCAATCTCCCCAAGGTGGCTACTTCTGCACCACTCTGTTGCAGGAGGTTGGTAGAGTGGTGGCAGGAGGAAGTGGAGGTCCCTGGGCAAGCTGTGGAGGCAGAAAACCTCTCACCCCGTGCCACCCTTTCCTGTCTTGGAGTTCAGGTTGGACCATCAATGGCAGGCTGAGGATGAGTTTTACCCCCTCTGGTTTTAACATCGTGCCAGGATAGGAGAGGTGTTACAGGAGCACATAGGCTTGCCTCTAGTGCTAGTGCAGGATCCTTGTTCTATCCCCAGTAGTGTTAGAAATTTTATTCTACCTCATCTTTCAGCAACTGAGCTCCATCCATCTTCAGCCAGTTCACGACTGAATAAGAATCCCTGAGCTGACCTGTGTCTCTGTGAGTGTTCTGGGCACAGGATCCACAGTGAGCTTCCAGCATAACAAAAGTTCCTGCAGCTTGCTCTCAAAACAAAATGGCATACATGGAGACAACCACAACTCTGCTCAGATGTAAGTGGTGGAACAGTCATAAGTCAGTGGCTGCACTGTATGGTGGGGGAAAATGTGAGTTGTGATGGGACTTCTTAAGTGCCCCTTACAGAGATGGTGTTTGTTTTTAAAATTGATGTATGGATATTTATGCACAGACTCTTGGGTTGTGTTGTTCTGCCTCATTGTGTGACAGTGAATGCAACTTAATACCAAATCATTACAGTACTGCTGGTAAGTAACATAGTGTTCATAAATACCAAAGTAGAACTTGTTCTGGCTTATATTATTTTCCTGACTGCATAACCAGCTTTGGCAATGTGCGGGCACAGAACATAGCAATAATGAGATATACTCCTCATTTAATCGGTGCTCTGCCTTCAATAGGTTACTGCACTCCAAACCTCTGTGGTTGACCTGAAATAAAATTAAGCCTTTTTGCCATCATGAGTAGAAATTTCACTAACATTTCCCTGTCTTTTGAAAGAGAAGGTCGTGTGAAATAAATGACAGCTCCTCCAAGAGTCAGTTAATCTGAACTCCAGAGGGGATGTAATCACAGCTGTAATAAATTTAACAATATCTTCCTTTGATTTATTTGGCTTAGGCTCTGTGTCAAAGACAGAGGGAAGTTTTTGGTGGCTGAGGGTATTGCCTGAACACCCAGGATGGCAAGAGGGAGCCACTGAAGCCCATGTTAAAATCTCACTGCTACAGTTTGAGCCCCGCTGTGCTTTTGGGTGTCAGTGCTGCTTTTTTCTTTAAGAGTAATTTCTTTCAAAGGAAGATAGATGAAATGGCATCTCTTACATCATTTCTTGCTTCTTTATTGACACTTTAACTGTAAGAATAGTAATTTTAAATTTGGTTCCCTGGACTTGGGTTTCTTTCTCTTCCTCACTGAAGGGGAATTGAAGCTGTCATTTATCAGGCTGTGTTCTGCATCTGATCTAGAGGAGAGGATTGGTACCATCAGCTCCTCCTGTGAATTCCTTCACACTTAACACTCCTTGGGCTGGAGAGAAAGGGTGAGTGTGGGAGGAAAGTGGGAGGATGTTTTCCAGCCACTGTTTGGTACCAGATGATGTAGAGTTTCACAGTTTGGCTGTCAGGAGAGCAGCAATGGAAGCCAGGCTCTCTCCTTCAGTGCAGTAACTACCCCAGCCCAGGTGTCTCCCTTCTGCTGAACCTTTAAGTAGTCTTTAAAACTGGAAAAGCTTTTACAGAGGTGAGGGAGGGTGCCCTTTCTGTTCCTAACTGAGATTAGGTAATAGGATTATCACTGATTCAAGAGGTGAGGAGAGACTGTTGAAAATCCCCTGTGATCCTGAGAACAACTGAAACCACATCTTCCTAATATTCTCACTACTGAATTATTAGGTTAAGGGAGTGGTCTGGTCTACCAAGACTTACTGTTTAATTTATGGGCTTTTTTTGCAGCCTAAGCTGTTGGTGGAGCTCTGAAAATGCCTATGGTTGGATCTTCTCTGTGGCATAGATAATGTAAAGCCTGTTTTGTAAATTCTAGTTTGAGATGGGCATGGCTTACTGCCATCAGTGCTGCAGCATTTCAGGACATAGGCAGAAGCAGGTGTACATGATGAGATACATCTCTGATACTTCAGCTATGTACAGCATAGATAGCTCCACCAATCACTTGAGGCTCTTTTGCAGCCAGTGGAGATGATTTGATGCTGTGAAGTTTTAAGCAGCTCCTCTGGAAGGCTGCCTTCCAAAAGGAGTGAGAGAAACGGCATGAAAAAGCCCTAAACATTTTTTTTTTTTTTATCTCTAGTGATAATTCCACTGGAAAAAAAGATTGGGCACTTCCTCTAGTGCTTCTTTGTAGATGAGATGCAAATTCCTGTACTTCTAACCATGATTTGGATTTTCTCCTGAAAAATTAAATTTGGCCTGGTTTGGTCCAATTTTTCAGAAGGAATTAGAGCCCTTTAGCTTCTATGTGAGAACTCCTACAATGAGAGTTAGTATTGTTAAACTAGAATGCCTTGCCCCTGTACCTTTAATTACTTGGTCTTTGATTTCTTGTGTTCCAATGTAGACAAGACTTTATAAAGTCACTTCTAAAATTACCCAGCCTTCTAGCATGAGTTTTTAAATTATACCATTTCTGTTGTGTCAAATTTAAAAATCCAGAAGACATCATTGCATAGGCTGAGCTGCTCTCAGATCTATTTTGTTAGACTAGATAGAGGGAGCAATGGAAGATTTGTAAGACTAAATTTAAGTAAGAACGAAGCCAAGGGACTCTCTTGAGGGGACTTGACTTTGCAGCCTACTAATCTGGGCAAGTCAGAATCCTGGGAGACAGTCTTAACAGCCCGTTTGATTTCAGATTTTGTTTGGGTATTACCTGATGTGAACTGCAGGAGCAATCCTGTAAATGTCAGTGGGAGCTGAAGCTTTACATGTCCTGATCTCCAGGCACCAGCATCTCATTCCCTCCTGTTCCCCTCATTCTGTCCCCACGAAGTTTTGTGGCCTCCTGCACTGTGCTGTGCCTCCCAGGTAAGTCGTGGGAGAGGCACTTTGATCTTGCTTTGCTTCCTCAGCAGCATCCTGCTGAACCATCCTGCTGAGTCCTTTTCCATGTGTCTGTGTTTTAAAAGAGATGAGTTTTTTATCATTAGATCCCTGCCTTCCTCCACATGAACTGGAAATGTAGGGTTTCAGGTAGTTGCTGTGGGGGATGGAAACCAGGACTTCAGCAGGAAGGTGTCAGTCCTGCCCACTATTTCTGCTGGACAGCTGCTTTTCTGTCTCCTGGAGGACCTGAGACAGCCTTCAGGGGTGGCTGACTCCCTCACAGGGCAGCAGGTGTAGGTCCCTACCTCTGACCCTCTCAATAGGAGGCTGCAGCAATTCTGGTGCCCTTCTGGTCCTTAATGCCTCATCTTTTATCACACAACAGGCGACTTTTTTTAATACTAAAGCAGGTCTTCAAGAAAAAAGAAAATTTCTATAAGTATTTTATATTTAGATAATTTGAGAGGTGCTTTTGTTAGCAAAATAATAATTCATGTAATTTATATTACACAGGAGGCCAGACTACATGACTGTAGTAACTTTTTCTGGCTGTATTCTATATGAGAGCCTGATTCCACCTACAGGAAACTTAGTTTTATTAGAGCCATTGTCAAGGTAAGCCTGACTATTGATAGAAAGAATTTCAAATATAATTTAAAGAGGACAAATAAATTGCACTTTCGAGAGGCTAATTCATCCTAGGTCAACATTGGTGGCACTTGATTCTAGAAAGTTTGCTTTTCTAATCAACTTTCTCAGAGGAATTCATTAACTGAAAACCTGTGACTAATGAAAGGTGTTTTGTTCTTTTGAAGTTCCAGCTAATTTCCATCAAGGTTACTATTACTAAGCAACAGATTCTGCAGAATGTCTCCTGGGGGGCTGAAACTGTAATATGTACAAAGAGTAAAGCAAAACACAGCACAAAAAATGATGAAATACTATCCCCAGACACAGAGGCCACAAATAGCACCATGGCCAGGGCCTGTTTTAGAGTATCCTTCCTTGAAAGCTGCTTTTTGACCAATGGGAAAGCTCCTGCAGGAGCAAAAGATCAGCATAAACCATATCACCATCTGTGGTGAACATAATGCAAGGTTCAGCCTGTACTCAAATGTAGAGGTACACCAGAGCATGACCAAGGGGAAAAAAGAACGAGTCTCAAATATATTTCAGCATCCATTATTCTTTGGTGAAAAGCAATCACCTGTAATATACTTCAGTGATATTAAAAGAAGAATGATTATTCCAGCTGTGAGAGCAGAGGGAAATGAAATACAGGAGTGCTTTCTTGAGTCACAAAAGATGGTGTCATCTTCTATGCAACTTTGTGTCAGAGTAGAAAAATTATTTGCACCTTGCTTAAGTAAAAAAGCACACCGGGATATTCAGCTTTTTGAGGATAGAAAATTTCATTCTGTCCTCTTAATTTGCCTTTATCCACCAGCTTAGCTAAATACAAGGTACAAATGATAAAGGGGGGAAAACCCCAAACCCATCGATTACTTCCAATAACCTTTTAAATGTTTGACTGAGCTCATTTGGTCTTGTTTTTTTCTTTCTTGTGTTCACTTTGGGTGACTCTGTAAGTGGTGTAATTTTCTGGTGTAGAATTTGCATGAGGTGAATTTCAATATTTGATCAATAGAATTAATGAACTTTACAATATCATGCAACTTGAACCACTAATCATGGTACATGTAGGATATGTACAATCTGGAAATAAGTAAAATATTCTAAATATTTGAGTTAAAAATCTGTCCCCAAAGGTAGGAACAGAATATACAAAGCAGTTGTTAGCAGAGATCCAAGTATTTTCTATCTGCTCTGGTTATTACATTCACAGTTTTTTTTTTCAAAATATATCTTCTGACACCATGAAAGAAAGGTTTATTATTATCCAGAATTTTATCAAGTGACCAGTGAGGCACAAGAGACACTAATTTTTAGAGAAATGAACTAAACATAACCTCTAGCTAGATGCTTCCTTGTCCCTGGAGGTCCTGAGGGTCAGTAGGTGTCTACACTTCCACGCTATGCGAAGCAGGTTCCTTGGACATTTCTAGGAGCAGCTGTGTCCTCATCTGGCTGTGATGGAGGTGCTTAAGTCACACCAAAGCCCTGCCAGTGTCCAGGCATTTAATGCAACTTCTGCCTACAGAGGTGGTACAGTTATCTCATGCCCACTCTTTTCCTCAAGAACCCAGGACTTTAATAAAACACATGTATTCATTACACAAGGACTTAAATACAGGTCTCTCTCCTTCCACAGAAAGCCCCTGCAGCCATCACACCTTGTAGCAATAACTGGTTTTGGGCTTAATGAGCATCTCAGCACAGTTTAGCATTGTCCCAGGAATACTCTGCAGCTCATGTTTGGCTGGCTGTTCTTGGAGATGCCTTGTCACATGAGAATGGCAATACCACCATGAAGCACTATCTCAGTACTCAAACAGGTAAATAAATTGAAAATAGAATTGGACTGACCTGAAGCTGCAGATAAGGGCTATGCTCAACTTCAGGTCTATTCTCATTTCAGACCTGAAATGGCTCACACCTTTTCCAGAGCGTTCTATATCTTGTACATAACTTTTGCATGATGGATTTTTTCCAGATGGCTGATTCTGAATATTAAACCTTACTCAGTGTAAAGGGATTGAGATTTTAGAAAGGGCAATCTGTTTCCCCATGACTTCTCTGTGAGAGTATATAAAGTAAAAATAATCAGGGACAAAATGCCTGGGAATCTGAACCCATTATATCTCTCCCACCCCAATCTATGCAGAAATTTTGCAGCTCAGTTTAAAGATCACCGCTGTCTCTGCTTCTATTATGTGTAGCAGGTGACTGGAAGGCTTTTAAAAATGAATATGCTGTTAGAAATAGGTTCTCTTCTTTAATTGTATCTTTGTTTTATGTTGTTTGCTATAAATCATTTAAGCAAGGGTTTGGAATAAGTAAGTTGTGAGAAGTCTGATTAATTGATTACAGTAACTATAGCTTTCAGTCTTACAGCAGTAAAGATTTTTGTGGTGTTCCCACAGGTCAATTGCATATCTGGAATGACGCTTGTATTTTATAAAAATGTTGAGAAAATTATTGGTTTTCAAAATTGTGATCCTAGCACTACTTTAAAATCAGTGTAAGAGTGACATAGAGCAGTTATTGTTTTTACTGGCTTCGGTACATTTTGTTATATCCAAAATTATAAGGAACAAAGAGAAATATGTAGTTAATATGGAGGGAAGTGCATAAGCATGCATAATCTGTAAACTGGGAAACAAGAATTCCTTATTTCTGCTGCTGGTGGAGTAATTATTCTCAAAAATAACTTGGCATGGAGGATTTTGGGTTATGTTTCTGCAGTAGGTCCTAGTTTTCTGAACTTAAGCAGATGCCAGTATAAAAGGTATGACACTCTCCAGAACAAAATAGTTTTTTGGATGATTGTACACAGAGCATGGTGCTAATAACACCAAGATTGTGGGCTCAATCCTCATATCAGCCATTCACTTAAGAGTTGGACTTGATGATCCTTGTGGATCCCTTTCAAATCAGAATATTCTGTGGCCTGTGATTGAGTGTGCGTGTACTTACATATTGTTGTTGTTGTCAATGTCATCACTGTCATTTATGTTTACAGACTTATCTACACTAAGCTCCATAAAATTAATCCTATAATTTAGAATTGGTCTTCAAAGATAGATGCAGCCACAGTGGAAAAGGGAAGGCTCTACTGCTACACATTTCTTACTGCATCTTGAATACGTAAAAATAATGAGATTACTACAGTCCTTTGTACTGGCCTTCTTCCCAGCTGGAGTGGAAAATGACAAAGCCATCATTCATGGTGATATAAAATACATGTCTTGCCCAAGGAAGGTGGTACCATTTTCAAATGACCTGATGTGCAAAACTCAAGCTATTTTGGGGTGGAAGGTAAAGAGCCTGAATCATCATATCAGATCAATCACTATCAGATAATATCATGATATCATGATATGTCATGATATATCATCATCTAATGATCACTGTGCTCTTACCCCCTAGAACCAATCTTCTGATTGAGGCCTGCCCTAGACAGAGGGACTAAAAGCAAGCATGCTGAAGAAAATATGAACCTGACTGATATTTCTGACAAGGAGGTATAATGGTTCTTGTAGAGCAAAAAAACCCTGGTATTTGTAATGCATTCATGACCTATGTATCACTTATCCAGACTTCATAACAATTTCTTAGTGAACAAGTCTCAAGAAATCAAATTTTGACTTTTTTTTCCAATGAACTTATCTAGCCAGCGCTATTTTAATTTAACTCATTTCCAGTCAGGAATATTTAATAATAGGCTTCTATATGAACTGTGCTTCAAACAGTAAGATACTTGGCTGAGCTCTGAGTGCAATAGAAAACTTTGGTTTACAAGTGTGTAAAATAGTAAAATATGCATAGTAAAATCTGTGCTTTTATTGCTTTTTTGAACCTTTAATTCAATTCTAAGAATGCAACCATTCCTGACAAATGGAGAGTAAATGCAATTATGGCTTAGGTTGTAATGTGCTTGAACTTCTGGAAAAATAAACTTTTTTCTAAATATACCAGTCAGAACATGCTTTTGTCCAGAGTTTCCTGCTGTTCCCTGATACTCCCGTGCATCTGGGCATCTGAGAAATTAGTTAAAACATGTTTGCCAGAAATTGGGATTATAGTCTTTCAAGGGAATATTAAAAACAACAAATACGTGACTTTTTAATGTCTCTGCTCTTTCCTTGCCTCCAGGAGGATCAGTATAACACAAGGACTGTGGCAGCCTCTTGGTGCCAGGTCACTCCTGTCCCATGAAAAGAGCTGCACGTGGAATGAAACCTCTTCCTGCTGAAGAAATAATTCAAGACACACATTGCTATGAAATATCCTTGTGTGAACCTAATACAGAGGATGCTTCATTTTGAGAATAAGGGCCTATTACTTCCAGTTTCTCTATATTATATCCTGAAATATTTTGTTTAAAAAAAGGGCCCTCTAGCTCCAGTAGGGATTAGGGGCTGGGAAACATCCACCATTGTTAAACCTGCAGGGGGTATATATTCAGTTCTACCACTTTGACACATTCATTTGACAAGGCAGTGAATTGAATTTGGATTTTTTTTCTTCAGTCAGTGTAGGCTGGTGGGTTTTACAGACAGGCTGGATATTGCTTGAAGTTCTTGGTGCCAGTGTCTTGGACCAGCATGATTTTGTGCTGGTTTTTATGTCTTACAGAGAAATGCACATTGCATTAAGAGGTTTGTATTTGGAAGTTAATAATAGGACTCATTATGGTTTCCTGAACTGTGTGCCTCCTTTCCACAATAGCAATGTGAGAAATAAAAGAAATGGTAAAATCTTACTTTGTTACTGTATTTATCTGCTCAGTACATGCCTCTTAACAGCGTTTGCTTTGAATTTTGTCAAGAATGAACTGTAACTATTTGCCAGCTCTGAAAGGCAATGTAGGAATGTAGGTCTAGGAGAGTGAGGCAAATTAATGAATCTTTTGTGTTGTTTTTTTGGGTTTTTTTTATTTCTTGATTCTGGGAAATATCAGATAATTACTGTATTACGGATTCATTTTGCCTAACTTTCAGCACTAAAAGATTAGACATCTAATCTAAACTACTCCCATGTGCTCTCTAGGTGTCTTCAGGTGGTGAATCATCTCTTCTATCCAAGAAACTTGTTTTAGGAGGATGAGTCATTATTCAGAAACGTCCACCTGCTTCCAGTCACCCTTGAGCAGGGTAAACTTAAACTGGGGGGGGGTTTAGCTTTTGTATCTCCAAAGTGTGGTAGGATGAAGTTAAGAGTTTGGTTCTCTTCATCTGTGATTTATTTTATCACCATGTTCATTTCAGAAAGAGAGAAGCACAGAATTACACCATGGTGATTATCCCATGGTACTTAATGGTTTAACTGAATCAAGTCCTGTGTGAGCAGGCAAATGAGGTACCTGATATGGCATTCCTATTGTCTTTTGAATATATAAAATAGTCCCCTCTACTCAGAGGTATAAAGAGGCAGTAAATTGCTTTAGTTCAAATTTTGACTGGCCAGTGTTGTCTCATCGTTGTTTTTTCTTGCTTCTGTGTCAGCAGCAGAAATAATGAGCACCCTGTTTTCCTCCTGTATGACATTACTTAAAGCTTGCAAATGACCCCTCAAATTTTTAGGTGAGAGTTCTCACACTCTTCAGTGTGATTCTTATGATAGGCCTTGCACTCACCCTCACCCTTTTTTCAGTACTCATCATATTTTACTTTCTTACAGTAACTCAATCCATTAGTTTTACCTGTGGCTAACTTACTGTATCTTTGCATCATTACCTTAAGATTTTGACTTTCAGTTGCTAAAAAAATAAGTCAAAGCTTCTGTTATGGCAGATAGTTCAGCATTATAATAATAACAAAAATGTTGCTACTGTCATGTTCTGTATCTAACAACTGTATTGTTAGTGACATTTAGTTAGATTGTTTTATACTTCTCCCTGTTATGGTACAGTTATGTGATAATTTTTAAAATATTTTTTAAAAAAATATTGATATAAAATACAGCCCAGAGGAAAACTTGTGTAAAAGTTTCTCTCTTAGCTCCAAGCTGTGTCCAGCAGCACTTCTCTCTTTCATCCTCCCTCTCCGATGATATTTTTGATATCTTCAGCAAATCAGTCTTTCAATTCCACCTACAGAGAATTGTCCTCACAATTCAGGACCTAAATATAGCTACAACACAGCTTGTGATGTACTGTGGTACAAGAGTACCATAATAGTTGCTGTAATGTACTCTGGGACCGTGGTGCTCAGCCCAGGTTGCTTTAACCTAGTGCTGTGTTAAATAGGAAGGAGAGAGACTGTCCAGCATCACAGCAGAGAGTTATTCCCAGCAGCGTGTGGGGTGAGCAAGATGAGTTTCCAACAGCTCCTTCTAAACTTTAACAAGCTGCCATCAACATGTTTGCAGACACATCAGAAGGGTTTCCTGCCAGATCTGTCCAGGGCACTGAGCAGGTCTTCATCTGTTGATTAGAGGTCAAAATGGGGGTCAGTGACTCGGCAGGAGCTTCTTCCTTGCTAGAGATGCTGAGGGCCTGACTGGTTTTAGCTCATGCAAGAACTGGTACAATTATTTGAAAAGTGTGGAAGCTAAAAGTAAATTGTTTTGAAAGCTACTTGTGCACGAGGAAGCAGTTTCTGATCTGTCAGTGTAGCTTTACTGTCTGAGCAAAGGTAAGTGTGAAGATGGAAATTATTTATCCAGAAATGGAGATTATATTATGGTTACCCTGCTATATCGGAGAATCATAATAAAATAGGATAATCAATGTTTCTGTGGGCACAATCCTATTAGTGAGTGTCAGCCGTGGGAATGTGGAGACAAACCCATTTGCCAGATATTGCTGCTTGACTCCCACTGAAGGCAACAAAGTCACCCTGTAGGAATGCAGTGAGGATAGTTTCTTAATTCCAGACCTTGCCATTCTAACCTCACTTATTACACTGTGTCAAAGCACACATTTCCATTGGTCGCAGTCTCATCAGGAAATGGTGACTGTGTTTCTAATACTCAGGCTGAACAGAGTTTAATAACTTTTTAATGAATTGTATTGGATACGTTTCATGGTTTCAAAGTAGATTTCTGAAGTTATCAAATAACAGGTGGGCCTTCCAAATGTAAGATCAATTTATTTTTAATACTCATTTCATATATAGATTCTGTAGCCGAGTAAAAAGTACAGCAGTGAACTTGAGATGCACTCATTTACTACAAACACATTTATTTCTTAACATTTAGAAATGCCATTGCCTTTGAGATAGCTTGAAAGCTGCAGAAGTGAAACGAAATTCTAATTAGGATTATAAATTTGAACCTGTATGAATAGTTTAGATTAGAGGCATCAAAGACCAAGATAAGGAGGGCTTTCAGCAACCACTAATGTTCTCAGAAATTGATAATGAGTTCCAACTACTCTTACTAGAAAAATCCCAAAATGGAATTTTCATATGGTTTTTCCCAGACCTTGATGGCAACAGAATCAACTCATCTTGTTTCCACTCTTTATTATGCTTCTACTAAGAAACAGACTCCAGCTTTTGCTGGAGACTGAAAATGATCACAGATTTTTTAGCTGCACTCTAAGGTCTCTCAACTTTATTTCACTTGTGATCTCCATTGAACATGAGAGTGCAGAGTCTCATGTGAGATTTCATATGCTTATGAAGCCCTTTGAGACACAGAGTGGATTGATTTGAAGATTGTTGTGACCTTAACTCTCTGTAGCTTTGCTCCATGCAGGGTGAAACTGGATGTTTGAAAAAGAACATTCAAAACTTCTTATAATATCCCACAGATATCTTATTGTCTAATTAGAGAACCTGATACTGGAGAAAATGTTGTTTGGAGGTTTTTTCCTACGTATTTAATAAACTATGGAATCATTATATGATGCTTTTCTAAATATGATGCCTTAAAGCAGAGTGCCCAGCAGTTAAACAACGGTCAGAGCATTTACACTGATCTGCCAAACAATGATTTAAACACTATTGCAGATAAGCATTATTTTTCCCAGAAGTATTAGGAAGGTCTCTAGGGAGATTTTTTCAGAAGAAATATTAGATAGGGCTCCAAGGAGATTTTCTAGTCTTTCCAGGACTGCCAAACAGGAAACAAATTTTATTCTATATTAAACCTGAATATATTACTGTCAAAGTGGTTATTACTGGTTTACCTCAGTGTACTTCTGAGTAGAAATTGGCACTATAGATTCTGTCTGGGTGGGTGCTAAAGATGAACAGATGGATGCTTTTGGCCACATTTTATCTTAAGCAGTGAATGAAATGGTAATGACGTATTTAAGTACGGCAATCTCTATAACTGAAAGTCTCAGAAGCAGAAAATGTTAAATCAGTGCATATGTCTTCCTAATTTATAAGCTATTCTGGTCTGCCTCAGGATGACTGAACTTTTCTGCTTTACATGCTAGTCTAAATTTACTTGTTTTAATATCCCCATCTAGGTTAGACCTGGAAAGCAATAATTATTCATCTGCTTGAAACCACAGGTAGTGTTTAGCATTAAGCTGGAGTGATTTATCTCCCTTAGATTAAACTGAATATTTTGAGTGAACGCTGGATTGTCCAAATCAAATAAGAAGCAATCACATTGTCCAGAAATTTTGTGGGGGGTGGTTGTATTGTTTTTGTTTGTTTACTTAGTTGGTTGACTTTTCATTTTTTCATTTGTTGGGTTTTTTAAAACAGCAAGTGAGAGTACAGGACATCCCAAAGGAGGAATAAGAAATACAAATGCTGCTTTGGTAGGGAAACACTAAGCAAAATTTGCAGAATAGGTGTGTGACTTTAAAGTGGAAGGAACTTTTCTCTGTTAAGATTAAGAATAGGTTAGACCTAAAAGATTTTCAATGCCTCATTGGTTTATTTAATTTTAGAGTTGTATTTTAATAAAGCAAATTAATGATTAAACAAAACTGCAAATTTACAGTCTGTTATACTTTTCATTAAAATTGAGTTAATTATCAAGTATGGCTGCCATCAGTTTCTCAAGATGTTTATTAATGTATTTTTTTCAGTAATATTCATGGAATAACCTTTAATGGTTGGTGTCCTAGATTGCAAGTAAAGGCTCTGTGTTAACTGTTTGTCAAAGTGTCAGACAGATGATATAGATGATGCAAATTGTGCAGAAAATGTGTGCAGGGACTAATTTGACTAATCTCTGCTTTTGATATTTTTATCTCCCATGTGTTTCAATTTTTAAAGAGTTTATTAGTTTTGTTTGAATTGGCAATGACAGAGGGTGAAACCGTCACCGAAATAGTGGTGATGAAAAATATCTCCTTATTTTAGCTATCTGACTGTGGGGTTTTTTTCTTGAGGTCCATCTGCTAGCACTGGCTCAGGAATCTTATTTAGATGCATCACAATGCCCTTCCATTCCAGAAACTGCATAAATGCAGTACTGAATCACAGTCTTAAATCTAAGTGGGTGGAAAGCGCATTTCATTACACTACAGCTTGAATTCTTCAATTTCCTTTCTCTATCTTCTGGGAAGCCTGGGTGCTTTGCTATTCTAGCAGTGAAATTAGACATAAACCTTAAAAAGCCTTTTTTTTTTTCGAAGAGAGCACTACAGGTTGCCTGGCTTTTGCTCTGGTCTCCACTTGCTTTAATCACAGCCATTTATCTCCAGCTTGCTTCAGTTGCATGCAAAGCCTGGCAGAAGTAAATCCCATCTCGCTGTTTCATGGACTTCTCATGTCTCCCCAGCGCTGGTTTCTCTACCCACACCTCTCCCTCAGCTTGTCTGCATCACCTCTCCAGTGTCACTTGTATCAGCTCTGCCTACTCTTAATGGCAAGGATTCAAGGGTTGCAAAATTCTCTCTTCTTTGACTCACTGCTCGAGGGGTGGGCACCCATCTGCAATGGAAAAAGGCTGTGCCTAAACTTGGGACATCCATTCAAACTTCGAGTAGCTTGTCCTCGTTCAGCCTGCCCTCATTGTCTGGAGCTCAGTGTTGATCCCCTCAGGGCAAGGGGAAGAATTGTTCAGGGTTTCTGTAGAGGACCAAGAGTCACAAACCTGTCTCCTCTGGTAGATGGATGCCTCAATTAGGCAAGCAGAAACATCAGGATCAGCTTGCTTATAAGCACTAACATCTTTTGGCCAAATATGAGTCCCATCTTTTTCAGTGCCAGACCCACAATCTCTTCCTTCTAGTGGAGTAACACCAATAAAGCCAGGCTATCAGCTTGTGATGTGCCACATACAACTCTGTCCTTTCCCCCTGGTTTCCTGCTGTAAAAATAGGAGGTCTCCATGTTCTCTGTCTGGATAGAGCATGCATTTAGATGCTTACCTGACATTTGATGGATTTTCCTAAATGTCCATCCTGGATTCCTGGATGGCCTGAACATTACATTGAACACCACTGAGCCAGCACCTATGGGGCCACTATCCTTTGGGTGTCCATTGTCTGCATCACCCCAGGGCAAGGTGAAGGCAAGAGTCTTGTCTTTACCTCCAGAATCAATAATGACTGTTATCACTGCCGGTGATATCCTGGGGCAGAGCCAGCCTCTTCACTTCTTTGCTCCCTGACTGCCCCATATAGCCACAGAAATGTCCTTTCAGGACCTGTAGTTTGGGTCACAGCAGAAGTCTGTCTGTGCTGATGGAAACAAGCACCTAAAATAGCTCTTGCTGTCGCCTTATATCAGTTTCAGTTCTGGCTAGGAGAGGGAGTTTTGGTGGTGTCCAGAAGGGCTACAGTGACCAAAACTTGATTCAATAGTTAAAATTTTACAGGGATCTCTAAAAAAACCCCTTGACATAAGCCAGCATTGTAAGCTTGCAGCCCAGAAAGTCAACTGCATCCTGGGCTGCATCCAAAGAATCGTGCAGCAGCATGAGGGAAATGATTCTCCCCCTTCACTCTGCTCTCATAAGATCCTACCTGGAATTCTGTGTACAGTTCTGGTGTCCTCAGTATGAGAAAGACATGGAAGAGTAGGAGCAAGTCCAGAGGAGACCACAAAATTGCTAAGAGGACTGGAGTGCCTTCCCTACAAAGACAGGCTGAGAAAGTTGGGATTGTTCATCCCGGAGAAGAGAAGGTTGTTTGGAGACCTCATGGCAACCTTGCAGTATCTGAAGGGGCCAACAGGGAAGCTGGAGAGTGACTCTTCACTAGAAACTGTAGGGATAGGACAAGGAGTAATGGCTACAAAGAGAAAGAGAGGAAATTTAGGTCAGATATTAGGAATAAATTTTTGAGGGTGGAACAGGTTGCCTGAGGAGGGTGTGAATATTCCATAGCTGGCAGTATTCAAGGCCAAGTTGGATAAGACCTGGAACAACCTGTGCTAAAGGGGGTTTGAAGAAGGTGACCTTTAATGTCCCTTACAATCCTTAACATTCTATGATCTTGTATCTTAGACAAGCAGATTTCCTGTCAGACTTCTTGAGTGTTTCAGTGGGACAGTAGTGTCCAAACACAGAACAGGAAATGTAATCCTAGCCCTCAAGATGGGAGCTATTTTTTTTTACTACTTAAATCTCGTTTGTCACTCTGTCTTAGTGTGCCCCACTTCAATTTATCCAAGATGTAACTTCATACTCCTTTTCAGACACTTTCTGAGTAGAAAAAAAAAGTGCTCTTGCTGGGTTTTTTCTTGGCAACTGGTATAGTACTGGAGAAGAAATGGCTCTCCCCCAGTAGCAGGTAGCTGAAACCAAGCATGTGTGGACCTATGAAGCTTGCTGGAGCCAGCTCAAGCTATTTGGGTGCTGAAGCCTCCTTTTAGGATCTAAATGACAGCCAGAACAGAGCTTGAGTAACCTAGAGGTGTGCATGTGCTGTTTGGGCAGGTGGCTACTACCAGTCCATGTAACACACCACATCTGACCTCTTCTCATTCTCTTTTCAGTGGGGTCTTTTTTTTTTTTTTTCCCCTGGGTCTTTCTCTAGCACATCTCATTGCTTTGCAATATTTCCAAGTCTAATTTGAGTGCTTCTTCCTAAAAAATCTCAAACAGTGAATATAATCTGACAGATCATGTAACAGAATTTCTGAAATAAAATGTTGATGCTGACTAAGGCAGCCTAATGCTTCCCACTGCAAGTATTATTTACAAGGTTTACCCCAGTAAAAGGGTGCTTTCCCAGCTGCTCTTTCAGTCCACACAGTTAACTGGTTTCATTAGAAACCAAAGGATCACAGATCTTCCCAAAACCATTTAGAAACACTGAATTAAGACCTTTGTGATTGAAAATAAAAACTAACATTGCTTCCTCGTGGAAGAAGTCTGATTGATAGATGACCAGTCTAAAGGGTTAGTCAAAGTTTGAAAGCAATTGCGAAAATCTCTTAAATATGTGCCTTGGTTCATCCAGCTTCTGAGAAGCAGAAGACAGTGATTGTGGCAAAAGGCCACTGAAGTAGTTGTATGAATTTCCCCAGGGTGCTCCCCTGAATGTCAGAGACATGTGCCCATGGCCTCCTTCAACTTATCTTCAGCCCTGGCTTCTTTTTTCCTCTTGTCTTCCTGTAAAACGAGAACAGGTGAAATTATAGATGCTGTACAGTAAATCCAAAGATAAAATGGGAATTGCCTTCTGTTCAAAGTCTAATTCTGGCTGCTTCATCTTCATCCAATCAACCAATGATTACCACTTTTCTTGTTCTTTTTTTAAAGTATTTTCCATCTAAAATTGCCAGGTAGAGTGCAGCTGTGGCCAGAGGTACATTTTTTTCTGGGAAAGTTTCAACATAATTAGACAATGCCTATTTTGCAGAGAAGGGCCTATAAAAAATGTGGGTGCTTCATTTTTTGAAATGCCTTGTGGTATATTCTATAAAAATCTTATCTCAGAACTGGCTTGACCTAGAAATGCCAGCATGTTGGAGACCCTTACTAGTATGGATTTTGGCAGTCCAGGGTGCCTCAGCAGGCTGTAACAACATTGCCAAAAGTCCTGCAGAGAAAATTAATCTCTAGCAGAGCCAAGTTGCTTTGGAAGATAACCCAGGGGCTTAGTTGATTTGCCATTGTGAAGTAATTTCAATATGAATATTCTGCCTTGCTCCCCTCTCATGCCTTTCTGAGTGTGCCCTTGACTCAAAACCATTTCCCACGTCTGGAAACCCCTGGCACCACCACCTCCCTTGTATGGCTGAGCGAGTGTTAGAGAGTAAAATCGTGATGATTTTTGGTTAAAGGCAGGACAAATGTCACTAGAGAAAGGTAACAAAATTGGGCAGACAGCTTTTGTCATTTTGTTACCTTGCTACATCAAAAGTGAAAAGAAGAAATCGAGGTCCCATGTGACATGTCAGTAGTAAATAAATGGAGAATGTTGCAAGACAACAGGTGACTCTATCAGCAAGAATGTACGTGGCCTTCTGTGTTCCTCCAAGTTTCTGTTTCACAGAAAGCCCTAATCATTTTGGATAAATAGAGCTGTAAGCTATAGATAGACAAAAAGGCATAAGAAGAAAATAATTCAGTGTGCAGAGAAAGCCAGCCTGCTCTCTTCAGCTTTTTTCCATCTGTTGGTGTCCATTAAGAAACCAAAAAGGCAGCTGCTGGGGAGTCCTGATCTTCTGGCAATCCAAAGTGATTATTTGATTTGCTTTCTCACTGTTGCAGTGCTGAGTCTGTGTTCCAGCAGGAGCTGGGTTTATCATTTTAAGGCTTTTTTAACCTTCACAGCCATTTGTTTTATCCTAAGGCTTTAGTTTCCAAAACATGCTATAATTGAACATAATGTAAATCTAAAATTATCAAAATTTAGATAACTTTAAACTCTGATGGGGGAGGAGAATGATATAGCCATTTTCAGTTTGTGCTATGTTTTTTTACCTTTGAGTTGCAGAAATAATAACAGTGTTTAAAGGAGTCAGCAAGGGGCTATATTAAGAAAAATGCCTTTCCTGGCTACGAACACACTATGTACAGTTGTGTGTGATTCATTCAAACTCACCATGTGACTCATTTTTTTTTTCTCATTACATTTGTTACAGTTTGCAACTGTTCTTTCTGCCAGAGAAATCCACATATTTACTTTCCTGAGGCAGTCGTTTCTGTGGAACTCTAATACTAAATTGAAATAGATGAAGCTGGTCTGACTGATGTTCATTTTCTCTACTCATTAATTGAACTTTCCCTTCTCATTTCTTACTGTGTAATGGTTACAGAACAACCCCATCCCACACACCAAACAAAGACATTTAAAGAGAACCACTTGGAAGAAAAATGTTGCCTTTCTCTCTAAAAAGCATCTTATTTCCTGGATTCATACTTTTAAAAATAAAGAGGATAAGCTTACAGTGGCCTCATTTTCACTTCTAATATGAGTAGACTTTGGCCTCTTCAGAGATCTGCTTGGTAGAGAAACCCTGGAGGAAGAAAAGTCCAAGAAATCTGGTCAATAAGGGTCACCTCCTCCAAGCTCAGGATTCATACATCCTGAAGATGCCTCCCAAAGAGAAGAACAAGATGCTTCTGGACAAACTCAAACACTAAAAGGAAGCCCACAGAGGATGGAAGCAAGGAAAGGCAGCTTGGGAGGAATATAGAGAAATTCTCTGAGCAGACAGGGATCAGGTCAGGAAAGCTAAAACTGTAATAGAAATAATCCTGGCCAGGGCCGTCAAGGGCAACAAGAAAAAGCTTCTATAGGTATGTCAATGATAAAAGGAAGACTAGGGAAAATTTGAGCCCTCTCTGTAAGGAAAGAGGAGAATTGGTTACCTGAGATGTAGAGAAGGCTGAGGTACTCAATAATATTTTTGCCTCAAGTGCTTCAGCCACACCACCTGAGTCACAGAAGGCAAAGTCAGGGACTGGGAGAAGGAAGAACTGCCTGATTTAGGGGAAAGTCAGATTTGAGATCATCTAAGAAACCTGGAGGTGCAAAAGCCCATGGGACTTATGAGATGCACCCATCAGGGTGAGGGAACTAGCAGATGACAAAAATTAACCATTAAGAAGGATATGAAAATGCTGGAGCAAGTCTAGAGGAGGGCCAAAAATGTGATCAGAGGTCTGCAGCACCTTTCCTATGAGACAGGCTTAGAGAGTTGGGATTGTTCAGCCTGGAGAAGAGAAGGCTCTGGGGAGATCTTATAGCATATTCCAGTACCTAAGGGGGCTTACAGAAAGGCTGGAGAGAGACTTTTTACAAGGGCATGTAGTGATAGGGCAAGGCAAAATGGCTTTAAAATCAAAGAGGGTGAGTTTAGATTAGATATATGAAGAAGTTCCTTACTGTGAGAGTGGTGAGGCACTGGAACAGGTTGCCCAGGGAAGCTGTGGATACCTCATACCTGGAAGTGTTCAAGGCCAGATTGTATGGAGCTCTGGGCAAGCTGGTCCAGTGGAAGGTATCCCTGCCCAGGGCAGAAGAGTTTCCTCCACCAGGAAAGGATTTAATGGGAGTCCACCATGATGGTGATGATAGGGTTGTGTTCTTATGGGTAAGAATCAGGGAGAGGGCCAGCAGGGCAGATATCACAGTGGGAGTCTATTAGGGACCACCCAAACAGGATGTAAACGTAGAAGAAATATTCTGTATGCAGCTGGCAGAAGTCTCACAATCACTAGCCTTGTTCTTGTGGGCAACTTAACTTACCAAATGTCTGTTGGAAACACAGCAGAGCAGAGAGGAAGAAGTCTGGGACATTCCTGGAGCATGTGAAAGATAATCTCTTAATACAACTGGTGAGGGAGTCAGCTAGGGAAGGCTCCCTGCTGGACCTGCTGCTCATGAACAGAGGAGATGGTGGGTGATGCTGGGCACAGAGATCACAAAATGGTCATTTTCAATTCTCAGAGAGGTAAGGATGGGTGCCAGCTGAACTAACACTTGGAATTCTGTGGGGCAGGCATGGTCTCAGGAACCTGACTGACAGAGTCAGAAAATAGTCCTGAAAAGGCAAAGGATTTCAGGAAGGATATTTTAAAGCACAGGAGCAGGCCATTCACATGTGCTGAAAGGTGAGCCAGCAGGGATGACCAGAGCTTCATCTGGAGCTTAGGGAAAAAACCAAGAGTTTATGACCTCTGAAAGATGGGGCAGGAACTCAGGAGGACTACAAGGATGATGCGAGATTATGCAGGGAGAAAAGCCAAACTAGAATTTAATCTGGCCACTGCTGTACAACACAATAAGAAATGTTTCTATAAATAAATCGGCAGCGCATTGAGGCTTAAGGAGACCCTCCACCCTTTATTGGGTGTGGGGGGAAATGTAGTGTCAAAGGATGATGAAAATGCTGAGATACTTACTGTTTTCTTTGCCTCAGTCTTTAACAGCAAGACCACTTGTTCTCTGGGTATCCAGCCCCTCTGAGCTGGGAGAAAGGTAATGAAACTGGTGAAGGGTCTGGAGCAAAAGTCTTTTGAGGAGCAGCCAAGGGGAAAAAGGAGGCTCAGGAGAGACCTTATTGTTCAGGTAACAAACAATAGGACATAAGGAAACAATCTCAAGTTGCTCCAGGGGAGGTGTAGATTGGATATTAGGTAAAATTTCCTCATAAAAGGGGGTTGTCAAGCACTTGGAGTAGGCTGCTCAGAGAAATGGTTGAGTCACCACCCCTGGAGATATTAAAAAGACATTGACTTAGGGACATTGTTTACTGGTGAATATGGCAGTGCTGGGTTAATGTTAGATTCAATAATCTGAGAAGTTTTTTCAAACCTAAAACATTAGGTGGTACTATCAATGGATGGTTAAGAATCAAGGGGTCAGAAATGTTTTTGTTTTCATGTTTGAAATAGAGAAATATTTAAAATTCTCCATCCTTATCTGAATTATAAAGTTCTGTGATTTTTGACAATCATCTAAGAAATTCAGGATGAAAATACATGACACATCTCAGTTATGAGGAATAAAACTGAGAAAAATTATGGATGAGTCTTATGGCAAGATCTGGGATAAAAAGAGGGAACAGGAACAGAAACCAGCTCCTGGCAGTACTGACAGCAGCATCCTCTTGACTCATAATGCCTGAGTGGGAGCTCCACATTGCATGGTGGGCTTTGTACATGCTCACTCTTCACAGGTGCAGTTTTCATCAGCTGAGCTCAAGTTGTGAGTTAAAATGCTGATCTGGGACTTAGAAAATCATAGGCAGCTGGCTTGAGATACCCATTTGAATTGGCCAAAGTCTTCTCATGAAGGCCAGGCACTGTTGAATTTTGCTGTTCCCATGGCCAAGGACTTAATAAATTGTCACTGTCTGTGCAGTGAAGATTTTTTGTAAGAAGGGAAGTGCTTTTCTTAATGATGCCAGATATGCAGGTGATGTGGCCAGGACCCTTGAGAACATTCTGTGCCTAAACCCAGCATCGAGAAGCCTAAATTAGAAGCTTAATCACACAGCCTGCCAATTTAATCAGTGTAGAGAGACAGACGCCTCCAGAGAATGGTATAAATCTTAGTGCAAGGGCATCCTAAAAATAGTTTTGAAGAATCACACCTGAGCCTGCTGTATCTAAGAGTGGCTTTTCTGAACTGGACAAAAGGAAATGTAGTGAGAAATTTAAAAACATAAGAAATTAAAATGACAGAAAGTTACTGCATATGCTGGGAACAAAGTAATAGCATATTCAGAACATCTCCTCCCATTTTTATCTCTTAAGTAAATCCACACATGCATAGTATTTGAGGAATTTAAATTTAAAATTAAATGATAATTGTAGAGTGTTATAATACATTCAGATAAAATAAATTCAAACAAATAAATATGCAGACCAGAACAAAGGAATAATCATTTACTTCATTTTGAATTTAAGTAAAGAATTATGACAGCTGTACTAAATATGGGCAAACACCAGAGAATAACTAGGATATATACACAGCAATGTATACTGTGTGACTTTTTTTGTGCGAGTATGAATGCACAATCCTTCCTTACTTCCTCACAAGATAACAAAGCAATGAGGTAACTAAGAATATCAAATGTACCTAGAGGAAGGCACCTGTACATGTGCCTGCAGAACCTTGTAATCTTATGGCCATGTTTCAGATACCTTATCCAGATGAAGTTATTATAGGCTTTTGAGTTTCAAGAGGAAGTTTGGATGGATTTTTTTGACACAAAGCCCTCAGAATTTAGCACATTTTTCTTCTATTAAGTGTACAAGAATATTTTTATGTGCAAGTAGTGGTGTTTGCAGACAAGCTAAGGCACTTAAAAGCAAATGACAGCAAGGTGCAATGAGCCTCAGGAAATCAGTGGTTTCATGTGCACAGTTTTTGTGTTCTTGCAACCATTCTGTTTCATTTCCAGTCCTGGATTTCTTTTGTGTTATGCCAGCTAATAAGCTGTTCTGGATCCATTACCTCTGTGCAGACTTGAAAAGTAATGTTTTAAATTAGGATAGGGAAGAAGGAAGATATAAATGGCATCTGGTAGTGCAAATCTCCTGCTAATAAAGAGACTCTTTTCAACTAAAAGAAGCACACTGCCTTGATATTTTTATTCTGACTGAGGTGTCAAGTCTGTGGCTGACAATCATACAGGAAGTTTCTTAAGGCTTATGTGGGCTTCACAGTATTCAGGGAGTTAAGAATGAGGAAGAAAAAATGCCATGCCATTAATGATACATCTGACATTTGTTTATGCATTCCTATGTCCAGTTTGCATGCAGCAAAGCTCAATATTCATTAAATAGCTTTTCATCTTACTGTCACTATTTAATCAGAGGCAATTTTAATGACATATACATACATATTTCTTTTTATTGTACATAAGGAAATTATATAAACTTCTCTGACATGTTTTATAAATTCTTGACATTTTAACACCTGAAGAAATTGAATAAAGTTGGCTGAAACTGTTCTATTTATCCTCTGTGGTTGTGTTTTGCTCCTGAAATTCAGCAGGGTTGCAAAAGCTCTTGAGGTCCCAAGACAAGCAAGGAAACTTTAGTGAGTCAGAAAGAAAAGTGCCACCTTGTTTTCTTCCAAAATTAAGATTTTACATCTTTTTCTCATAAGAATTGTCTTCAAAATGGAAAATTATACTAACCAGGAGCTAATGAATTGCACCTGGACTTTATTTCTACATCAGGAAGATGAGGGTGAGGCAGAACAAATACCATTGCCCTGGAAAAGCACTTTCAGGGCTTATACAATGAGCACAATCTAAAGCCAGGTGGCAGTATAGTGAGAGCATAGTGGAGGAAATCCAGCCATAATTTGGGGGATGTGGTGAGTCTGGCCAAGCCCCAGTAAAGCCTTGCCCTTTGGTACACAGCCTGGAACCTTGGCTTTGTTCAATGTCCCTCCTGTTAAAGGTTCATCCTGTTGTCAAAGGCATTGGCTGTTGTTGTTAGGCCCTCATAAGAAGAACCCACTCAGTGGATTCCTTGCCCAGGCACCTGTGACCCCCAAGGACACAGGAAGGCTTTCCTCCAATGCAAAAATGGCACAAGAGAAGGAGGGACCAGAGGTGGGGCCAAGCTTCCACGATTCTGAATAGTGTTTCCCTTTTCTATTGGCACTGTGTTGGGTAGAGCTGTTTGTATCCTCTCTCAGTTGTGTCCTTTCAATAAAACTATCCTAATTTAGTCAGTATTTCCTTGTCAGGAATCTATTCCAAAGCTCTTAGGAAACTATTTCCTATCTTCCATTGTTTCCTTTCTTCTACCCTTGCCTGTTATCTTCAAGGTGAAGTGACAAAAACTATATGCAGTGTTCAAGAGAAATGTAAGAGATTTTCTTCCTTTTCTTCTCAATTATTTCTACAATAATTCCTTATCTTCTATTTCCAGAATTGCATTGTTTGAGGAACATATTTCAAGTGATAGATTTCCCTGATTACCAATAGTAATTTATTAGAGTTCATTAAGGTATGTTTATAATTACAGCCGCAGAGAAACCATTCCAGTCTGTCTGAATTTTTATAAACTCCTCTAATATTCTTGGTCATCCCTCCCAGACATGGTCTTCTTTGCTGTTTAAACCAATCTTCTTGACATGGTTTAAGACATGGATTTAAATAGCTGATGCACATTATCTTTGAACATCTATTCTGCAGTAAGGTTACAAGACAGATTAATAGAAAGCCAAGACTCTCTTGGTACCCTGAGGTAATTCCACCTCAGGGTAGAAAAGGAAATTTCTACCTCAGGGTAGAAAAAGGAAAATTAATTTCCCAGTCCTCTTAAAAACAGTCTAGAGCATCTTAATAAACAGAACAAATGTCTAATTTGTCAGACTCCCATTTGCTAATGCAGAAAAAAAAGGGACACAGTTATTAGACAGGATTTTGTAATAGGCATCCATGTGAGCTAAGCTGGAGACTTAGATTTGTGTGCCAAATACAGATTCTGCAATTTAGCATCTCAACACATTAAAGGGTATTTTAAGCTGCCTTGGTAACTGTCTAGATGTCTAGATCTAATTCATTGAATGCCTAGTCTCTTTATATTTAGAGAGTTTCAGTCTGGATAAACATATCTCAGTGTTCCATAATTTGCAAGTCATGAACAATCTCCAATGATATGTGCTGCCTTTTTGTTGTTTTTTTATTGGTTTGTTTGTTTGTTTGGTTGGTTTGGTGGGGTTTTTTTGAGGAATGAGTTGTTTTTCTCTTCATAGACCTTACCCGGAGTTTACTTTAGCTTTATGCAGAGCTCCTGTTTGTGTAGTGGTACCATCTTTAAAACTAGAACTGACCATTGCTTTGAACACTGGATGTGTCCTGCCTTAGATTTTATGATGACATTGAAATTTTTTTAAAGTGAAGTGAGTTCCAGGCTATGAAATCAAATGATGGAATTTTTACAGTGATGTAATGAGACATGCTTGCAAGGTTTCCTTGATGCAACCCCCTGTGGAACTGTCATTACTGGAGGTGTATCAGTGAGCAGATGCTAACTCTGCAGTTCTGCTCCCCTCCAGATGGGAAGAAGAGCAGAGCATCAGTCTGACACCTCAGGACAAGTTTTACAGGCATTTATGTGGCAAAAGGTGCAGACAAACATCTGCCATGATGCTTAGGAGGAATCAGGCACTTAACACCTGAATTGTCAGGCACAATTCAGACTTAGGCATATCTGGAAAGATCAGCAGGTGCCTATCTTCAAACCTGTAAAATCCAACCCTTGCTTGGTGTGTTTCACCATATCTGTGCAATGGGGTGGTAACACCTCCCCACCTCAGAAGAGGGGCTTGAGAGGCCTTTTCAGTCTTCTAACAGGATAGACAGTGGAGCATTGCAATACAAGATCAGCTCTCACATGTGTCTGACTACAGCAGGTTTTTATCAATGTCTTCTTCCTTTACTAAGATCTGTGAGCAATCACTGACACTTAAACTGAAATTATGGATTATGTAAAGGTTTTCACATAATATATAACATTTTCCTTTGTATTTTATGCAAATGTATCTACACCTCTTCTGGCAGCTAAGCACAATTCCCCTTATGAAAATCTTTTAACATAAAAACATGCACTATTCTTCTTCTCACTAGATGGAGGTCCAGTGCCATTTAAACCTTAGCTTTCTTGATTTTTCCTGCTCTTGGTGAGATTGAAATAATTGCTGCTGTGATCTAGACAAAGCCTTACAGTGGAACTGTGTTCTCAATAGAGGACACAGAAAAAGGAATGCATATTTATAAATACCTTAAAGGACAGAATATCCTCTGGTAATAAAACATTTAGAAAAAGAATGTAAAAAATGTCATAAAATTGTGAAGATTTAGATGCAGATGTTTAGATGCAAAGAAGATTTTATAAAATCCAGTTGTACTGAATTGGTTCCTTTTGGCAAAAGCAGAACTGTTTAATAGATCACATCTGCCTGGCTGCTGCTGTATTAATCATGACAGTAAATTGCTGTAACTAAACTGTTTTAATTAGGGAAAGTAAGGGGCTGCCATTTATTTTGCTTTTCAGTTCTTTTACCAATCATTCTCCAGTGCCAGTGCATTTAGCACTCATCAACTCTGGTACTAGAACTAAAGGAAGCAAGACCTTTCTTGAGTGGTACTTCCCAATTGCACAAATGACTCCCATTTAACCTCCTCTAATCTTCTTTTCAAGCTTTGTCTTTCATTTCCCAGAAAATCTGTATCCCTTTTGTTCTCTTTAAACCTCTTTAATATAGTTAGACTTCTCTGAGAATCATTTCCAATACAAGAAATATAAAATCAAAATAAAGAGTCAAACAAGTAGAGATTGGGTTGGTATTGCTAGGATACTGTTTTCTGGGCTAGTGTGCTGTAAGGTTGGATGGGCCAGTGCTTTAGGTGACAGAGGAGAGAAGTCCAATTTCTTCCTTTCCTCCAGATGTTTCTTTATGACAAATCAAGTCATTTTGGCTCAAGTGTACAGATCTTCCTTAGTTTGTCAGTGATACAGCAAAGTCTTATAAAATTCTTCATGTCTACAGCTCTCAGTGTGGGCAGTATCTTCCTGGTGAACACTGTGTGAAACATGCCCACTTGATGCCCAAACCCTATAAAATTTCCCAGATTTTGAGTCCTTTAGTAATTTTTTTAATGCTCCTGTCTATTCTGGACATAATTTTTAAAAGATTAAGATTTTAATCCCACCTATGCAGAACTTTCTGGTTCTTGTGAATTCCCCCATCTATGGTGGGACAAGGATACATAAACATAGGCGCCAAGCACCAGTGGAGATGGCCTTGGTTACCAAGATGTCAATGTGGAGCAGACAGATACAGCACAGTAGGTTTGGAGGTGTGTTTCTTCCTGGAGTGGCACATGGAGACAAGGTGGGGTACCCCAAAACATTTAAGTGCACACTGTCTGCCCCAGTGTGGGCACTTAAATTGCTCAGCTTTGCAGAATGAAGAAATCAAGGACCTGCTGAAGAATCATGTCTCTTTAGGCACCTGACATCTGGAAATTTACTGCAAAAGTGCGGGAAGATTTTGCAGTCATCTCCCTTGGTGGAGGTAACTTTAACAAATATCTTATGTGTAAACTAGGAGCCTCTGCGCTTCACAGAGATGAAAATACAGAACTTGCAGTTTATGAGGTGCTGAGCTACCAAAGAAATATTGGCTGAGTAAATATTGTCATTAAAACAACCTAGGTAGGCAGCTCCACATTTCTGTCCAAGACTTTTCAACCCCACTGAGTCTCATGGGGCTTACAACAGACTCAGCGCTCACTGCAAGTCAGGGCTCAAGTTATGAGCTGTGAAAAACTTGTTTACTTTAGAAATTAATCAACATCTCATTTTTCTGCATTTGGGATGGGTAAAGAAATACTAATAATAAAACAGAGCATGAATGCTTCAACTTATAATCCTTTTAGACCTGAATTTCTATAAAAAATAAATTTGAAAAAGGCTTTTATATAATTTTCACATTGATCCCTTTGCCAAGTCCCTTCCCCCATTATTTTTGATGTTGGATAGTTTTAACTGGCTTTGAAAAATGGTGGAGTACTCAAAGATGCTTTCCTACTAGTCGAATGGAAACAAATATCAGGATAAAGGAGAAATTTATGACTCCTCTGAGGAAGGCACAGCTCAGTCATTGTATTCCTCTTTCCTAGCAACCTCCTGGATAATCAGGCATGCACGTTACAGGTTGGCCTATCCACATGGACTCTGCTCCAGATGAGTCATATTAACTGATCTCTGTTTCCCAGAGCATGTGGATGAGCTGGGGTGAGAAGTAGGGCAGGGAGAAGAGAAACAGCGTAGATTGATATTTCCAGGCCTCTTCTGTCTCTCTGTTCATGTAGCATTTTCTTTTGTTATTGCTTCAGCAGTTACTCTCATAAATTTTTCTCTCCCGCTGATTATACTGTATTTACTTATAAACAGTGAATGTTTTCAATGATTTGAAATGTAAATTTACTTTCAAAAATGCAGATGATGAAGCAACTACTTGATTATGAAGGCAGGCTCAGAGTTCTTCCAAGTAATACCTCAGTTATCATTATTGCTATACGAATTAGTTTTACCTGACATATACCACACACATGCCTTTAAAACAGAAAAATTCTGAAGTTTTTTTACAAATAGTCAAGGTATATTAGTTTTTATGACCCATTTCCAGTTGCGAAGATTTTTTCAAAATTTTCCTGAACCCATTATGTCCTTTTTCCAGATTTATACTGTAGCAAATGAATATGAATTTTAGCATTGTTTTTATTAGATAAATTAGTCATATCTTGCCATCCATTTATTAAAAATAATCAAAGTTTATGCATGTCAAAGCCTTGATTGTGTTTGACTCAACTTAATGAATCAGTTACTCAAATATGAGAACTCTTACGTGGGGTAGGACATTATTAAGATTAATATTAAAAGGACCATCTTAAACAACAGTGAAATAAAAACTGTGCAGTGGGGGAAATTCTGATTACTCCAAATTTGAGATTACAAGATTATTAATTTTAAAGATCAATTTTCAAAATCTCTTTAGAATATGCATTTAATCTGAGGTGTCTGAAAATTATTAGAACAATCCCAAATCTCAGATAAAATGCATGATAAAAAGGGAGTTATTTAATCAAAGGTCATCTGAGATAAATACACCCACCTCCATGAAACATTCTCTATATATAGAGTTAATAATAACAACCTTAAAAGGGTTTTTTTAACATAAGAAGTCATTGCAGGGCACACATGTGGAATTTACATCACCGTCTTCTACTGAGATCTGAAGGCTGATAGAAAAAATAAAGGATGTAACTCATATTTTTGGAAAGCAAATGAATTTTCTTTCTGGCTTTTTTATGGCAAAGTTCAGCAGAGTGTTATGAAGCTAGAGGGAATTGCCAGAACAGTGAGTGAAATCCAGACCTGAAACCCACACAGTAAAAATGGAAAAAAGGGAGATGTTTTTCTTCAGACAGATAGTGCTATGTTTTTGGCATAATCTTTGTCACATAAAGGGGAAATCTAGATTCTGGTCCCTAGTCCCCGGCAGTTTTGGAATCCAGCCGTTGGAGTACCTTTTAGCATACTCTTTGACAGACTAAATTCTCTTCATTGAACGTTGTACATTTAAGTGGATAAAAGAATGAAAGAAGAAAAAATTGTTGGGGCTTTAACATACATATAAAAATTGTCATGCTGTCAAGTGAAACTCCATATCCTGTGCTCCTTCAAACACCTACCAGGGAAATACTAAAGCTGGAAACCAGAAAAAAATGGCATTCAGATCTCCCTCATATCTCTTACAATGTGATGAGAATTACAGTAAAAACTATGAAACGCTTCATTTAAAAAAAGAAGCTATATGATTTACACTGAAATAATGTTTTCATCATAAACTCTGTCATGCTGCTTCCTACTCTTCTTCAGTTCACTTTAGGCCAGAAAGGTTTAATTTTCTTTGTTGACACAGAAAGAGAGCTAGCCTGTCAATGAATGTGCAAGGTGAATCTCGAGGGAAGGAAATGCAATCACGCTGAGTAACATTGGTTTACTTTATTTGTAATAAATAGGAAGGTTTATAGTGCCAAAGGACTGTGCTACAGTTGTCTAAAGATTGAGTATGAATGATAAAAGAAGAAGAAAATGTAGCTGAGTTATATTCTGAGCCTCTGTTTTTCCCCAGTTGCTATAGTAATGTTTAGCACCTTAGTTAGTTATTCCAGCATGCTCTGTCCCTGGGAGACTTGTCAGCTCAGGAAGACTGAGAATGATGAGCCTGCCTTGGATCTGGAGACAGACCTCACTAGTTTTGAGGATTAGACACAATACCTACTGCTGGCACAGGTAGTCAGCACACAAACATGGAGAGGAATCCCCGGATGCCTTTAATGAGGCCACATGGCCGGGCTATTGGATTGCTCTCGGCATTCCAAAGGCAGGTGGTTGTGAGGCTGCTGGGTGACTCTGCTCAAGCTGCCACCCTGACAATGGCTCTTCATTTGTAAACCCAGACAAACCAGCTCAAAGCCTCCTACAACTCAAGGGAGGTTGCCTTGCTACTCAGAGGACACCAAAAAACATAAGTACCAAAAGCTTGCACTTTGGTACCAAATCAAGTCTTTGGGACATTTTTGCTCTGACAAGTGTAACTTGCAGAGGAATTAAAAAGGACCAGCTCTTTGCAGCTGTTGGTTCTTTCCTTTTGTCTTTTCACTGACAGTGTTTCTGTGTCTTTCTGGGAAGGATGAGGGAAATGGCATCAGAACTGCCACAATTCCCATTTTCTGACCTGGTTTGTGGTGTATATTTTTTCCTTCTTAACCAATTTTTGTTGATTTTTTTCCTTATTAACCAATTTTCCTTATTAACCAATTTTCGTTGATTCAGTGAAAATATCAGATATTTTAGAAAAGATAAGACACATTTCAGCTTCTCTCTGCTATAGACAAGTGTCCTCCCAGCTGGAATAAAACTTCTGGAGACCTTGAAAGCTGAATACTAACAAAAGCTACAGTAGTAACAAAAAGATCTTTTAGTTCATCCTGTTGCTTTTAACTATTTTTAATCTCATGACTGAGGTCTTAAAATTTTGGACTCTGACATTGAACATACTTCATAAATTTATATTTTTTTAAGTTCCTTGGCAAATTGATGGAAAGATCAGTGATGGAAAAGGCATTTTGAAACCTCTGCTGTCAGAACTGGCTGCAGTTTCACTCCTTTCCCCAAAAACTTTAATCTGCTTTTAAAATTATTTGTATGTACACAAACCTGCCTGGAGTCCTAGTAAATTTCTTGAGAAAAGCTGAAGTGGGGGAGTAGAACTCCATAATCAGACACAGTTATTAAGCCCTCAATCATTCACAACACTGAACTTGAAAACCAATGCACCTTTACAAACCAGCTTCCAAAATGTGATTTCCTGTTGCATAGCCTGTTTAAAAGAGAAAATCATTTGGCAACTGAATGCTTCCCGTGTGAAGCTGAATGCTTCACGTGAAGCTGAATGCTTCAGCTAACTCTGAAGATTCTTAGCACTCATTTGAAGCTGGGTTTTACATGGCTTGGAGAGCATTGCAAGGAGATGCAGGAGGAGCAAGGGATGGTTAGAAATGGAAAGATACAGAAGCTTAAGAACGCCTGGGAGCAATTCAGTTGAGGCTGGAGGAAGATGTAGGAGGAAGGACAGAGAACTTTGGTGGATAATCAGAGCTGTTAAGGATTTAGTATGAAAGTATCCAGTGTAGGCTGCTGCTTTTGGTAAAATTCAGCTGCATTGCTCTTGAATTTGTCTGAATGTTTTAGGAAGCTCATACGTTCTGGAAGGGTGTGTATCTGTTCAGTAGAGCTGAATAAGGTACAGAATATATTGTTTGACTGAAATGAGGTCTTATGTTCTATTTAGATGTCTCCCTAGAAAAGTGGTGACAGCAAAAGCCTCATTTTTTTGTCCCAAATTAATAGTATTTGGGACAGGGTTGTAATGATATTGTCCCCAACCCAAAACTAGAATCCAGTTAAGAAACTTGGAAACACTTATTCATCAGAACAAATGTTCTCATATAGAGAAGAACATGAAGAATCATTTTTCATTTTATTTCAGGTGTATTTCAAATATCATTTTATTATGGCATTTTGTTGCATCTTTTATTAGGAACTTTATAATAGAACTCCTTTATTAAATTAGGAGAAATGTCATTGTAGGTTAAAAGGTAAAATTCTTTGATTAAGTGGCTTTAAAATGGTTTTCATTAATTTTGGTGTGAACTGAACAGCAATTGCCTCTGTGAGTCTTGCCTGGAGCTTGATTATTCTTGTCTTATACCTTTTTCTCCTTGATTGTATTAAACTTACTTTACAATTTTCAGAGAGTAGTCACCATTTTTCAATCATTATTATTTTCTTATTGTAACAATTATCTGATATTTTGGGAGTTTTTTGTTGTTTCTCTGCATGCTGGAAAATACTTAACTACATGAGACTTTAAAGGGGGAAAACACAGATCTCAGATTTTAAGATAAAATATTATTGCACTGCAAAAATTTTCTTTAGTTAATCTTTCTTCTCCTTGATGAGAATGCCAGATTTCTAGGTAACAAATTGTGGAATGGTTGTATTGGCTCTAGAAAAGGCCTTTCCCACTGTATTAGCAATAAACTGATGGCTTCCTGCTAGAGCATATTCTATTGTCTGCTTTAGAGCTTTTCTGCTTTTTTTCAAAACATCTGCGCTATTGGTTTAATGAAAGAGACACTGGAATTAACTGTCCTAATAAACAGAGGATTAACCACCAGAAACTAATTTTGGTGATGATGTCACCTTCCCTTTAGTGAGTTCTCAGGCCCAACAAGGCTCTGTTTTTCTTATCTACTTTTCCAGTATATTGTGGGGTTTTTTTGGCTAAGTATAGGTACTTCTTAGTGTTAGTTCCATCATCCACCAGGCCTCAGATGTCTATTTCCCTGCAGTCTTACATGGGATATAGCAGTGGCTCCAGACTGTGGTTTAAGCAGTAGGATCCAGCCAGACAATGGGAATTTTCTTTTGCTTTAGTAAATATATGGGTTTGTTTACTCAATACCACCTAAACTGCATCCAAGCAAAACTTAATTAGATGTTCTGCCAGGAAAAAACTGTGAGAAGAGAGGAATGGAGAACAGCTGTTTTTGCTATCTGCTTCAGTCCTCAGACCTACAAAGGTAAGAGAAGTGTGACTGGCTTATTTCCACCAAGAGAGTAAGTAGGTGAAGAAGCATGGGTCTTTCACTCATGTTGTCTTATCTAGTAAAACAGGAGGGAAGACAAGCCTATTTGCTGGTAAGCCAAATTGAAGCTCATGTGCTGGATCTAAATCCCTTGCAATTTTGTTATATCAACTGATTTCTTACCACAGAATTTCTCCTATGTCTAGGATATTTGTTTTTAAAACAAAATGTCTTAAACATATTTACTAAATAGGCTTTTATTATTTGGGATGTTATTGTTGTTGTTGTTGTTCGTACAGGCCTAAGATGCATTGTATTTTGGGATGCTCATTTTTTGCTACTTCTACTTTGTAGATAGTAAGAATATATTTTTACTATATTTAGATCTTGATGACTGTTTAAAAGATATGTTTATGCTTTAAACTTCCCTTTTCTTCTTCTTCCCCAAAACTTACAATGGCAGCTGCTACTCTGACTTGTTTTTCCCATGGTTACACTGCCACCCCTCCCATTGTTAGTGCTATGGATAGCTGTCATTTGGCTCTTCATATGTCATACTGATCAGGTTTGTGATGTTGTGTGAGCCAAAGGATCACCAGCTGAGAGCCAGCTGGGCTTTGTCTCAAAGGCAATTTGTCACCTGTGAAATACTTCAGTCTTCTGTCCCAGCATAATCTACCATTACCTCACACATGAGTATTCTTTGTCACCCAAAGGAAGATGTTGTATGCTGAGCTTACTTCAGCCAGTTCCTTCACCACAGTTGAAAGGGAATGGCTAAACTGGGGAGAAGCTGTATGAAGAGCAGCTGAGGTCACTTGGTCTGTTCAGCCTGGAGAAGAGGAGACTGAGGACAGATGTCGCTGCAGTTTTCAGTTTTCCCTCATATTGGGAAGAGGAGGGGCAGGCACTGCTCTCTTCTCTGTGGTTACCAGTGACAGGACCCAAGGGAATGGCCTGAAGCTGTGTCAGGGGAGGTTTAGGTTGGATATCAGGAAGATCGTCTTCATCCAGAGGGTGGCTGGGCACTGGAAAAGGCTCCCCAGGGAAGTGATCACAGCACCAAACCTGTCAGAGTTCAAGAAGCATTTGGACAGTGCTCTCAGGCACATGGTGTGATTCTTGTGGCTGTCCTGTGCACGGCCAGGAGCTGGACTTTGATAATCCCCATGAGTCCCTTCCAATTCAGAATATTCTCTGATTCTATGATTCTACAAACTGTTTTCTCCTTTTAAATTTTTTTTTTATTGCTCCAGAATTAGCATTAGCAAGTGCTGTTCAGCAATGAGAAAACAAGTGGTTAAAACTCCATAATTTCTGCTGCAGTAGTGTCAGGGCAGTATTGACATTCTGCGCTGGTGCAGAAGATCAGCCTCCAAGGCTGGCATAGCTGCAAAGCAAACGTCTCATATTGACAGATTGGCTACAACTGGGATTATCCCAAGGATGGTAGCTGAGAACATCCAATGTAAACATGCCACAGTGGTCCAAAATTATTTACTTTATGGCTTGCCCCATTCTTCAGTCAATCCTATTGTACTTCTGTCCCATTTTCGTTGTCACAAGCAGCCTCTTGACTGAAGTTTAAGCTTTGGTAATAAATTTATTTCTCCCACGTGTTTGTGCAACTGACTCACTCTACAGTGAGGTTTTACATTATTCTGCAATGTGACAAATATGTTAATGTATGCAGAACAATGATTCTAATTCTGGCAGACAGTTGCTGTGTTCACGTCAATAAAGACAAATTTTTTTCATGCTATAAAGTACTCTGATATGACTATAATGCCACAGCTCACTGAAATTGCTTTAAATTGACTTTCAGACTATTGATCAGATTATCAAAACCCAAAGAACTGTTCCCTTTGCTTTCCTGTAGCAGTAATTTAAGAAGGCAAAATACCATTGAGTTCAATGAAGCATGATTATCACTCAAACACACAGAAGTGAGAAGTCCATAAAAATGTGATCTTGCACTTAGCTATTATGTATCACTTATGTATATACCCACTGTGCTTCTAAAGGTATTTAGGTAGTTGGGAGAAAATTATTTGTGAGGCAGAAACTGGTCATCTTTCAGCTTTTCTATAAAAATCTCTCGCTGATATTGTATTTTGCAGCCAAATACTGTATTCACGTATAGTGGCAGTATAACTGTTGCTGAGATTTTCTATTTATGGCCATATATGTTTATCACGCCAAGCATAATTTATATCCTTGTGTTTTGCATATTTAAGACAAAATCAAGTTGACAAAGCTGATGGGAAAAAATCTCAATCAAATTGTGTTTCTATGTTGGTAAAATAGCCCTTGAGGAGACAGAATGTTCCCAGAAGATGCTAAAACAAACATGCAAACAGAACTCTAAAATAGGACCAAGGCAAGAGTTCAAGTGCTTTATTTTCTTTCTGAGGCAGGCAGCTTAACTGTTTGCTCCAAAGATACAGATCAAATAAATCTGGAAAGTTACATTGCCTTACTGAATCACTGTGTGAAAGGTTATTTTAAAGATGTTGGAACACAAGCTTGAAGTCCCATTTAGGGTAAGGTTTTCACTGTATGGATGAATGGCAAGGATAAGCCTTATACACTGGTAGAAATTAACTAGAAACTTTAATCATGGAAGAAAGGAATGTCCATATTAATGGGCACCAAATGGCATCACTTCAGCTTTATCAGTTGTGTTAAGGAAATTTTTATTATAAAAGGTTGCAAATACGGTGTTAGATGATGTTGACTGAGATTTGCAGAAGTGGCTCTTGAAAACATAGGAACTCTACACTGTGCATATTGAAGTATTTTGTAATGAGAGACTGTGGACTATATTCATCACAGAAGCAGTTTTCATGGTCTTGTTTAGAAGTCATAGATGTTCAAGCAATTTTAACCCAGTGAATTTCAATGAATGTCTGTACTGAATGGCACCTGACAAGCTTCACCAACATCTATGGGAGTGATATATTTAAAAAAATATGGGAATGCAATGCATCAGCCTGTGAGGGCTAATCCCATCTGCCAAAAAGGGTCATCAGACAGCTGCTGCACATTCACACTTGCTGTGCATGACCGTGGGCACATGTACAATGATTAATCTGGGTCAGAGTCTGGCTGTCTGGCAGCAAACTGAATGCAGCAGGGCTGACAACACAGAAGCCATTTCTCTAATCGTGGGCCTTGTTCTCAGCTTGTTGAGGGGCTCCTGCCTCTCTCAGGGAATTCTCATGAAAGAATCAGGACCAAGCTGACCTAATTAAGTATCAATGGTGGGAGGCTGTTGCCTCTGAGATGAATCTGGAATGAGCTGCTGGAGGAAATGATTCATCCTGTCTGTAAGCAGAATGTTGTGTGACAGTCACTGGTTTGTCAAAGCTTTTCTATAGCAACTTGAGTTTGAGAAACAGAAGAGAACATAAAGAGGAGGTTCTGGAGAACACTGGTTAAAATTACATTTTCTTCTATGCTTTCTCCCTTAGAATTAATTCTATTATGTGACATAGTAACTTTTTTCATCATGTAGAGGAAAGGAATTGAAGGAATTTTTCCATGCTGTTTCAAGTGTCTTCATTTCTAGTGTCTGTTTTAGAAATAAGAATGGGATATTGACCCATTCATTCCAGAACAGTGTGGTCTCTCTTGGACTGGGAAGCCCAAAGCTGGGCACAGGGCTGTGGATGCAGCATCACCAGTGCTGAAGTGAGGGCAAGCATCACACCCCATCACCTGCAAGCAGTAGTCTTTCTAATGCAGTCCAAAATGTGTTTGGCCTCCTATTCTGCAAGTGTATATTGATGGCTCATGTTCAGCTTGATGTCTGCCAGGCCCCCAGATCTTTTTCTACAACCCACAGTTTGCAGTTCAGCCTGTACTGTTGCGTGGGATTGTTCTGGTCTATTCTGCATTCCCATAATTTGATTTCACCAGGTTCCTGTTGGCCAATGTCCCCAGCTCCTCTGGGCTCTCTGGATGGCAATCCATCCCTCTAGCATGTGAATTACCCCCTCCAATTGCATGTGGTCCAGAGCCTCCTGGGGTACTTTCTCTCCTGCTTCTTGGGTCATTAGCAAAGTTAAGCAATACCAGTTCTAATGTCCCAAAATGTGTCTACATGGTTAAATGAACTGTATTTTTACATGTTGCTTTATTCCCACTGTGCTTCTAAAGATTTTGGCTTTGTTTATCTTGCTTGCTGAGGTTTATATGAAGGTGAGATTTCTGTTTCACCCCAGAATAAAGAACTGCAGTTACATGCCCATTTTCTCCCGCTTCCCAACTGCCCATGACTATAAATACATCAATCATTTTATTTAGCTGCTATTCTGTACCTTTAAAATGTGGTTAATATTTCTAAAGCACTGTGAAGTGCTGTGGTGAAAAACTGCCAAATATCATTAAATAAAGATTTGTGCTTCTGGAATTTAAAAATAAAAGCCTAATGTTTCAGATATGAAAAAAAAAGAAAAATCAAAGTTAAATAATTTTATGAGTATAACTCCAATTCTAAATGCATCAGTGTCAGAAAAGCCTCCATCTTCTCTCTTATGATGGTCCTAATGAAGCATTTTCTCTTCTATCCTGGGTGTTAAATTGATTCATGAGCATTTGCTGCTGATGATCTTCAGAAACAACCCCAGACTGGCTAGCCAGTACTGACAGGCCTTATGTAGAAATTCTCTTGATCTTGAGTAGTTCTCATCACAAGGCCACAAATCCACAGCTTTTGAAGACAGTCTCAAGTGTATTTTTTTCCTTTACAAGCAGAACATGCAACTAGATCTTATGTGTGCTGACAGTCGTCAGTGAGAGTTCACTGCTTGAAGAGGAGATGTACTCCTAGTCAGTATTAGCAAGACCTCAGCTGCAGGCAGAGCCAGAGCTCCTGACTCAGGATAGATTTATCTTTGATTTTGTCACTAGAGATGCTGAATGTTACTCACCAAGTATTATCGATACCTGTGATGAACCACTGGCTGGATTGACAGTTGGTAGGAAGTGAGAAATACTGTAGTTTTTCTCCACACAATCTCATGCAGCAAAACTGTCATGGCATTGTCCTGACTAATTACAGATGCTCTGAGGCTGATGGACTTCCTCTAACAGAAAGCCTCTCTCCTTCTCTATTCTTGCCATGGAATCTGTAGCGACACTAAGCTGTTACATTTCCAAGTAATGACTTTCAACCAAATGTAGAAATGGCAAAGGTATGCACTTTGAACTACTTGTTTCCAAGGAAGTGGAGTGTGTTTTATGATGAACCTAATGAACTTAGGGAAAATTTCTTGCAGTTGTCTGGGTTTAAATTATGAAGAGAGAGCCCTTTGTGAGAAGTACCATGGCTGACCTGACTGACACATGAATGACAGATTCCTGTGGTGGGAAAGAAAAGTACTGCACCGAAGGTGATATTTAACCAATTCTTTCAACAGCTTTCTTTAGAAAGTTTTGCATTTGTAAAGGATAATGGCAAATGAGCTGCATTTCTGCTTCTTCATGCTGAAAGTTGAATTTCTGGTCATTCCAGAGGGCTGAGCGTAAAAGGCACTTGTGCTGGTTTTTCATTAAACCTGTCAGAACTGCCACCTCTCTTTCATGACCTGACAGCTCAGGGTTCTGAGTTCACTGGAGAATGCACTCTGGAAGGCTTGTTCAGCACCAGTCTGATGTGCAGGACAGTGGGGGGCTGCTGTGTGAGCTTCATCTGAGCAGGTCAGGGTGGGTATCTTATCTCTGAGCCATCTCATGTGGCTGGCACATACTGTGTGACAGACTACATCTGTCACTGCAGTGGTAAATAATTTATCATAGACTCGTTTGAGCACAGCAGAGGATGGATTGCAAAGCTGGATTAAAAGTAGCTGTCCTACCAACTTTCATGCTTCTCTGGGTGCTGTGTAACAGCAGAGAAGCTGTTCAAGCTGCTTGTGTCCTGAGGAGCCTTTCTTATGTGCAGTGAGGTAAGGCAGGCTTATTGCTGTCTGACTGAGATCTTCCATATCCGAATGAAGAAACCAGCTCTTCTAAATTGCATAGTGCAAAACCAAGTTTTCTGCTGTTTTCCATGTCACATAGGACTGAGTTTCTAACTGTGAGAGTGGCCATAAGATAGGGTAGCCAAACTGTTGTTAAAATATTGCCCTAATTAAGCTAGACAGGACTAAAAAAAGCCTTGAAGGATTTGTTTTTCACAGATTCACTTCAGCAAAGAAAATCCCCTTTTTTTGTTGATGAAGGCTATGAAACAAGTGAGAAATAAATATGCACACATATTTACTGTTTCTCCAGTTAACAAGATAAAGAAATCTGTGTGGTACCACAAAATGTTTTCATCAAGCAAAAATAATCTCACCTAGCATGGATTATAATAATAGGCTTTTACACAGACTCAGCTATATGTGGCCTAAGTGGCAGAAGTACTAAGTATGCTGAAAATATATAAATTATTGATAAGGAGAAATGCATTTAAATTGTCATGGCACTTTATTAACTTCTCACCCAGCTGGAGACTGTTCTAACAATACAATAGACTTTTCTTGTTTGTTTTTTTTTTAATTTTTATGGTTTGTTTGGGTTTTTGCTAAAGATTACTGATTCATGTGGAAAGTCTTTAGATTTGACATCATCCTTCCATGACTAAATTGCTACATAATTTTAAAATAAGAAAGTTCTGCTGTCAATACTGATTGATGCATTATTATTATTTTCCTATATTTAATTTTCTTCCTTTCCCTTTTCTGTTGCTATGCTTGTCGCTCTTAGAATGTGTTCTGCATGTTTAATATTTGATATTCAGAGGAATTGCACCTATGATTTTGGTTCAGTACTTAAAGGCATTATTCTCATAAATAAATCTGTAGCTAGCTGCCACAGACCTATGTATTTATTTTCTGTCTCATTCTGATAGCTATTGCTGCATTTATTTTTTCATTAATACACCCTCCTTTTGTTGCTTACACCACATCCTTGTATTTGGGAAGTTTTCATCTAACTATTACCAGTTCTATCCCCTTTAGTATCCATCAGGGACTTTAGTAAAGACAGTCTCTTTTATCTAATCATTCAACAGAGTAAAATAATCCTTTTCAACCCATCAATTCCTCCTGGAACAGGCCAATTGAGTGTTTTTCTTGGGAGTTTTCATTCCATATAATTTTAAGATTCCCATCTGGCTGCGTAGATGAGAAGCAGAAAGTAAGTATGTTTGAAAGGTTTCCCAATTGTCTGATAAAATGTATGATTCTCCACCTCCAGAGTGCGCATGGGAACTTGGTCTAAAAGGAGCTCTCAGGTCCTTTTGTCACAGGTAGATCATGACAACCTTCTACCCCTTTCAAGGGACCCACCACCCCTTGTCCTGTCATTGTCCCAGCCTCTGGGAGTCCAGCAGCATCTCTGCAAACTCTCCTCTCTCCTGCTGCTCAGGACAGGTATTTGAAACTATGGTGATATTGATAGTATCTATGAATGAGCTAAATTTCTTGCTTCCCTTGTTTACTGTTCTGAGAAAATAAAGTAAATTGCTCAGAGTATTACAGCAAATAGTACTGGATAACCATGGCTGTGTACCACTATGCTGAAACATCTTCTTTGTTCTTTTTGGAGAAGTTATCTCAGCTAAATCCATACTGTGATGTCCATAGTGCAGCCTTGAGAGCAGAGAAGCTAAAAATGCCCCCACCCTAGTGCATGAATGTCTGCAGAAGCAGCCCTTCCTCTGGAAAATTGCATCCTAACTAATCCATGTCTGATTCTTGGGGCTGGTAGATACAGTCACATAGAGAATTGTCATCTGCTGCAGCTGGAATTGAATATTCCAGATTTCCCAGCTGAGCAATGGTTATGTATGGTAGAGGTCTTCTCACATTGTGTATGGTAGAATGTTTAATTCATCTATGGAGTAGGAAATTTTCTTCAGAAAGGACTGTGGTGCTTGTCTTGACTCCAGAAAGCACAAATAACCAGTGTTCAGGACAAGACAGTTTCTTAAGGAAGCTCAAGTCTTCAATTCAAACTGGACAAAGAAGAATTTTTCACATTCCTGGTGGCCATGCTCGCTGGGACTCCCAGCACTGCTTCCTGTGTGGCTCCATGCTGAACACTATTTTAATGACAGAACTGGGAGCTCAGCTTAGAGGTTGACCTCACCAGATTGCTCACAGCAGCCTGCTGTGGCAGTGCTTTCATGGATCACTTCTCACTGCTGTCTAGCTCGATTCCTTCATGGTAGGAACTGAGACACGTACCCATCCTCAAATGCTTACAAAGTGACTGTCACCAAGTACATAGTAACTGGACCCCATATTTGCCCTGGAAAATGGGCAAATGCAGTTCCTTAATGCAGAAGAGATACAATTGGGACAACTGGATTTTTTGGTAGGAGACACCTCCATGAAAGAAATTTTTCTTTTATGTTTTCAATTAAGTTCCTGAGCCAAAATCAAGTGAAGAATCTGAACTCTTCAAAGAAAAGGTTCAGGCTTCTTTAGTATCAGGAAAACATTGCATTTTTTTTGTGATTTGTTTTGTGAAAGGTAAGATTATTTTGACTGAAATCTTCTGAGGATGAAAAGAAAAAACATGAAGAAGAAAGCAGGACCTGGCCTGAGAAAGTCTGGCACAGGGCTCAGCACAAAGTGTTTAACATTGACAGTGTTTTATGGGCAAGTGGAAACATACCCTGAATCCAAGACCTTGGTAACCAATCACAGACATTGCCCCCCACCAGTCAGTCAGAGGGGGTTATTTTCCAGTGATTTGAGAGTTAAGATTACAATAAGAATTCTGTAGCATTTAAAAAAGAATCAAGCTAACAGGGAATAAGATGGCTATTGTGAGAAATTCTTCATGGTAGTAGCCTTTTATGGTCATCTGCATTCATAGCCATAAATTTCTACTCAGATTGCTGTCCTTCCAATGAAAATGTTTGACTAAGAGCTTGATTTGCTTTTTTTATAAATAAAAATCTTGTTCTCAAGAAATAAGTAGTCATTTTTTTTCCTTTGGGAAACAACAACAAAAAAATGCAACTCAGCAGAACTGGATAAACTGTTTGCATTACTTTACACTGTAGTTTTATTTTTTTTTAGTCCAGGCAAGTTGGGCTTGGATGGAAGAGATTTTATTTATTTATTTGATACTAAGTCTAGCAAGAGCTATTCCAAAATCTAAAGTGAAAACAAAGATGTGAAATGAGGACTTTCATCCAGGAACAATTTGGATACACCTACCTGAAGTATGTCTTTGTTATGAAAGTACTCTTACGATGAGCATTGGCGTTTAAATGTGAGCAATTACCTAAGGCTGGTGGGACTTTTGTTGCCTCCAGCTGGGCCTATCCTCTATTGAATAAGTCACCCATGAGATTCCTGAGGCTGAGTCATTGTGCCAGACTGAGATCCTTTTGCAGTGGTCTGCTCTCCTGGTCACAAGTGGAAATGATGAGAATGCCCTTGAGGACAGTTAGGACATGAGGTGCTGGGTGTGAGCTAAGAAGTGATTGAGAGAGCACTGAGACACTGGAGTGAAACATCTCAACCCCAAAAATCTTGCTCAGTTGTTTCCTGATTTTGCTAGGTAATCTTCTGCCTGACAGTTCTTGAAACATCTGGGGCCGTGCTCCTTAGCTTGCTCTATACGCGATCTTATCTGAGTGTTTTTGTGCCTTTGTATCTGTGCCCAGCTACAGAAAAGAGGTGAGTGGGGTTTTTTTTGTTTGTTTTAATGTGATTTGTTCTCAAAGTCTCACACACATCATGCATGAAAGGGATTCATGGCTCCTGTTTTTCAGGGATGTGGTGATAGTGCAGCTTCTTGTATTCAATGACTTACAATTCAGTTGGTGCTATGAAAAATCTGCAGTGAATTAGGTGAGTGCCTACAGTCTTGAATATCTTACTGGAGAGGACAGTAAAAGAGGTACAGCAGAGGCTCAAGTTAATAAAATCAGATATTGAATTATACTCAAGACAGAGATAAGGTTTATTAGCTTGGATATAGTGTTGTGCAATGGTTCTTCTGACATGGAATTGGTTTACACTGAGAAAACCTGGGTTCTTATGGGCATTGTGCAGGTCTGTGTGAGTGTGCTTATGTCTGGCCTCATCTTCAAGAAGCTCCAGTAAGGATTTGGGTGAAATATGCAGATGAAAGCCTACAGAAGTGTTTAGGTGGATGCTATTGGAGAAATATTCTTGCAAACAAACTAAGAGAAGCCTAATGACCCAGGCCAAAGCTGGTATCTCTAGATCCTCCACTGCAGCTGTGTACTGCCATTTGGATAACATACCAGCGTCCCTGAGTGCAAACATGGCTGTCCTCCAAAGCACTTATCTCTTGTATTGAACAACTCATACCTGGTACTTTTATCTCTTGTATTGAACTACTTGTACCCGGTACTTCTGTTCAAGATAATGGTACTTTAGAATATGATGAATTAAAACTTTGTGGTTATAGTATTCTCTAGCCATGCTAGGTACGTTGTACTTTGGTTTAAATTGCCAAGTTTCCCATGACTCAGTCCATTCAAGCTTTGGCAGTTCTAGTGTGAATGAGCATAGATGCACATACACATGTTTTCTTTGAGATATTATTAATGAGAATGTAGAGGATTTATTGCAGCTTTCCTGCTTGATTGATAAACAAGTTTGTTCTGGCCATACATTTGGATTCCAGACAACTTTTTTGTTTACAGAAATGATCTCTCAGTTTCCACTTAGGCAGTCATTTAACATTATTTTCCTTCACCTACTGTTTTCCATCATTGTATAAAAATAATTGTTTTTACTTTCTAAAATACAATACAGTGCTTTACACCCATTGTATGAATCAAGTGAGATTCATAAAACCTTGGAGCAGGTGCTGAAATTGCTGGTCAATTCATTGGGGTTGAACATGTACACACCCACAGACACTCTCATCAACCCTTCTTGTGACAGGCCTGGCCCAGAAAGTGTTTGAAACCACAAGTCTAGAATTCCTTGCAAAACCTCTTGATAAAGCTCCTCTGGTAGCACTCAGCCATGGTCAGCATGAAGAAAACCTGGTACCTGTCCACAGGCAGAGTACAAGAGCCAGCTGACCTTGCATGTGAGATACTGCAGAAAAACTGTGTGGTGAGGTGTGACATCCACTTCACTGACATGGCCAGGCTATGTCCTAGCTCTTCCCCAGTCTAGGCCCACAGATTGTCTCTCTGGAGAGTTAGGGCACATGGTTAGAGAATGAAAAACATCTGGCTTTCATCACAGAAATAAGCCATGACTCTGGAGTGCATGCCTTTGTTTGGAAAATGCAGAAGTGGTCCTGGGTTCCAGCATTACTACAGCTCTGTGTTGCCTGCCACAACATTTACCAAAAACTTGCCTGGATTTTAAAAGTAATTTTCCATGAAAGGGCTGATACCTTGCTCTCATAATATGACCGTGCCTCAGAGTAAAAAATGTGACATTCAGAAATATGGATAGAGAAGGGTCACTAGATAACAATGCCTCAGGGCTTGTCTGTATTTTCAGCACATTTGTCTCAGGGAGTTCTCTGACAATTAGGCAATTTGTTGAGGAACTTAAAATTTAGCCTGAAATATTGAGGGAGGTAATAGGGCACCTATTCACTCTTAGTTAATCCCAAAGGGCAGCCTCCCTTCTGGTCCCCTGGGATAGCTATGAGTACAGCAGAAATGTGACCAGGACACTAGAGACATCACCTCAGGGTAATTTATCTTGATTGTAACAAAAGCAATGTAATTATCTTAGAGCTGGGCTGCTACATACACAGGGAAGAACTAGATATCTTTTAAAATTAAACAGTACAATGTTAAAGAAAGACATATGACATTTAAAAATTTACTTAAAACTAAATCTCTCAAATTTTCCATCCTCCAAAGTTTATTAAAGAAAATTGAATTGTGCTGGAGTCTGTGTCCTGGTCATCCTGCAGTAAATCCAATGTTAGCAACACAGACTGAAGCTGATAATCAGGTTGATTTTTTTCTCATTGTTTTTCTACACCAGGCAATCATGTTCTATATGACATTTAACACACACCGATCAGGCATCACTTTAAAACTGCCCACGTGGCTGTTTCCCTCTTTGTTCTGGAAAGCAGCAGACATCACCTCCTGATTTCCAGTTTCCAATGCTGAGGAGTTTAGTTGTCATTGTCCTGGAACCAAATGTAGTCTCTTGACTCAGAGTAGCCACCTATCCCCTTCATGATCTGCAGTCCTCCTCAGAGACACACTGTTCCTCCTGCTGCCCTTCTCTGCACCTTTTCAAGTCGGTTTCATCTACAAAAAGTATAAAAGACCCAAACTGTGCAGAGTTCCCTTGGCCTCGTGTGAGCAGGTTTTGTTAGCAAGGGGCTCTGGGAGAGCCTTGTGTGAGAAGGTGCCAGAAACTTTCCCCACGCCTGACAGAGCCAGTGCCAGCTGGCTGCAGGTTGGACCCACAGCTGAGCCCATCAGGGATGGTGGCAGAGCCTCTGGATAACAGACTGGAGAAGGGTGGGGAGGGGAGGACGGAGAATGGCTGTGGAAACAGCAGCCAAAGAGAAGAGTGAGAACACGTGAGAGAAACAGCTCTGCAGACACCAAGGTCAGTGAAGATGGAGGGGGAGGAGTGCTCCAGGTGCCAGAGCAGATTCCCCTGCAGCACATGGAGGTCCATGGTGGAGCTGGTATCAGCTTTCTGTCCCCAGAGAATCAATCCCATGCCAGAGACATGATGCTCAAAGGAGACCGTGACCCTGTGGGGAGCCTGTGCTGGAGCAGGCTCCTGGCAGGGCTTGTAGACCTGTGGAGAGAGGAGCCCACACGGGAGCAGGTTTGCTGGCAGGACTTGTGACCCCATGGGAGACTCGCTGGAGCAGCCTCTTCCTGAAGGGATGCACTCCATGTGAGGGATCCCACACAGGAGCTACAGCCTGTGGGGGACACTCCAATTGGAGCAGTTCATGGAGGACTCTCTCCCATGGCATTCCCTCCAATGCTGCAGCAGGGAAAGAGTGTGAGGAGCTCTCCTGCTGAGGAGGAAGGAACAACAGACACAATGTGTGATGAGCTGACCACAGCCCCCATTTCCTCTTCCCCTGCATCACTGGAGGGGAAGCAGGTAGAGAATTCAGGAGTGAAGTTAAGCCAAAAATAAAGGAGGGTTGGGGAAAAGGTGGTTTTAAAATGTTATTTTATTTCTCATTATTCAATCTGATTTGATTGGTAATAATTTTTTTTTCCCCAAGTCAAGACTGTTTTCCTGTCACAGTAATTGCTGAAAGATATCCCTCTTCTCCTTATCTACACCCACAATCCTTGAGGAATGTTTCTTCTCTGTCCAGCTGCAGAGGGGAGTGATAGAGGGGCTATCATGGGCACCTGGTGTCCAGCCAGGATCAGCCCACCACCAGAGTATCACTGTACTTATATTTAGGCATTGGTAGCTGGTGACAGAGACTAGGAAATAGCAATTTGTATCTGATATAACTTCTATTCTGACTATTTAAAGCAATCACATTTATTTCTTACTATTTTTCTGAAGTGAAAATGATCAGTGTCAGGTTTGACTGTACTGTATTTACTGCAGAAGAAATAAGTAATTCAGTGGGTATTTCTAAAAATATAATTAGTTGATGAGTCAGAGAAGAATTTAATTTTCCTAAATGTTAAGGCTGGAAGACTGGGATTATCATGATCAGTGTGTCTGACCTGTGACTCTCTCATGTCTTAGGAGGCTGCCTGATAATTCCTGCATCAATTTGTAATTAAGATGTATGATTCTTCAGAGGAGACTGAATAAAGGGCCCAAACTACATTCTTGAGATGTGCTGAATGTAATTTCACACAACAAACAAAAGGTACACCCCACAGACAAGCCTGAATATTGTGATTCATCATTTTAATTTAAAAAATTGAAACCATTAACATTTACTTATCTCTGATATCTCAGTGAAAATTTTTAGAACATGATACATAACTGTGAACCACTATGTTTTGTGTGTGTATATATATATTTATATATATAAGGCAATGAAGCACATTCTATTTATGGGAATCTAAGCCTTACCAAGAACCTGTGTCAGCCATGGGAGATGTGTAAATAGAAAAGGAAGCAGCTGGGATAAAATGAAAAAACATAAACTAATCAAACTCTAGACTGCAATAAAAGCTGCCATGAAAGAAGAAAATGAAAACCAAAAATTAACACCACATAGAGCAAAAGATCAATATTTTATCGACTGACAACACACTTCTATGTACTCATTGGTCAATCATTATCCATATTGATTTTATGCCACTGCACTTGGGCTCTGGCTTAGCCATGCACACATATCCTTCCTTTTTTTTCCACTTTTCTACCTAAAATAATGGCTGTCTTCAATGTGAATAAAGGCCACTCAAGTCAGCCAAATAACTCCAGATCCGAGTCTGAAGAAGAATGACTTAAGGACACCCGAGATGAGGACTCAGACTCTGCTGGACAGGGCAGAACCTGCTGTTCCTGACATCACTGCTCCATCCACAATGGCCCAGTACAGGAACCAGGCCACTGCAACACACACTGTGGAAGAAGGAGGCAGATAGATGTTTGTAACTCAGTTCTGGATGGTCTTTAATAGTAGACATTTGAGTGCTGGAGCTCAGCAAGCAGAAATAAATGCTGGCTACTTGGAAACTAACTACTGTACTGCAAGCAAGCACTGCCCAACTTGCAATGACAATTACAAATTCTTGACATACTGTTAAAAAACACGTGTGGCTAATGGTGAAATGAATCAGGAATTGGTTCTGGAGAGTTGATAGCCTGTTGTCCACATGCAGGAATTTACAAGTAGAGGAATGAACTGTGAATCAAAGACCAAGCAGGTAAGGTCCTTAACAGGGCTTCAGTTGCTGGCAAAGCAGTTTTGAATGAAGGAAAGTACAAGGTTAAATGGAGCACTATGATTTGGCTCTTCAGTCAACTAATAAAAAAGTATATTTTAGGCCTGTATTGAAGGTATAGCAAAAACAGTGAAACAAAGTCTTAAGGCATGTTCGTTATGGGAAAATGTGCATCAGCACTATTCAATCTTGGGCATTCCTTACCTCTTGCAGTGGCTGAAAATATGGGTTCATTTATGTTCTAGAGCAGCTATGCCTAAAGAATTAAGTGCAGTTACCCAGTTTTGGGAAAGGACCTGTGCTTTAGTGTTTTGGGTGACTTCTTTGGGTAGCAATCCCATTAAGGGAAGGAAAGTGACCTTTTTCCCATTGAATTGGCCTGTGGAATGGACCTTTCTGACTGCGCTCCTCAATGTGAAAGCATCTCCTACTCACAATTTCTGCCTGCTTTGTCAGCATCTTTTTTGCCCAAAGTATGGAAGAATATAAGATTTACAAGGTGTTCTCTTCAATGTTATGATCCAAGAGAAAAATGCTTGTTCCCAGCATTCTGTAGCAAGATCTGCATCTGTGAGTCAGTGCTAATGCCTCATCATTATTCATATGCCAAACAGACGTTTCACAATCCTTTTTGGTTCAGAGGTGATAAAAGATAAATTTTTAAGCTTCTAACAGCAGAGTGCAGTGTGTTACAAGGAAAACATACTGGAGTTAGGCTAAAATATATACAAATCTTTTCTGCATTGTTTCATTAACCAGTATGGGGCAGTTGTTTAATTTTTGTTTATAAACAGTTGAGAACTATGACTGGCTTAAACTGCTGTTGGAAAGTTACTTGAATGACGAAATAACTGTAGTACTTTTATCTGGTTTTCTTACAGCAGACCTATGAACTACCTTGCTACAGAGTGAGAAATACTGCAGCTGTACAGCTTTCCACAGAACTATGAAGCAGAGCCACATTTGTGGCAGAGGATGTCATCCTGCCGAGTGAGGAATTCCTGGCCCACCAGGGAGACAGAGCATTTCACGCAGGTAAAGCATTCCCTGTGCCACTGGCGCTCCTCAAATGAGATGTATTTGGCACCTCCAAGAGCTGAAAGAGAGTATGAAAAAAAAAAAAGAAGATCTGAATCCAGTATTTCTGGACATGGTTCAGTAATGCAACAGATGACTTTCTGATGTGTGATCTGGTTGTAATTCATACAGCGAACGGAAAAATGAACAAAAATCCATAGTGTGAAATATTCTTTATGGGCTGAATTGAAAAATATCTTTAAAATTTAAACAGTGGGAAATATTTCAAGCAAAGCCACAAGTCACTTGCTTGCATATCCCATTATGAGATCTGAACACAGTGGGTTTATCAGAATGTCTGTTCAGGTTTGCTGATCTTCCCAACAAACTCTCATGGAAGTTATTTGCATTATTTGTATAGTTTCTATACAACTCCGAATGAAATTTCATAATTAAGTTTCTTCAAGATGGATTCATTTGGAAATTACCAGAGAATGGGATTCCTGGCAGAATTATCTGAAATAAAATCTTGAAGACTGGGGGAATTTGAATAGTTTTGATGCTTTTTTGTTGCTGTTGTTTTGTAGTTTGGGTATTTTTTAAATCATGCACATGGGATTGGGTATTCAATGATTTCTTTGTCCAATGACATATATAGCATGCACCTGTAAGAATAAGGAAGTACTTTTCAACAGCTGACTCCACACATAACAGGATTAAAGTGCAGAATACCAGCAAATGCTCTCAGAAAACTCCAGCTATCATAGACCAGTGACATACATGTCTAATTATAAATCATATATAAGTATACAAAGATTCATGAAATAGTGCTCTGCTGCATTTGGCAAGCTTTCTAATTTGACAGGTGTGCCTTACCAGCAGGCAGTTAATCTGTGTTCAGTTTGATCACATTTGCATTTAAAAACATAACCGAAGAAATCACAGAGGGGCTTGTGTGTACTGTCCTGGGAAGAGCAAAAAAAGCACCTTTTAAAATATTCTTAAGGAGGAATTTTCTACAGAAAAAAATTCATCAAACAATGCCTTTGGTCACATAAAACCACTCTTCATCTGTTAGAGAACATGTGTGATCAGTATGTCCTAGCAAGACACAGGACATGTGACACAGAGAGAGTCTCTCTGATAGTTAACTCATTCAGTCTTTCATTATGATGGGAGTAATTTTAACGGGTTTTTTTCTAAAGTGAAAGTCTTTTTTGAGAGGAGACTGATGATCCATTTCTGGCTGGTCCCCCTGTAGAAGATGAAACTCACCTGCAATAGGTTTCTTGCAAGCAGCACACTTCTTGGCATGAAATTTGCTGAAACAGTCTACACAGTATGGGTACTCATCTTTGGAAATGAATCTTTGTCCAGACAGCTGAGTGTTACACACAGCACACACAAAGCATTCTTTATGCCAAGGCTGGTCGTGGTAGGCCACTCCTCCAGAAGTTATAACCTAATGCATTGACAAACAGGGGCAGAGCAAAGAAACAAAGGTGTGGATCATGAAGGATTGTCCAATCCTTCATAAGTACTTCCACTTGTTTTCTCTCTTCCAACATGCACAAGAGAAGTGTGGTCACATCAACTTTTTTTCATCTGGATTATCCATTTAACTAATCTGCAGTTGAATTCCATGCGCTATTGGTTTGTTATTTTCAATTTCCTACCACAATAACCTCATAATTTGTAATAAGTATGTTATCTTTAAATGAAATTTTTCTATTACACTGTAGATAAGTGTTTAGAATCAGGCATGCTCTCAGAAGAGAAATTCTCAGTGATAGGCAGTGGGTGACAGAACTGATGCTGAGATAACAGTTAATCTCCAACCAGGATTTTGCTGTCTCTCAAGTGCAACAATATTTTAAATAGGAAGAAAGACAGTAAAGAAACAGAAGTAAAACAGAAAGGAGAGCTACACAGTCAGAAGAAGAAAAAAAATCAGGTTTATCAGTGTCATCAACTTTGCCAACAACACACTCACAGCTCTGCACTGGTTATTTCTGAAGAGGGAAATTTCCAGTTGTTCTGTGGGTCCCATATGTGTGGCAAGAAGCTGGTTTCACAGAATTTGTGAGAGATTGTACAGAAAAATTTCTATAAAGATGAGCTGTAAGATAGTGTTTCTACTATCAAGTCACATGCATGACAGGGAATTAATGAATGAGTGAATGAATGAATAAATGAATGAATGAATGCTGTTGGAATAGGAGGAGAAAAAGTTGAAGAAACTAAGTAAAAATAGTGGTATCATCAAATTTCCCCGGGGAATACAGTTTCAGGAAAATCAAGAATAATATGGGCTCATGTCAAGCAAGAAAGATATTTAAATAGTTTCCAATCCCTTTAACATTCCAGTTTTGGGCTATTTTGTGGTTATGTTTGCTTTTCCATTAAAATCTAAAAATTGCTGACAAAAATTCAAGATCCAGTTTGGCAATTTAATCTATTTGGGCTCAATTCTCATGTATGGGAATTGATGCAAGTTTCAGAAATAAAATGGTTTCAGCTATTATGTAGGGGGACTATTTGCATTCCTGGAATATTTAAGCAGCAAATCCTGATTATTTCATGTAGGTGGTGCTAATATCAATGCCTGTAATAAACATTGAGCATAATTACTATAATTGCCATGTGTTCATTTAATGCAAGTAAAAGGCTAGATGTAGAGACTTGGGAATATATAAAAGTACTTTCTAAAGTTTAGCTACTGAAGAAAAAAGTAGGCAGCATATTTCCCTGAAATTAAAAGCTTTTGTTAGAGGTAGAGATTTACAGGTAATAATTACATAACTACAGGAAATTATAAGTTATTTGATGAAGTGGAAAAAAAAAAAGCTTCCAGAGTGATGCAGGTACTAAAGAATAAGTAAATTTCTGCCCTAAAAAACAGCTTAAAACATTTCCCTAGAGGAAAGTATCACACTAGAATAGTGTGATGCTTTGAGTATTTTCATCAACAAGAGACAATCTTAAAACATGAGAAATCAAGGGAGGGAAGAATTGATTTATCTGTGCTTGGGGGAAAAAAGAAATCAAATCAAGCTTTCTGGTACCCACAAGGGTATCATCACATATTGCATCAGTGGGACTCCTGACTAGTGTTACCACAATTGATTGTTACTTGATCTGCTAATTGCCTGATACCTTTCAAGAAAAAATAGCCAAGATTGTGGATAATTTGCTCGTTTCAGGTGGCTAATTATGCATATGAATATATCTGAAAAATGATGGAAAGAGATGCATGTTTACAAAAGCAAAATCAGAGATTTTCAGGAAAGAAGGGTTTTATATAACTTTCCATTTAACCTTTGCTAAAAATCACAATCAATAACTGAAGAAGCCCAAAGCATTTGTTTTGGCAAATAAGATTCTTTCAGATCTAATCAGTCTTAGATTAACAAGAGTGGACAGCAGACACTGTCACAGCTGCCTTTCAGTGTCCAGTGCCATTGGGAAGATCCTGATCTTACTCTTAGTTCACCACACATTTCACACCATCCAGCCCTTTCTCCCATGAGCAATATTGGCTCACTAGGGCATTATTTGCATTGTGTGTTTAATTACCTTTTTGCAAGCATAGCAATGATGAGCAAATTGCTTCTCAAAACAGGGCACACAGTAATTCTCATTGTCTTTGGTGATTAATGGTTTTGTTCCCAATGGTTGCTGACAATACTGGCAAACAAAACAGGATTCATGCCAGGAACTTCCCTTAAATTCCATTTTACGTGAACCTGAAAAAAAACAAAGTGAACAATCCTCTCAGATATAGCCTTGTTGGGAATGCTCTTGGTTTTGAGCCTTCTAGCTCAGCATCAAATAACCCAAGAAAATATCTTCAATTTAATAGAGCTTCTAAGAATGCACTTGAAATTTCAAGAGCACATTCAATGCCATATATTCATCTGGCAAAAGATGTGCTGAATTGCCTAAGCTGTGATTTTTAGAGTCTGTTCTTATATGAATTTTTTGGGGTTTTTTGTGATTATGCTTAAATTGCTCAGTTTCTCTTAAACCAGCCAACTCAGTGATAATGTTCAGGTAGACAGCAATTTTATAAATTAGAAATTAATTTGTTGGATGCTTAGTATATTTATTATTGTCCTGTCTTGTATCTTTCTTAAACTAAGGCTCCTTCACTTATAAATGCATTATGTATCTTAATCAGTTTAAATTTCTAAAAGTAAATATTTTTTCTGTGATATAGCACATTACACTGACTTCTCCTATAGCTCACCATTTCTGTCCTAGACCAACAATTCTTTTTATCATGTTTAACTAGATGCTTTTGATATGGCACAGGGACAGAAAGTCACTCAGTTAAATGTTTGTCAGAAGAGTCTCAGGGCTTTTATCTCTGTGTACAGGTGTCCTATCTTGATATAGAAACGTAAGTCTAAGATATGCACATATATCTGGGAGCAATTTTTCCAGTGGATCTCCATCCTCAGCTTCCTATCTGTAGGTAGCATAAGACTGCACAGAGAGGTGCAAGGTGCTTTTCCATCCTTTCCACATGAAGAAGAGAATTGCTGATATATCTGATTAATCCCACTGCACCCGTTTCCTGATCTGTGAGGCCAGTGGAGAAACTACTGGTTGTATTTAGACGTAAAAGGCTTGCAGCTTCCTCCCAGTGATCAGAAGGCAATTTCACTGTCTTTCACAACTAGGTCTTTTCAATACAGAGCTAGCAAGCTGATGAGAAGGAAGTTAATGATATAGAGACTGGCTGGCATTCCCATGCCTCCGTTGCAATGTTTGTCACACCTTCGGGCACTTGCTGCAAGGATTTAGACTCTGTGACAAAACAAGCAGCATGGATTTACACCAGAAGATAATGATGCAAACCTAAGTGTGTTCTGGCACTTTTTTGATCCCATCTGTGAGGTGTGCCTATTTGACAAGGTTTTCATAAACTATGTACAATTTAAGCAGTTTATAATCCTTTAAATGAACACAACTGCATTTTTACAATATTTGTTTCCACTAATGCAGATTTTACTTGTAATGAAAAGGAAACAAACTGTAAAAATACAAATTAGTGTTGTAGGTTGAATACAACATGATTAATCCAGTACCAATAGTAAGACTATAATTTTGCACAGCCTGGATCTTACTGTTCGGCATTAAGATATACTGAAAAATAAAATTCTAACGTCACTGCCAAATTTACTGACGTTCTCTGTTCCAAAAGCTAGGGACCCACTTTCCTAAGCAAGCAGCTCCCTTTTGCAACAAATGGTGCTGTGGCTCCTCTCAGATGCCAGTGAAGAGGCAGCTTTTGGGTCATACTCTGCTGTATGAGCTTTACTGATGTGGTAGAAATGAAAAATCTAGAGTGTGTCCTGAACAGATACAATCAAAAGCTGAGAAGCAGCTTAGTGGAAAGTACAGAATTTTCAAGAGTGCTAATGGCAGGAAGTAAGCCTATTGTAAATATGGACAATATTGTAAAATGGACTTGTATTCATTTTAGTAAAAATGCTGCTAATGATTTGAAAGCAAATTGTCATGTTTTGACAATTTAAACAAAACATATTTCTGAGTGAAGGCACTAGTATAAAGAACACAAGCACAGGGTCTGTTCAATGTGGAAAACATGCAGATGACTTGTCTAATGTGTCACTTCTGCTCACAATAGCTCAGTTTGTCTACCTATGCTCACAGTGGGATATGCTTCCTAAGAACTGCAACAGAATCAAGGACATCACATGAACACATTTTACCCTGGACTAAACTCTTAATATTTTTATAAGGATTCATAAGACCTGTCAGTGGTAGATCAGAAGTCTCTGCCTGCCTTCTCTCCTCTGATGAGAGAATGCTACACACAAAGGAAGAGTAGTCACCTCCAAGCTGTTCTGAAAGTCAAGGACCTTGTAGCTTGGTTATTCCAGGAGGAAGGTATCATTAAAAATGGGGTTCCATTTCTCAGCAAAGGGCCCCTGTTGTCTTACCAGGCATAATGGTCTTCTGGCAGTGAAAACACTTGGATGAATACTCATCAGAGTAGCACTCAGTACACAGCAAGACCTCGTCCTTGGCAGCAAATGGTTTCTCCACGAGTGAGCGACTGCACTTGGCACACCTGAAGCACCTCTCATGCCAGTGGCGGCCTTTGTAGGCCAGATCCTTGGAGAAAATAAGTTCATGTTAGTGAAAACATGTATTTACAGTGCTTTTATCCTTCAGTTCCCTCCAGAACTAAAACGAAAAAGGAAGAGCATTGCAGTGGCGGATCCAACAAGAAGTGTGCTCAGGAAAGGTGCAGGTGCTCAATGTCACTGTTGTGACATTGTGACTGTTGTGTAGATCTCTTGCAGAGGCCATTAGGAGCTGCTTTGGCAGAATGTCCTTCCTTATGTAACACAGAGGTATGTTTTTACTGGAAGAATCATGTTATATACTACAGTTGTCTTTCAAGGAGAAACAAGTGATCAACATTTTTAATGTGCACAGACCACTGGAGAAGAAGCCCATATTCTATAGAATTTGAAGTGAACCTTATGTATTTTCAATGTTACTATTTCTTCTTCCAGCTGACATAACATCATTCTAATAGTTGTCAGAAAACAAGCAATTAAAATCTCATTGAGAACAAAATGACTATTAGCAATATTAAAAAAAAAAAAAAAAGTCATTGCTTTTGTTTACATCTGATATAAATCCTCCTGAAAACTTGACAGGAAAAAGTTTAAGAGTCAGTGGGCTTAAGGGATTAAAGAGCTAACAATATATATGTATGAGATTCTGACTAAGAATTTGAAAAAAGACCAAACAGCAGATTTAATTTTCCCACAATTAGAAAAACAAGGGAAAAATGCACCTCCAAAAAACCTTCCCAGCTTAAAAAATAAACCCTTCCAGGGCTCTTTTATAAGTAAGAAACACAGAAGGGCACAAGTCCAATCTCATTGTTCTCCTTGATCATGTCTCTGCCTTTTAAAGAGCTAAAAATAAAAGAAATACCATGCTTCGTTTCATTAGGTGCTGAGCACTTAGCATTTTCATTTGCTTTAGTTAGCACTCTGAACCTTGCAGGAACTAGGCTGTCAGCCCTGATCAGCCCAAGGCAAGGACTGGGTGAGGAGGAGAGGAAGAAAACCAAGCTCTAGCCCCTTGGCAGAGATGAGACAATCAGCTGTAGATCTCTGTGTGCCACTTTTCTAGATGTCTCTAGCCAGGTGCGCTCCTTTCTTACCATGTCTGCTTTTTTCTCCTATTTTTTCCTTCCACTCAGCCCAAAGACATGGCTTTTTGTTTATGATCTTCAATAGTAATCCTGTCACTGATTTAATTTTTGGTTTTAAAGGTGAAATTAAGTGAACTCAAAGCATGTGTTCTGGTGAATCTGACTGGTGCTATGGATTCAACGTTGGTGTGGGTGAAATGCTGATGAGACTTTGAGGAGTGTCTTCATCCAAATCAGCATTTCCCTTGGATGATTCCTGTATGTAGACTGTGTGCCTTGAAGTGCTTGGGCTGGGAAAACCTTCCAAGAGGTTTATTTTAATATCTTTCTGTCCTTTTATTTCTAAGGAACATAGGCAAAGAGAGAATGGGGAGAAGGTGGCCAGTACACACTGGACTTGGCAAAACAAGTGCTTTTTGATAGGTTTCATTTTACCTTAAAATTCAATGTCAAGTATATGTCCTCTAAATTAAAGTATAGGGTACTAGAAACCCTGTCAAAGACCACAGAGGGACCTGAATTATTAATTAATATTGTAAAAAATTGAGAGGTGAAAGGAAAGACAAGGTCAGAAAACTGCCACTAATACACCATCTGTGAGATGAGCAAGGTAAGCATGGAATTAAGCAGAAATAAAAAAAACCCCTAATTTCCAAAAGAGAGAGAGAGAATATGCAAACTATAAACATGTTGTCTTCTCAGCTTGGCATCTGCTTGTCAACACCTACAGTAAAAGTAATTTATTCAATGCTCAAAATATTTTTTCAATGAACGTCTCAGAAATTCCAAGGTGTCAATAACCTGATACACTGAATTACACCACCCACCCCATTGCCTCCCCAGCACTGTGCAGCCTCTGCAGCCAGTGGATGGATGGAGGTGAAGGATGGAGCCCAGCTGAGGTCCACACAGCCTTGCTGTGTGCGTGGGTATATGTGTGTGCAGATTTCCTCATCTTTGACCCCAGAGCTTTCCTATTCAGGGAAAATAGCACTGTTTCCCTCTGCTGTGTGTGGATGTACAACAGCTATGCTTAAGTCTCTTCAGTGATACAGGGATATGCAAAGGGGTGGGTATCACATCTACCACGAAAGAAATTGGATTTGTGTATAATTTAACAAGGAACAAAAAGTGCAAGCTAAATCTTTACCTTGGAGCTGCACTCAATGGGTTGCTTGCACTCTTCGCAGGGGTTGGCATACAGGCTGTCATAACACGGGACACAGTAAGCATTCTCATCTCTTAGTGCATATTTCCTGCCACGGAGAGACTGCAGGCAGAAATGGCAGTCTGTGTGGCTGCTGGTCATCCTGCCGGGGCCCTCCACGTGCTCTGCAAAAGATGGGAAAATTGGGCAATTCAGTGCATGGTGCTTGCTCAAAGACTAAGTAACACTGCATTACCTGTGAAAGTTGGACAGGCATTTCCCGGTCATTTGCAGTGCCCTGGATTTCTTAATGCTGGCTTGTTCAACAATAAAATGGTAGCCTTTAACAATATACATTGTGAATTGTATCACCTACATGATTGGGAGCAAGAGGGCTGCTTCAGCTTATTCTAACACTATTTCAGGTCAGACACCTGAAAATGAAGCCAACTTCACATTCTCTACGTAAAACTGCTGGCATTATGAGCATTATGTACTGGATTCTGAGATGTGGTTCATCCAGAAATTGGGTAATGGAGATAAAAGCAATACTTCAGAAATGAAACCAACTGAGGAGTTAAAAGGCCAAAGAGAAGAGGCAGGCACTTTGTAGTGTGTTCCTGACTTTCTCTTAATACTCCTGTCCTTCTGCTCCTTCCTTTCTTTTCAAAATACCCCCACATCCACCTGACCCAATGTAAGGAAGACAAGGGACTCCAGGATATATGACTGTTTTTTGCATTATCCCAACTGTGCTGCTAATATTTGGTGGCTTTGTAAGGTCACACAAATACCTCTGGAGAACACTAGAGTGAAATATAAAGAAAAATAGACTAAATAATAAGTCAAGCAAAATCAGAACTCAAAAAAAGTTTTCCTTGTTGTTATTGGAAAAGATTGTTTTTCCTTACATATTTCTTTATTTCTATATTGGATTCCGCATTGGCAGTACCAAAATAATGTGAAATAGTTTATATTTCTGTGCCAGACAAGTGCAGGAAATACCACAAATCTATTGAGAGTCAGTTGTATGAATTTCCCATCCTTCAGCTTTTCAGGCTAAAGAGGCTTGGACAAGCATCCAAAACTCAGCTGCTTATAGATCTGCAATAGTGAGTGTTTTAAGGATTGTGGAGATGAAGACCTATTTCAGTCTTCTTATTGCTGGTTGGATCATCATCACTTTGCTAAAATTGGGTCTTGATTCTTGAAATGATGGAAGAAGAAACCAAAAAGTTCATAGTGAAGCAACCCCAAAAACATCTGCTGGGCTCGTTGGGTTGCACTCTTCATTAAACCCAAAGGGTGTAGCTGCAGCCAGCACCAGCAATCATGAATTTTAGAGGAGTTGAAAATGACTGGGGAAGGTCTCCTAAAATATCCTAAAATATCTCTCACGTACCATTGACTTTGGGCAGCTGAAATTTTTGCACTTTGAAAAACAGGGCAAATTAGTTCCTCTTAACCAGATGCATAACCTGAGAGTAAGGAAGAGCAAACAGAAGACAATATTTGAGGGAGTTCTTAGCCATGACAAAGCCTCCATCTAGTCCACTTAGAGTTACACCCTCATACTTTTTTTTATGCACTCACTGTCTTATACCCGTGGTTCAGCTTTAAAAAGGCATAAAATCTTTTTCCTGGGTTTTTGCTTCAGTAAGCTCTAAACCAAAATGGTTGTTTGAGCTGTGAGAAAAAAAAAACAATTACTGCAGGTTTCCACTGGCACCTGTGCATAAGTTCAGGCATTTATTAATTAATCTCTTCTGGGAGGTGTACTAGTAAAACAGTGGAAAGGGGACAGAGAGCAAGGCTGTCATACTAATTTCAGACCAAAAGTAATGACTTGATCGGAAAACTCGTTGCTCCTGTAAATTGAAAATCTTTAGAGTTGAATTGATATATTTATTTCTTACTACCTCTAATATTACTACACCCTGTCAGCCAAGACAGGGTGTAGTAAGGAAATAAAACAATCTGGAACCCAGATCAGTGGGAAACATGCTTTCTTAAAAATATTTCTGATGTGTTTTATGTGATATCCTTGGAAAAATAATATAACAGGGTTTGAATCAGGACTTCCATTTCCTTAAGATCAAACAGAGATTTGAATGTGTAGCAAATAAACCCATTTATATGAGAAAATTGCATCCATCAGCTTGTACATTTACAGAACATGACATAAAACCAGGCAGAGCTCAGTGCATTTAATGCACAATCACAGTCATGACCAAAGTCAAGGTTAAGTTTTGTGCATTTTGCTCTTTGTGGGGGAAGAAGTATAAACTGGTGTCTAAGGACACAGTCAAGGAGTGTTTGTAGTTAACTGTGCTCCATAGTCAAGATCACAGGACAGGCTTGAAACTGGGTTTCAGAGGATTTTCATTTATTTTTTTAGTGGAATTAAAGTAATGAACTGCCTTGGAGGATAACCCCGAGTGAACCACCTTTCTGATGCCCTCTCTGCTGGATCAGTACTCCTGATTCCTGACAGAGTTTCATCTCGGCCTAAAAGTGGCAACAGCAAAATCCAAACAGGGTATTTATGAAAAGTTTTGTTACTTATAGAGCATTTTTGTTGCACAAAGCTCTCCAACAAATATCTGTAGAAACATCTCTGTTTTTCATTCTAATGAATGTCAATCAGGTTTTTAAGTTATCAAAAACTCTGCCTTCCAAGTAATTTTCTTTAAAAAGCAGTTCTCTTGATTATTGCTTTTTTTCCCCCCAGGAAGTCAGTCTGATCCAGGAAGCCCAGGCTGTGTGCACCAACAAGATCCACTACTGTAATACTTCAGAACTACTGAATTTGCAATGTAATTATCCTCCTAAACTCCTATATGGATATGGGAGCAAAGTGCTCCTTTTCTACTGATGAGAGTTGTTGCTCGAGAACTTAATACAGTACCCCCAAGACAGAGTCAAAGTCTGAGGGTGTCCTTGGCCTGCTTCTCTAGTAATGCTCAAAAGTTGCCCAAAACTTCTCTTCAGACAGTCTTCAGAGTTTGTATCATCATAAAAGACCATGTTTGGGAATGAAATAGCAATGGTGAGCAAAAGAATGAAGATTTTTTGCAATTCTTTTGGCAAAAAGTATGGGTAACCTTTGAGAACTACTTTTACCATTAGAAAATGCAACAAAAAAAGTGAATCTCGTCTCTCCCAGCACCACTTATCCTTGCTCCAATAAATAAGTAATGGTACGAGCGCCACGCAGTGAAGTAGAATGTTTTTCTTGTGCTTTGATCCTAATCTCTAGAGAAATATGTTTACTTTAAGTTTGCTGGAAGCTAGACTTTGTGTTTTGAAGGTCAGCTAAGAAATCTCTGGAGATCTGATGCTATTCACTCTCATGGAATGAAACGCTGACTCCTGCATTCCAGCTGCTAGCTCGAGTCCTAGGCACAGGAAAAGACTGCAATGTTGCCATTCCTTGGGAAAAGATGATTTTATTATTTAAATTGGAACATCTTAAATAGGAAGCTAAATACTGTTGATTTTTATGTACCTGCTTGGCAGGGATATGAGGTATCATTTTTAATGTTAAGAATATTCCAAGGAGGTGCAGAGAGATGTTGCCGAGGATGTGAGGATATTGTAACTGGAGTCCCTGGGGTCAGATTTGAGAATGCAGCAGTTTCATGGACTGAATGATAAAAGAGATGAAAATACAGAAAAGAGAGCTGGCCTGCTATTAAAGCAGATTAAGATAGAATTTAGCTACAACAAATTAGGACAGGGACTTTCTGGAGAGTCAAATTATTTCCCATAAAATGCAGAGCACTAGAAGACTTCTAGTGAAGAAAGCTGTAAGAACATGGTTGTGAAGTTGTGAATCCTGATAGACATGGAACCATCAGGAGAAGAATGTTTTTTTCCTCACTGGAGCTAAAAAGCAGAGCCAGAAGGTTAATATATGTTTCAATAATTAATCTTGATGTTTTCTATAAATATATGTTAATCTCCCTCACACAAACAAAACCAAAAAAGCCCAGAGACATTCATACTACTCAGAAATTAATTAGTATATACATATGGATGTAGATATGTACATAAAGATAAAAATGTTCTATCTTTCAATTTGTAGAAATTCTAATGGACTATTTCTCAATCTAAATATACCTGCCATTGAACTTCATCATTTTTTTCTTTAAGACCGCGCAGTTATTGGAAAAAGACTTCTTCTTAGAGAGGCATAAAGAAAAAATAGATGGGAAAAAAATCCTTTGAACAGCACTGAAGGATAAGAAAAACAATTTGATATCGTATGATGAGGACACCCCTGCAAGCTGCCGTAGGCATTGTTCATTTTCAGGTAAGTGCATGTTTTAATCTTCTAATGCTATTTGCCTTATTTGCATGAATTTTCTGACTTCATTTTCCCTATTTCTATTTTTGTCTCATGCATTTACATATATTAAAGGTTCTGTAATATTTGCTTTTCTAAAAATGGCTAGAGAAGCAATAGGAACTGGGGGCATGTATTACAGATCAAGTCAAGCCAAGAACCTACAGGAAAGAAGATACAGATACTAACTCTGAACTATCAAATCTCTGTGGCACGGGACAGTAATACAGCATCAGGTCCTGGAAGCATCTGAGTGAGTGCAGAGCTCTCACTGTTGAAATTCTCCTGTAAGCAGCCAGGATGGATGCCACAAGTGACACTGTTTTGGTGGGGTGTCAAGGCAAAGCAGATATTTTAGAGGTTGGTCTGGTAATTTGTACTGAATTGTACTGTGTTTACACACCCCTGACTACAAGCAAAAAGGGCAAGAGCTATGGCTTAACTAGGGAATCAAGCATCTCAGGAATTTTGTAATTTTTTCCTTAATTGGTATTGCTGTCTGCTTTGTTTACACCATACAAACTCAAACGGTGTAGTCATCTAAATTCTTCCTTTTTTTTTTTCTGAAAAAATTCTTACCCACATTTTTTACAGGTTTTCACACAGTCTGGTAGAGCCAGAGTTTTCTCCTGTGTCATTATGGAGCTCATTCCTTTCTGACTACTGTCAAATGTATGAATAAAATGAAGTGATGAAATAATTCAGCTGTTGTAACTTTCAATGTAAAATCCTGTCAGTATTCTTAGTTGTACTCCCATATTGAACCAGAACACAGGTTTGGGGATTGCATCTGTTACAAAGGGCTCATCTGATAAAGAATACTCAAATTAACTGGTGAGTTAGATGGGACAGAGTGGCACCCACAGCAAACTGGCAGATGACACCACTGGCAGTGGCAGGAGAGGCTGATGCACCACATGGATGTGCTGCTATCCAGAGGGACCTCCCCATAACCGGAGGAGTGGGAAGACAACGCTCATGAGGTTCAGCAGGGAGAGTTGCAAGGTGAATATGTGATGGACCACAGAAAATTTATCACTGCTGAATGGCAAAAGAGGGAGAGTAAAAGTATCCAAAAACCCTCAGTATTCTTTTATAGGCACTGGAACAGGAGTGGGGGCATTCTCATAACAACAAAATTGGTCTCTTGTAAATGCTTTTTTTTTCTCCAAGTACTCTGTCTTGCCTTGACACTCACCTACAATCCATGATTAGGGAATCATGAATGATACTTCAAAAAGTGTTTAAATAAACAGAAAGTGGAAATGTCAAATGAAGACATGCACTGAAGTCCTGATCTGAGACTTCCACCAGTGAGTTCATTCCTAATGTGCAAATCATAGACTCAGAGAATTTTAAGGGTTGAAAGGAATGTTAAGGATCATCTGGTACCAATTCCACTGGCATGGGCAGAGGCACTTCCCACTAGACCAAGCTGCTCAATGCCCCATCCAATCTGGCTATGAAAACTTCCAGGGATGGGGCATAATTCCTCTGTGCAACCTGTTCCAGTGCCTCACCACCCTCACAGTGAAGAATTTCTTCCTAATGTCTCTAATAAATTATTTGTTTAATAAATAAACAAACTGAAAGATTGTACCCGTTACTCCTTGTTCTATCACTACAGTTCTGATGAAGAGTCCCTCTCCAGCTTGCCCTAGGCCCCCTTTGGATACTGGTGGGGAGCAGCATCAGGGGAGCGCTTTGGAACCATCTCTGCATCTGCACAAAATGCCGGCACAGCTGGGCAGAAGTGCTCCAAGGAAACAGCAGCATCTCAGCCATACACTGACAGCACCTGGCAGGGACACACCTCCCTGGAAGTGACACAAGCCTGACTCAGGGACTGAAATCTTTCCAGGGAAAACAGTACTTACAAGAAATGATGCCTGTTGTACAAGGGTGAGTGGAGTGCCCAGAGGTCACTGATCAAAACAGTCTTGCCACTAACAAGAAGTAACAGAACTTCAATAGGGAATGCTGATTCTGATAGTAATCTTTAGGGTCTTAACAAAAAAAAATATGTAATTTCTCATGTTTGCAGATATCCTAGCTGTAGAGACAAGATTTCCCTACCCTTAAGTTTTATTTCAGGAATAGCAAGGTGGATGAAGATTACTCTGTTGTGTCAGAAGGGGTGCATCACATGAATTACAATAATTTAAAAAAAAAAATAACTACAACTGTCTACACAGCACAGCTTTTTCTAGAAGGGTTATTTAAAAACCTGTGACCTACTTAGAACTTCTTTAAGAAATAAAATTAACAAAAATATAAAGATCATCAGCAGCAGCATTGCTAGCAACAAGCTAAAATTGGAAAGGATTTTCATTACCCAATTTAAAAAAAGAAATACTTGCTTCCCCAAACCCAAACACAAATCCCCCAAATGATAATCAAGCATCTGCTGCAGTGGTTTTTCCTCTTATCTCCAGCTGTGCTATGCCAACCTGACCTAATTTCCTGAGAAAAAAGATAAACTGAGACACAGCACTCTTTTAATAAAACGATGACACCTTATCAAAATGAAGCAAATCTAAAATGTTCTAGTCTCAGCCTTGTTAAGAGATTGTGATGAGTTAGATGGCATTACAGCTTAGGAAAAGCAAAGGCTGTTGTCAGTAGTATTGGTATGCAAGATCCCTACTTCAAGTATCATTGTTTCCAGGTATTTTGGTTTGTAGGCCAAATATTCCATAGGCCAGTTTTGCTGCTTGCAGTGCTCCCTCGGGCTTGGCTGCCACCTTCTCAGCAAGCTCATCTCTGAAAATAGGGGTGATGTGGCTCTGTAGAGAAGCCCTAGGCTGCTTATTACACCAACAGAAATCACTGTTTGTAAAGCCACTGCTGTGCAGTCTAAGAAATGCTGGCCACTGCCAATGTAGCCCTGCAAATGTCTTCCCATGATATGTGAGATATTTGGGGCGACCACTGCAGTGTCACTCTCCAATCCATCCCATGAGAAAACAGGCTTCAAGATGGGCAATTCCAAGAGGCAGGATCAAGTAATAATGGAATGGTTTGGGTTGGAAGGGACCTTAAAGATCACCTATTTCCTACCTCCCTGCCATGGACAGGGACTCCTCCCAGGAGACCAGGCTGCTCAGAGCCCCATCCTGCCTGGCCCCATCCACACTGTCAGGGGTGGAACATCCACAGCTTCTCTAGGCAACAAGGAGAGAAAGCGTAGGCAGAAACATTGAAGAGAGCTAGAAACAGCCTGATCTCTACCTATGGACTCTGGCTTTTTGATGACAATTAACACAGTAGGTATGGTTATGATATTTAGCATTAATGATGCTCTGCAGTTGCATTGTTTTTGGAATACAGAGATATAATAATAACAGCAGAAGCATATTAAAATACATATGCAGATATTGCATCTTCTAGGTAGACAGACCATGAAGCATATAAGCTGGTAAGAAAATCTGAAAGAAGTGTCACTCTTTGTATTGTACCATTTTTACAGTAATGAACTGGTTATATGATATAACTGAGACAGATGGTGAGAAAGGTTTCTAGGGGAGCTCACAACAAACAACCAACATGAAAATATGCTGTGGGTACTCTTTAACAGGCTTGTTTCCCTTCCTTCTACTTCCCTCTAAGTGTTACATGACCACTTGCTGTGTCTTCTCTTAAAACAGATCACTTTGAACACTGACATCTATGTGCAAATTTATGTAACTGAATAATTTATCTCTATTCACGGATATCAAATCAGGCGATTTAATATTTTCTGGATTAGAGTTTAATTTTGCAGTTTAGGGTTGGTGTGCTATTATCTATTGGGCAGTGCTATGCACAATTCTGTTATGAAGTCTCAGCATCTGCACTATGGTTGCAGTTACAAAATAGTGCAATTCAGCTGTGTGTGCATACCACCAGTGATGTGGAATTATAGCAGGGTGACTTTTTGCTTTTATTTCCTGCCCTGGGTGCCTTAAACGCACTGTGGACAGGAAAGCCTTATTAGTTTATCTACATAGGTGCATCAGGGACAGGCTGCTACCTTTTGGGCTAGGGAAAAAATATTAAATATTCAGATATACACATTCTTTTACATCACATCCTACATTCACTGTTGATAGTTATCCAGCACATTTCATTCTAGCACAATCAAAGGATATATGTGTACTCACAATGTAAAAACACGTTTAGAATTGGTCTCACAAAAGGAATTTTAAAGGCAGAGAACATTTTTAGGAGAACCCTTTTAGGAGTGGGGCTGGTAGAAAAAAGAACATCAAGTGGCTTTTTGTTTGTCCTCTACCAGGGAGGAAAAATAACAGTGTCACTAGAACAAATATAGGAAAAAAAATGTTGGTGGTTTTCCTATTTTTGCTCTTTAAATATGTGGCTTTGTGCGTCATCCATTAAGCAGGCAAGAAATGTTGCTTAAAGACCTCTGGAGTCTTGAGCAGTGGAGTAGATAATGTGCTGTCAAACAAGAACGGGGATAACATGGCATTGACTCAGATTTAACTTGATCCCTCACATCCTGTGGCAGCAACAATGACCCGTCCTTACAGAGATTCAGCCCTGGCTTCCCACCAGTGACATTTGCCCCCTGCTTGAAGCCTTTGTGACTCTTACATTACCTGTTCTGCCTTTTTGCGAGATAAAATCTGCAGAACAATTATGAGACTGTGACTGGGTATCCTAGCATTTCCCTCAAGCCTTAAAGTCTCTGCACCACACATTAAACATTTTCTACTTAAAATAGTCTAGAAGTGGCTATGAGTTAAAATTAGTAGACCATCTTTCTTTATTATGATGTGAGGTTACTGACCCTTCAGTAACTGCCCTGCTGGGATTTTTGTAATGTCCTGATATGTGAAAAAGTCTTTTTTGTTGTTGTTGTTTTGTTTTTGGCACCATGACTTCAGAGTGAATTTCTTTCTATGATTATAAATACACACTATCTAAAAATTTGTTCCAGTGTAGGATTGACCTTATATGATTGAAGAAAAATTAAGGCTAAAGTTTATCTGAACACCCAAGACAGTCAACATTTGCTTCAGACAAATAAAACCCACCACTAAATCTTAGAATGCTGGAGGAAATTTGATAAGAATGAAGAAATTCCTTTCTGACATTAAGGAACATTTTAAGAACACATAATTTAACTCAAGGATATTGTGGAACAGTGAGCCCACTGATACCAGCAGAGTCTGGTTGATGTGGACTTATTCTAGTGACAATGTGAAGAGTGTGGCAACAACCACCTTTGCAAACCTCGAATGGATTTGATTGATTTTGGTAGAGGATGGTGCTCAGAGACCATAATCCTGACCAGCTGTGGTGAAAAAGGTTTATCTGAGGAGGGGGAGAGTGCAACACAGTGGCAGAAACTGCACCAAGCAAAAATACAATCCAAAGCCTTTCTGCTAACTTATGTAAAATTTATTAAAAGTTTTCAGTGAAAAATCTAAGCATGTGATCAAGCAAATTAAGAATTTGCTACTGTATTTTTAAAAAATCCAACAAACCCAGACTGTTTGAGCATTTAATTTGAAACATTTCTCAATGCTCTTTAACTTTCAAGCACTGAACTAAACAAAGATTGCCAATTGAAGACCAGCATGAAATAGTTTTTACTCTAAACATTTTTTCCCATGCAAGTTAGATTTTTGAACTCTAATTATGCCACAGTTTTGCACTTTTTAGTATATAAATGAATCATGATGTGGCTGAACTACAAACCTGAAGAACTCTTGAGAAGAGTGAACTTGATAGCAAGTTTAAGCCCAATACTGTTATGAGCTTCTGACAAATAGAATTAAACCTAAACCTCTGAGGTATTTTACAGCTTTCCTTTCAAAGGTTTCAGAATGCTTTTCTAACAACAGCAATAAAGTAATCCTAAAACACATTTGTGAGTTACTTTTCTTCAGAAAAGATTAATACTTGTCAAAGCAAAGTAATTGAATTCCTCAAGGTCAGAGAGCAAACCTTTGTGAGTGGGAACAAAAGAAGCCATTCACTGCACCTTTGCCATGAGATGGGTCGGTTCATCAGGCTGTATCCATGGCACTGGCCTGGGATAGTTAAAAGCAGTGTGCAAAGTTTGCCAACGGGACTGTTCCCAGTGCTAGAGGTAGAAAACACTTCCAAATTTAGCCAAAGTAATAAAATGTTCCAGTTGCGCACTTTGCGTTTGTCCTTTATGACCCTGAGGTTATGATGAATATTCTTATGCAAAATGTTCTGTCAACAACTACACCATCCTCTGGCACTTGGCCATTCTTGCTATTAATTCTGCTACCTATGCACAAAGACACATTACAGGAAGATTAACATTTTTCTGACTGATAAAGCCTCTCAAGTGTGAGGCCAGCGACCAGCTAGGACAGCCTGTTCAGATCATTATCCACACTATGCTGAGATGTGCAAGAATTAACCAGTCCTCTTACATGGACCTTGAAGAAATTCAAAGGCAGCCACAGCTGGGAAGAAAAGTAGCATACTAGCACAAGTAAAGTTGAATTAAAAAAACTTCTTAAGTTTAAGAAAGGGGAAAAAGTAGGGATGATAGCTGACATGTACTATATGGCAACAGGGAATGGGTATATTAAAAAAAACTAGCTTAAACCTGGTGAAGCTAATGAGTAAGGCACCTTTTTTAGCTAAAGAACAGATATAAACTCCTCTCCAGGGTGACTTCTACCAGAAATTAAACTTAGCCATCATTGTGAAGGAACCAAGGAAGTGTAGCTTCCCTTTGTGAGTCTTGTCCTTCCCTTTATCTCTGCTACAGAATTTTTGTCATGGGGTTTTATTAATTTGTTTCCTTGGAGTCATGTTTGCATATTTCCACAGAAATGTCCTTACTTGATCCCTCTGACATTTTACAGGAAAACACAAATGTATGAAACAAGAAGCTCACAGCCTCCTTTCTCATAAGAGCTGCATGCCCCATTCCCAAAAGAATGAATTTAGCTGCAGCAGCCCAAGTGGAGCATCAGCAGCATTTCAGTACACCAGCTTCCAAACTTAGGGCTCTAGAGATTTTAATAGAAGAGTTGAACTAGAAATGATTAATTTATGAGCATCATTTACCCTAAATTGGCAGGGAAGTGTGGAGTAAAACTCCACTCGGATTTACTCTCCAGGCAATCTAAAAGCCTTGACAACACCAAGAGCTTGAGTCGGCAGGAGGGCTGCGCCTTCGAACAGGTTTGGGGTTTCACCCTCTGGTTTTGAGCTTGATGTTTGGAAGCATGCTGATTAAAATATTTTTTTCTGTCTGTCCATAGTTAGGTAATACTAAAAGTTTTTAACTGTTCTTTCAAGAAATAAAATTCTGGTAGGGAAAAGAAATGAAAAAAGCTGGGATTATCGGTACGGAGCTGATGGAACACATGTCTTACCATATCAACCAAAAAATACATGCTTTATTAATTATGACTGTCTGAAAATAATTTGGAGAGAGCATACATCAGAATCTCTTTCAAGCAGCTTTTGAATTAATTTTTCTTTAAGCCTACAAGTTAGTTAGTGTCATCTCAATATTCTACCAGTTAAACACCCTTGAGTCAAAGTGACTTTTCTGCAGTAAAATTACATGGGTTAACCATCAGCAATCTGTAACAATGTTAATGTATCAAATCCACTATAGTTCCTTCTGTTACTGTACAAATAACAACTTGTTGCACAAAGAGAAGAAAAATATTAACACAAACAAAAAACAAAGGCATCTGAAACTTAATTTCTAAATGTAAATTCAAAAAAATTGTGATCCTAAAAAAAAAGATAACACAAAATGTCTTATGGAGGGAGAATTTGGAGATGATAATTGTTTACAGCAATATTTTGACTTCTTATAAAAGCCAGCTCGGAAAATGTTTTACTTCCAAAATCAAGAAAAATTCACATTAGCTGTTAAAAGTACTCATGCTAGAAACAAGTGACTTAACAGAAAAGACACTATCTAGAATTTTTTCTTGCAAAAGCAAATGAAATCTTGCTAGGAGATAAAAATGTAATGGGAAAAAGCACACATTTTTTGTTGGATGGTTCTTTGGGTTAAACAAAACTCATCCTCATCTCTTTAGAAAGGAAACCCCAGACAATCTTTCCACAAATTAGTGTGTGAGCCACTAACTACAATGGAAAGAATTAATAAAAAATTAATTTAAATTTTTTAAAAAACTCTATCTCTTTACGTACACAAAATTAAAAACATAATATATATGTGGAAGTCTGCATCTAATTTATTCAGCAGTTTTCTGAGGAAAAACTTCCTGCATGCTTGCTCAAAGCATTAAATTAAGTACCTCCTATACTAACAAGTTTAAAGCTTATCAGATGAAGGAATAATGGAAAAAAGCCTCAATACTCACATTTAGTTTTTAGCTGCTTCTCTCGGTAACTTGCGCAGTAAAATAAAGGAAGAAATAATTACACGTCTTCACAGAAACAAGCATCCATCAAGTCCAAAAGAAACAGAACACTTTGCCAGAGCTATTTGAGGGTCCCATCAGAATTTGCCTGGATGGGGGAGGCTGAGGGTCAGTTTGTTTCCCTTAGACCTCATGACATGCAAATATCTGGCTGCCTCACCACTGAATCAAATCATTCTTTGACATGCTGTGTTTACAAATGGCAAATACATACCATGTAGGAGGCTCTTAAAGAACATATTTCTGAGAGTTCTCAAAAGGAAAAAGGCATTTCTGTTAAAAAACAAAACTGTTCAGTGCAAGGGCAAAAAGAAAGTAAGATGGAACATTATGCGTCCCCAGATACACACTGGTTCATGCATAATGAATGCAAAAGGCCTCATGTGGGCTTGTAAATCAGAAAAGAAAAAGAAAAGTTGCAATTACTAAAGTCTGATTGTTGTGTACAGGAAACCATCCCAGAGGAGGGGGTGGGGGGGGACAGGAAAAAAACCTCCTCCAGTTTCAGGAAAGACGTTCAGGGACACAGTAGAACTCAAAATTCTGACACGCCTGAAGCATTTTCTGGGCTGTTACCATTTGCTGCTTTCCACCAGGTGGGAAGGTGATCATAAGGATTACCATCAGTGTGGCAGCAATGGACTCCTCTAGGCTCTCTCTCAGTATTTCCCAGTATTTCTGGCTTTTGAGTCACAGCCACCTCCTTTATTTTCTGCTTGGGCCCAACAGGGGCCAGTTTTCACAGACAGGCTCCAGCATGCACAGAGCATTCAGAGGTGCTTATACTTTGCACATGACTCTATGCAGACCCTTAACCAAATGCAGCTGAAAGTAAGGATATTGAGTCCATTTAAAAAAGCAGGCTGAGGTTAGCCAGAGTGAAGAAAGGATGGCTGCTTGTGGTATGAACCACAACTGACCTTGAGGCAGATTTTTCCACAACCAAGAGCCAATAGATCTGAATCACTCGGTCTACAACGTCAAGTGGGTGGGAGCTGCTCAGTATCACAGATAGAAGAAAGAAGGAAACGTTTGAATGGTTTAGATATGTATTACGTTATCTGAGTACTTCCGTAAAATTGCCAAATCTGGACATGTTCTGGAGGTCATCTGTGTCTAGATAGTGTCTCACAGTTAAGACTGATCCTCTGACTACTGTTGCCAGGACCTGATGATCTCTGCTTGCAGTCTTGTTAAACCTCTCCAGACATGCAGTCATTACTTAAACAAGACTGATCTCTTTCCTCCTATTTTAATTTGTTCTACAAGCTTTATTTATACCAAGGACCTTTAATTTCAAGCCTGTGGTTTTAGCAGATTGAGGAGAGGACTAGTTAGCTGTGAATTTGAGTCTAGAATGAGAATCGTAAATAGTTTTCTCATATTCCTTCCAGAAAGAAAAAAAACCAATAGTATAGTTCTTAACCAACTACCTTCTCAAGTTCATAAATCAGATCCAGACAGAAGTATTTCTCAAGCAGATCTGTTGAGACAGCTAATGACACTTAGAAATACTAACACAATCTGTTCTTGCCATCAAGGACGAGAAGTTCAGACACATCCTATTGCAAATCACTTTTCTTATGCTTCAAAGACTACCCTCAAATTTGTCTAAGCAGTAGATAGAGATTAACAACTGTATTAATAGAAGACAGGCCCAGAGAAACTTCTAAAACAGAATCAGGGTTTTCCCTAACAGGTACAAATTATGTACAAATGAGGAGGTCAGCAAAATCCTGCTGTTTCTTCAGACTATCAATTAGATGATGTCTCTTGCAGCTCCTGCAGCACTTCTTGAACTTTCTGAAATACAAAGCAGCTTATTTAATCTGTCTCCAAACTTGACCTAGCTTCCTTTTCATGTTGAAGGTTTGGGAAATTCATCATGCAAATGATGGTTCTACTTAAACTACTCAGGTTGCTCATTCCAATTTAGAATATCCATCGTTTAGAGAACAAAACCTCAGAGATCACATTCCTTAACAATTCCTAAAGACCTTGTTTTCTTGACAAAATATCTTTGGCATTTACTGAATATGTTCTGTTATTTGGGCTAGCAGAGAGTATCTATAATAAAGTACAATTGTTGTTCAAAAAGTTTGGGCAACATGGATTTGGAGGCTCAGAAAGCACCCAAAGGAGAAATACTACATGTCTTTGTTTTTATATTGCTCTCTGAGCAGTCACTTTTGGCCTCTGCTGGAGACACAATACTGGGCTACATTCACCTTCAGTCTGACCCACCACAGTCACTCTTCTGTCATCTGCAAGAGTACCAAACTTCCTATTAAACAAGAAATCCCAATCTACCCATATATGTAGAAACTTCCATTTTTTTTTTGCCTACTGTTACTTACTAGGAAAAACATTCAAGGAGAAACCACTGCTTGAGTAGCCTTACTCACAAGCCTAGAGGGAACAGAACTACTGTAGTTTTATCTGAACAAGCTTTCAGATGGATTCATGCTGATAACAAAACACACTGATATTATTTAGAAACCTGTACCAAATTTTTTAAGAAGCTGCAAAAGAGTTTCAACAAAGAGTTGAAAGTTCTAACAGAACAACAATTTGCTCAGTTCCAGCAGATCTGGAAGTAACCAACTACAAGTGTCATCTTTTGCCACGTAAAAAGAAGGAAAGGCAAGGCTGTTGCTGAGACAGGCATTACTCTACCTATGGCTAATGCATCCACTCCAACCTGAGAGCAGCAGCAAACAAGGTTATAAGACCATTTTTAAGTAGGTGTGTACAGACACATCCATGCGTCTATACATGTCAGTTTACGAGATTAAAAATGTAATGGTGGTGTTTAGACAGCACAAGTGAAGGTCAGAGGCTGACACTAACACTTGAAACCAGAGTAAAAGTGTTAATTTGTATACTTTGTAGTGCCTTTCATTTTCCTAGATAATCCAAAGGGCATTTTTGTTTTGTGAACTGCACCTCTGATTTGTAAGACAAGATTACTCTTCCTCCCACATACATTCCTCCTAGGGAAAGGAAAAAACCCCTGTGAATTAGCAAAATTACTTTTCTTTCTCTTTCAGAAGATATACTTCTGTATCATAAACTAAAGACTGAATTTCCAAATCAAGAAAAAACACCTGGGACAGTTTTTCAACCAGGTCTCCTCAAATTCCATTAGTAGCCAGAAGATATCTCTGAACTGAAGTGTTTCCATTGTATCTACTTCAAAGAATCTATGTTTTAAACCCTTCCTATAGCATAGGCTGGAATATAGCAAGTTGAACATATGATAAAGTAAATTCTGCAGTAAGTTGATTATTATACCAAACAAAAACACAGGGACACTCAGAATGGTGTGTTAAGTCTAACAGTGCATATTACCTACTGCTGTTTGAAAGCTGCAAGTTGCAACATGATCAAACACTGGAGATGTCAATAGAATGCTCTTCAAATACTTCATCATTTAATGTTATTAAAATAATTTCTTATTTGCATACAGAATTTCATATAGCATATTATTTACAAAAGAGCTCAATGTCATATAAAATTGTTTACATTCATTATAGGAACTTATTAATTATTCTGGCCAAATAGCAAGAAATCAAACCTATTCCTGGTACACAAACCATTTCTTAAACAAAGTTCAACAACCTGAATATTTATTGTCATTTATTCCCCACTGTCTTTTACTGTCAGCTGTTATAACCTCCCACAAAGGAAAGAGAAACAACTGCCTTTGCTTCTGCCTTATAATTCAAACTGTTCTTGCCTCATGGCTGATAAAAGATCAGCATTGGCATGAACATTGTTAAACATTACTGCCTTTTAAATATGTGTAAAATTCTATTGTTTACATCACCAAAATTACCTTAACATTTGTTACTCTGTTACTGGGGTTCCACACCTGGCCTCTTCAATTGTTGCAATTGGACGTGTTTATGATTAAGCTCACAAGAATATGTGAATTGTTGGAAAACAGAAAAATTTGAATGGATCAGAATTTGCACAGAATTTGCCCTCTTTGAGCACTAATTTTGGCAAGGATGAGTGAATGACATTTTTAGTGAAAAGAACGTTTTTCATTTCTTATTACTCAACCTCAATGTTATGCAAACCCCCTGAAATTACCTACATGAAATCAATGGGTATTACTGAAGTAACAAAAGTTAATTCAAATAGATATTTCAAATTTGAAAATTATCTTCTCTCCAAAATAAATTTAGAAGTGTATTTGCCATACAAGAATTATGGCATCAATTGTGATAGAACTCAATTTTTCACATTTTTGTACTTTCCTGAAGACAAAGTACCGTTAATGTAAATATAAGGCTCACAAAAACTTGAGGGAAGCAGTATTTCTGTCTATGAAGCTTATGTAGAAAGATCATGAACTACATTATTTTCAAGAAACTCAGGATAAACAGAACACAAGTTCTCTCAAGAGCTGACAGAATGCTAATGTTTCTATCTGCTATGGGAACCGGACTAAGCACCCAACAAGTCTGCTGAATAAACACACGGCATGTACAATATGGCAAGTGTAACAGAATTTATCTGCTCCCAAAATGCCAATGCAAAAGAGAGTCACCTCTTCTGGATTACAGGTTTAAATGAACAGCTATTCAGACATTAGCAGAATACATCAGTAGTATCAGTGTGCTGATGTTCATGAACTTGAATGTTCATGAAACTTGTATTAGTAGCGAGTCACTTCCCTTAAGTTTATTGATATCCACTCGTACTCAAAGTGTTTTTACTGTTGCAGTCCAGTGAACAGAAACTGAAACCATTCACTAATGATACCAGAGTAAAGATGGCCTTTGATGGTGTGCTGTTAGGTATCAGAATACGTTCTAAAGCCAATCTTTGAAATTAAGATAGACAGTTTATATGCGATCCTTATCTCACTACAAATCCAAATCAGAGAAGTAAAACTGTCAGCCTGTGTATGGAACAAAATACATTGTTATTTGAAGAGTAATTTCTTGAGGTCTCACATGAGGATGCCAATAAAACCCCACTGGTTTTGTACCCAAAGCATCCACTACTGCGTTCTGGCACATCTACATTAATGTGTGTTAGAAGTACACTGTAGAAGTAACAAAATTCCATTTGCCACCATCACCCAGCAACTGTGTTCCCTGGCTGTGATTTGCAAATTACTAGAGGCCAAATTTAAAGTCTGTCAAGCATTTTCAGTTGTCCTTTCTTTTCAGCATAGAAGAAAATAAAGTCTGACTCTATCATGGAGGTGGATGCGCTGAGTAGCAGTTTCATTCCTCTGTTCCAGAAAATTTCCTAGGTCTGAGAACAAGATCTTTGATAGAGGTAGTCATTTCCTGAAGCTCTTTTCGAATGCTTTCTGCTCCTTCCTCCTCTTCCATGTTATCTTTTGTGTCACTGTCTCCGTGTTCAGTTTTCTTAGTCTGGCTGGTCAATTGTTTCACCACTAATCCATGGTATTTGACTATCAGCGAATACTGATCCTGAGGGCAAAAAATGAGAAGAAACCCAGGGGATGTCAATGTTACAGAAAAGGTAGACAGACCTATAATTAAAGATACAATTTTTTAAAAAGCATTCTCCCATTCTTGGTCAAAGAGCATTAGTGATACAGAAATATATTTCTAACCAAGTACTTGACAACCTAAATTTCGAGAGACATTCAAAGAGGCAAAAAACTGAAAGCATCCAAGTGCTGCAAAAACAGGACAATAAACCAGTGAAGCATGAAAGCAATGCAGTTAATAAACATCACCAGTTTCAGCAGTATAAAATAGAGAATTTCAATGTATTTGCTCTTTAAGAGGTACATCTTTCTTTAAAACTGGATTAGAAAAGTTTAAAATACAACCATGTCCTGGCTCAGAGGAAAGACGTAAAAACGTTCCATTGTAAGAATTGTAATATCTCCCAAGACAGAGCTGTCCCTATGGTTAATTCAAAGGACTAATAACACATTTTTAATTTTATAAAAAAAATTTGATGACAGATCCCTGAAGAGATTGATCTGCAATGCAGTCCAGATCAGAGCAATTGTATATTCTGCACATAAAGTAATGTTTAGGCATGAAATCAAACGGTGTCAGGTTTATGCAGCAAAAATAGTGTAAGGCACAACTTTCATGTTCTGTCATAGAAAAAAGGTAATTTCCCTTTAAAAAGCTAGAAAAGAATACCTCTGGGATCTTGCCACTTAGGAAATTAATGATCTGTGGTACTGATCTTCCTGGTGCATGAAGCATGCAGTGAGTTGAAAACTGAAATAACAATACTGATGTCAGGTGCAGAACAAGAGCTGGATCTTCTGTGACTTTGAGCTGTTCCATCAGAGCTTGTCTATGCTGAAACAGGACTTGCCTAAGGAACAAGAATATATGAAACAAAAATATGATTCTATGATTTTATCATATAGTAGTTGATCACATATGCTAAAACTTATTTAGCATCAATTAATTTTAATTTTCTCCTCTGACCATTTATTTATGTGGAATTCCAAAATGTTAATTGAAAAAAAAACCCAAAGAACTATGACTGGCATAGCTCAGATTTTGAAAGACCCCTAGGGAATTTATATTATAGAAAGGTAGTGAGCCAACAAAATTAGCTAAATGTGAATTCTCCTCTTCTCCTTCTCCCATGGATTTAGAACTGCTTGACTTGCTATTTTTCAGTTAAGCAGTTTGGAAAGAAGGACTGCCTCTTACCCACCGAGTATGACTGCTCCCATACTAACCATCCTACATTTGTTCAGCAGTATAGCCACATTTCATAGAATAAATAAAATTAAGGTACCTTTCCTTCTTTTTGTCTCCTTTTTTCACCATAACACCACAAATATCCACTGCAGAATCAAGGCACGAAAGAAAATCTTCTATACTCTATTAAAAATAATAGAAATATTTAATCTGTGTTTGCAGATTATAAAAAAGTTTAACTACTGTTCACAATTAATCACACAAAAGATGATTGTGAATACACTTGAAATAAACTACAGAAGAAAAGAGAAAGTAACATGTATTTAGTAGAAATTACCTTTGATCATCTTACAACAGTTCATATACTTAAATACTAACCTGAACTGTAATTCATTAGTCTTGGAAATAAAATTAAAAATGAATACATGTTCTACAATTATTTACAGATACATATTTTTCTTAAGAAACACCTCAGTATGGTCTTTTGCATAAAAGAATTAATAAATAACTCTCCTTGTGCCTACACTGTCATAATCTGAACGTTTGGGGTTTCTTTAAATTATCCATAATTTTACTAGTTAAGAAATACATGGAAGAACATCAAGAACTCTGGGAACAAAATACAGAAACATCAACCACTTGAGATTGGAGATTCTCGCTCACTTTTCACTCTTCTCACCTGCCTATGAAAGGCACACTGGATTCCATATAGCAGCAAGGAGCCAAAGGTGACTATCAGTATCAAAATGTAAGATCACCTTTTCATCTCTGAACATTCACAGATACAAAACCACACTTTCTCTCACTGCCTTACAAAAATACAAAAGATTATTTTGCCTTCAACCTTCACAGCAGCAGTGATTACATCCTAAACTACGTGTGTCAGCTATTTATTAGCATTCTATCAGCAAAACAGAAAATCTGAACTTGATTTTTACCTTGCCATTCAGAGAAGTATGCAGTTTAGTTAAAGGACCTTTGGTATCTTCTGGCAGTTTACCTAAAATCTTGATTCTGCCCTGTATGGGACAAGAATGGAAATAATCTGTAATATTAATCATCTTTTTAGATGTTGGCATATTTCAAGTCAAGCAATTACTTACTGAAAAAATATCACTGATCTACTTGAGACTTAGAAAGGAGCTTTTATTTTTGTACCTCACTTGTGATTGTAGAGTAATTTTCTGTGGTCATCATTGACTCAGATGCCAAGAAGTTGAAAACCAGATTTGTAATGTCTGTACATAGAGTCTTCAATAGGTGTTTGGCAAGGTTAGTCTGAGTATCATCTGTTAAAACAAATAAGTGATTAAAGTAACTTATTATAGTCATCTGATTCCTATGATGTTATCACAGCACCTTCCTACCTGTGGATTCTATCAACCATGAGTAGTATGAGAAAGTTATCTGGATACATGAAGATAACATCCCTCATTTGCTGTGACATTCTTATGGAATGTTGTTCAGTGAAAAATGTGAGCTTTCAGGTCTGTAAGAACATTTTAATGCATTGCTAGTATTTCAAAGATGTATCTGTAAAAGCAGTAAACAACCCTGTACAATCCTCTTGAAACAGTGCTATTGATCAAGTCAAGAGCATACAAAGGAAAATTCTGCAGGACAAGCAGTTAAATAGAAGAACAGCCATGTAACTTCAAGACTGAAATACTGAATTTGGGGGAAAAAAAGAGGCTACAGAACACATGCCCAAGAACAAGGGCTAATGGGAAATAATTCTATATATTCCAAAATACAGGAATATCAGGTAGTTTTGCTAATGTTTCCTTCTGCTAGATTTCCACAGGCAATTTTCTAGGCGAAAGCTGAATACAGCAGAGAATCTTGGAAATGTCTACAGTATTTTCCTAATGCTAACTTTTCTGTCACACCTTACAGAGCAACCCCCTGCAAAACAAATCTGACAGACTATCCTCAAGCAGCAGCTACTTTCAGTATCAAACCTACGAGGTTTAAAGAGCAGCTTCTTAGAATCAGGTGGTATTCAATTTTTTCATTAGTGGCACAGCTGACAGAATAAAATGAGCATACTAATATTTTCCTTTTTTTTTTTCATCTGGACAGTGAACAATTGGAAAGAATGCAAACACTTGGGAAGGAAGGACAAGAACACAGTTACCTTGACATAAGGTAACAGAATATGGATATGAAATAAAGAGAATGAATTTCAACTACTATGCAAAGCTATGCACTTCAGCATAAAGGCAGTGTTATGCATACTAAACACATCTCTAGTTTTTTCTTTCTAGATTTTCCTTTTTAAACTCTAGCTCCTGTCTGACCTTTAATGTAGATTCTGGAATAAATTTAACATCCTTGAATGAACATAATCATTTTTCAAAGTATGTATTTTGCACCTGTGAAATGCTTTGCTCCCTTTTCAAATAACCGAATGTTGTTGTACAGGTTTGAGAATTCTTCCTGCAAGTCCTTCATAGCCTGTCTTCTGTTGGCTCCAGAAGAAGATGTTGAAGATGTAAAAACGGAACGCACAACCTCCTGATAAGTTTTTGTCAAAGGTCTTAGAACAGGAAAGAAGAAAGGAGAAAACATTGAGAAAACTGTGAAACTGTATGAGGTTTTCCAAAATACATCAGCAACAGAGAAAATGACCTCATTATGTAGTAAATGATGGGGACATGAATGCTACAGAACAGTGAGATAAACAAAAGGCCAATTATGAAAATCAGAAAAAAAAACCCCACAAGGAAATTAAAATATTAATTAAAATAGACTTAATGGCAGATGTTCTAATGTTATAGTATGTATGGTATGTAAATATATGCCAAGGTTTTCACAATCCTCAATGTGAAAGATAAAAGGATTTCCAGAAGCAATGCTATTCACAAACTTTCAGGGGCCTCTGGACAAATTTCTAAAGACGCAGTTACTGTGGCACTCCAGGTTTATTCAAGCTTGGCTATTACAGTCTTATCTCATGTTCCTTTTGCTCTGAACATACATATTCACATTCTCTCTGGTATGGAACATACTTAAAAGAAGTTATTCATCTTTGCATAGCTCAGTTTGCTAACATAACTTACTATCCAACTCTCATGGGTACCAGTGGAGACACAGATGCCAGGAAACATGATCAGGTATCAAAGGCTGTCCAGAAGATGGGACAGGTGAAACCTCAGCATGGATCCATGTAAGTGGGTGAAAATACACCTGTGAAGCTGAAAATGAGCTTGCAGGACCATGTACTGCTAAGCAGAGGCACATTCCTGTGTCAGGACAGCTTTCTAATACATAAGACGTGTAACATGGAGCTGTACAGAAAGAGACTATTGTGGTTCACATCTATCAACAAGGCCCTCTTTTCTAAGCAAGAAAAAAGACCAAAGAATAGATTCAACTGAAGTGAATCACAAATTTTCTAACTCCAGCTGAATTATTGAAATTACCTTCTTAGATGTTCAGCAATTTCTGTAATAAGCTCTTCAGGGCAATCCTGCATGCGGGTCTTTAAAACCTCCTCAATTTCCTCTTGTGACATGAAAGAGAACTCCAGCTTCTTATTCCTACCTGTAGTGGCCATAAATAACACTCACTTAGAAAACATTGCATTTAGTATTGCTACAATTACTCTGTGGCATGAGACACTGGAAAGCCTCAAATTCCAACCTCCATAGAAGAAATGCTTATCAACAATGGAAAAACCAGGATGATTATACATGACAATGGAATTTTACACATGTGAAAAACTGACAAAATCTCTCTTTTGATCACTTAGAAGTTTCTGTAATAGACAACTGAAGTAGTGTATGAGGATATGTAATTTTGGTGACACTTTTTTTCTGCTTGGCCCATTATTTTAGAAACCATGTCACCAAGACCAAATAAAGTGCCAAAACTGAATTGAGTGTTCCTACTTGAAGGATTTCACAACGCTATTGTTTTTATTATTTTAAACTCCATTTAGTAATGGTAAGGTACACAATCATGTAACACAGTGTCCTAAACTTGAGGTTACAGTATAAATCTGAAACATGATAAATTAAATCAGACAAGGTGTTCCTGTAATAAAAGCAACTTATATGCATACAATTTAGTGCATCTGTATTTCAGTTTCACACAAAACATGAACTTTTCCCGGGTGCTGTAGAATTTTTACATATAAGCATGAGATCAGGATGATGACAGAGAACTAGAAAAGGACAAGTTCCAGATGTACCTTAAGACAGGCTTATTGTGCACATAAGTATGGAGATCAATGATATTCCTTGTTGTGCTGCAGCAGTAATGAACATACAAAGTTTATAAACAAGTGAAAAGGGAGGTTAAATCAGGTTTTAAAAAGGACCTTATTTATATTTGAATGGTTTAATCTGAGTTTACCTTGAGATCGTGGTTCAAGCTATTTATTATAATAAAGCAATACAAACAACAATAAGGGAAGAACAGAAAGCCTACACCAAAAACCAAAAGTGACTGAACACTGTTTTACTCAGTAACTGAGTAGTCCTGAAAATAATTCTATTTATATGAGAATTACAGTACACTGTGAGAACAGTATCAAACAAAATTACTACAGTGTATTTCACACATCAAATATCATGTTTCAAAGTATTTTTCAGTCAGTATTTAAAGTCTCGATCCTACATAAAAAATGGAAGTACACATTTCTGGTTCTGCAGCAAACAAAAGAAAGAACATGGTTGCTTCATTTGCAACCATTGTTTGCTCTAAATCTAACAATGTTAGCTTTTACTTAGCAAGCCATTCCTTTTAATAGTGAAGATAGAGAACCAGGCACCAATAAGGAGCGATATTAAAACTATCAAAACATTAATTTTTACTGTATATTTTATCCCTATGAAGAAAAAAACTGTTTAATTGCTATTGTTAATTTAGGCCATTCATTTATCATATACTATGCAGCAGGTGTTATAAAAACCAAGTGTAACATTCACCCCAAAATCTATGGCATTTCCTACATAAAACAGAAGAATGAATATAAAATGGTATTATTTCTTTGAATTAAATTTCCTTTTTAAAGACTAAGTTATGCCGTTCAGTGAACATGTAATGTCAATTTCATTTAAATACCAGATCCATAGATACAATTTTAAGTACATAGTGTTCTCATCTTCTTGACATTTTAGCTGACCCTATCTAAACAGTGTGGGAAGAACAGACATGTAGGAAAAAAAACAAAGTAGTTAAACCCTGTTGAATAGATATGAATAAGTAGTGTCTAAAATAAAATTACAAACCTGTGGCAGTCCCTTGTGACTCTTCATCACTGTCAGCATCCTTTCTTCCTTTCTTCTTGGTTTTCTTGATCTTTATCTCTCTGGCATTCCCACCACCTCCTCCTCTCACGCTTCCACTGCCCTCTGGTGGGGAATTACTTGCTTAGTACACAGGAAACTTGTAGCACTTAAAAAGTTTACAACACCACGGTAATTTATCTATGTTACTTGTTAATGCTGCATTGAAAACCACAACCTGATTCTAAACACAACCTAGAACATATATTTCAGAATCTTAAGGCCATAAGTTTCATTCTTAAGAAAAAAGGCAACTGAAGCAAAGCTTTGTTTACCCTAATGTCATTAATAAACACAAACACTAATATCAAATGCACATATAATAAAGTAAGAAAAAATATAAAAAGAGCAGTATCTTGCTTCAGCTAAAAACAGATGAGATACCAGGGTCCATAATATAATGGGGGATCTCTATCGGCTGAAAACAGCACCTCAGTAAGCATTCAGCATTTTTAATCAATGATGCTAAATAACTGAGCTTATAAAAACTATGTTAGATAATGTAACTTTGTTAATTTTCAGAGAAAGAATCCTACACTACAAGCACTTACCCAAAATATTACTGGAAGCACACATTCAATTAACTCGAGCACTCGATCTTTTTCGACTTTTCCTAGATGACTACAGAGTAATGGGATGTTGCAGCTCTGACACACATAACAAATTACTTTGTGCAGAAGTCCTGCATCAATGTATGCAACTGCAGACAGAATCTCAACTTGCTATACAGTCCCTCTCCACAAGGCAAGCTGTTCTGCTCTTTCTTCCCTTTTTCACAGCCTCTTCTGTTATTTTTTCACTTGGAAGAAACTTAAAACTCCATGGTGCTAGACATATATACACTATGCCTTGAGAAAGTGGGGTTTTTTTCCATTTAAATATGGTCTCAGTTTCAAGTAACTACATGATGTAACTACTATTTTTTGAGAAAAGGAAACACAAAGACATGGTGCTCTTACTTAAAAAGCTAACTGCATCTGTTACATGTCATAGATGGATTTTTAAGCATCACTCTGCAGGAACAGCCAAAAAAATAGTGCTTTTCACAAACTTATTTGAAATGTGACTGTGTTACAGTAATTACATTACATAAAAACTGCTATGTTGGGGTGTTTTTAGGTAATGCACATAACAGTCCATGATAAAACATTTCAGGGTAGTGCTTGCTGATGGTGCAGCATGTTACCCTGTGGGTATGAATTTGTCTAGACACATGGTACAGGCTCAGTAGAGTCTCACTCCTCAAAGGGCTGGAAATTGAAGTCATTCTATTATGACAGCTCAATTAAAGATCCAAGCTTCTCTACCTTAGCTATGGCCTAGAAAAATCTGCCATCTCTTGTGTCAAGAATAAGTTTAATTTCCATGTCAACTCAGGCCTACTCATGCTCTTTTTTTAAGATCAGAATGTTCTATTTTGCAGATGAGTATATTGAATCAGGCCAGATGCTGATACCAGTGCTCTAATTCTCTTACTTTCAGAAGCACAATAACACTCTGCAAGTGAGTTCAACATAGATTGCTCAGCTGTGTTGCAACAGCACAAGAATCACACAAAGTTTTTGGGACTAACAATCTTCAGACTGAATACTGGTTTAAAAAGCAGAAGATTTCAAAGGGTTAAAGCCACATATATTCATTCTTCCTTCAACTGAAATCTATTCCAAACAGTCACCACACAAATGGAGTAAGGTTTGGGATTAATTTAATCCAGAATATACCTCAAAGTAAACTGTCGAAATCCCCAAGTAACTGTTACATGTGCAAAACCAGAAAATTCCATGGCATGGTTTTCTCAGAAAAGATGACAAGTATTCCTCAAAAAAAAAAAATCCCAAAAACTCATTCTAAATTTAGACAAAGTTATTTTGGAATTAACATCCAAAGACTAATAATAAGAAACATATTAATTTTCCTGGACCCTTGAAAAATGGAGATTAAAATTTTATCTATTCTGTGTAATAAAACATAGTACAGAGCTCCATGAGCTAATACTGCTTTTATTCAGTCTTGTGTGATCATACTGTATAAAATAATAAATGAAGCAAGGATTCCTTGCTTCTAAACACAGTTAGTTGTGTTGAACTAACTCAAGAGTCCTTTATAGTACTTCCTCTGCATTTCTAAGTCTGAAATTAATTCTCGTGGGCATAGCTGAGATGTATGCATATCCACAGTATAATGGTAAGCAGCTGGATTATTTCTTAAATATCTTAAGCAACAGACTGGAAGCATTTAATGGACTAAAAAATATACTAACTTTATATTTGAGTATTTAAGAGATAAAACAAATTAGGTTTGTTTCTTTTTTCTTAAGCTGAATATTGATATCTTACCTGCTGCTTTCTTTCTTCTTTCATCCTTTTTGTCTTTTTTATTAGCATATGAGTTCTCTAAAGAAGAAGCCTGTTTTAAATCCTCTTCAGTGATTAAATTAACAGGGTTGTTTTTAATTTCCTAAAATGAAGAACATGCACATCATAGCAAAAAGATACAGCAATGGAAGAAACATTTAAGCCAGCTGGCACAAATCAAACATCACATTTTCCAAGTGCAACACAAGACTGGACTTCCTGAGCGCACCAGAATATAAATTACACCCATTAAATATAGAAACCTGTTGTTCATTTGTCCTGCTTCTTCTCTAGTTGCATTTCAGATGAGATGTACAGAAATTTTAACAGTGACTGGAAAGTCCCATAAGCTTTACTCCAACACTCCATGCTCACTCTATCTTGACCAACAAAAAACCTACTGTACCTTTTCTGCTTTCTGTTGCATCAGATCAGAAAAGAGGTCAGCACAGCTGCTTAGAAATTTCTCACTGACTGCAATGGTGTCACTGAAGACTAAACCTGAAGAGCTTTTGTTTAAAGATCTCATCACTTGCTGGAGCAAAATCCCAACATCTTCTACTGACAATGAGCTGGGCAGAAGGGTCTAGGGTAAAGAAATTAAAATACAACAGCCTTGTAAGTGGATAAACAGAATAGACACAGGCCTTTTGACACCTACTAACTATTTAGAAAGCATTGCACTTTTCAAATTAAGCTACTAATTTAAGACTACACACTATTTTAAATCTTCTAACATGGCAAACCCACATTGCTCTAGAAATATGTGTTACCTCTGGGCAAATGCATGGCAACTTCTTCAAAACGAAGCTCAACTGCTACAAAGCAACACCAAACACACAACAGCAGCAGCATCACTTAAGAGCAACAAAGGTAGTGCTGTAAGGCTTAAAATTAGGACTTAGGACAAAGTGGCTAAGATCCCTCTGCTCACCAAAAGTGTTGTAAACATTTAGTTTAGACATTTTTTCAAAAAAAAAAAAAAAAGCCTAGCAGAATATATTGCTCTCTAGTAGAGAAATACACTAATTTTGAAATGAAAGTTAGTCTTACATATCTATAAACTGAATGCAAGTATGTCCTTCCCCTGTTTTTGTTCAGATCAATCAAAGGCAAATAATGCCCTTTTACTTGTCATTTTAATTAGACTGAATTTTCTTCTTTGATAACATTGAATTTCATTACACATAAATGTAGTTTTAATAAAGTGTCATTTGACACAAAAATAAGAAAAAATAAATAAATCCAAGAGCAATTGAAAAGATTGCTTACTGCTACATCTATCCAGTTTCCAGAGCTGATGGCTTCTTCCACAGAGGCTTCAACTTGATCCACAATCTCTTGACCAACACAAGCTGCTCTCAGAAATAAGAGTTGTGTAGACTTGTATCTTTTTTTAATGTAGCCTGCTGGGTCAGGGATGCCAAGTCTATACAATGCATCAAATTCTATAAAACAGATATATGTCTGTTAAAATTTAGTTCCTTCATATACATACAAGATCTTATGGGATGACTTTATTATGAAAGCAAGAAATGAAGTGTTACACATATTTTTTACACAAGTAAATGCAGCCATTAGCTAATGCTGACCTAAAACTTAGTTCAGTACAAGCTACATCTAAATGTTGCTAATAGAAGTATGAAGATTAAATCATGGATGTGACTTTGCTCTGAGTTTAGAAAATTGGTTTTTTTCTGATTCTTATACCATTAAGTTTATATTTGCAGTTGTATCTTTCCAAAGTATTCTAATATATAATGAACAATATTTACAATACATACAGTGTCCAAGTGTTTTGCTTTCAACTATTTAGCAGTTTATACTTAAGAGGTGGAGAAAACATTCAAAGACTGACAGACACTCCATCAGTCAAGCAGTATTACAGAAACAGTTAATACTATCATTTTAAGTTAGGGTGAACCTTTTCAATCTGCAAGAATAACTGCTACTTTGGGCCTGACCATTTGGGATCATAAGGGGACATTCCTCTCTTTATTCAGATCCACATTCTCCCACAGCTCGTGGTGTTTCAAAACACCATCATCCAGCATCACTCAGCTGGAAGTTAGATACAGTTGTCTGGATTCAAATCAGGACACTAGTGCTACTCACTGCAGTTCTACAAATATTTTGGAAAAAAATTCTTCCTGAGCACTGCATGCTTGGACTATTAGCAGCCAAAGTTTGGTTGTAATCTGGACATCTGGCCTGAAACTCCAGCCATGATGATCTGAAAAGTCTACAATGAGCAGGCTAATCAATGTCTTCAGAGCAGTAACAAAACCAGCATTTGTAATTGTTTGTGAGAAATAGTTACTGTTTACCAGTATGGTCCCCTCTGCTGAAATACAGTTCATTGTGATAAAGTAACACACATCATTATGAGCAAGATGGTCTTTGAGCAAAGGAGTATCAGCCACTGCATTGGTTTACACTTCTCCTTGTGAGGCTTCACCCTAAGCACTAGCTATATTAAGGTAAGACCAATTACCTACACTAGTTTTAGAAAGCTATTTTATCTGTAAGAGTATAGATAATTACCTAAGTAACCATTCTGCTTGAAAAAGGAATCCACCCATTTGTTCTGTGTTCTGGAATAGATGTCTGGAACAAACACAGCCTTATCCTGTCTCCCACCAACCACAGTGCCTTTCAGACGACCAGCATTAACAAGTTCTTCTAGCAAAGCTACAAGAGGAAAATAAATTAAGAGATGTTTCCTAAGTTAGTATATCCATTAATCAAAAGATAGTAATTATTTTCCCTGGTTTGTTTCTCCTTTTTTCCACCAATTAGTTTGTGCTTGTTCTTGTGAAACATTGCCAAGCTCTATCAATTATTTTTAACACTTATGAGAATTTCTTCACAAAAGCTCTGGAAATCAGACAATGTTTCTAAAGAGTGAGCCACAATGGCAGGATCAAAATGGTTTTTATTGAATAGGTACCTGGGCACTTTTAGCTTTTAATTTAAAAAATGCAGACATAGAAGAATCTTTCTCTGGCCAGAAGAGTAAAATATAATAGCATTTTAATCGTAATTTTTCTTTGAATTCACTGCTTGCACATTAACCAAAATGGAAAAAAAATCTGAATGCAGAAAATTACATGAAAAGTCATTACCTAAACTGCATAACACAGTGGCCAATAATAACCTCTTGAGAATACTGCTAACAAAAAGCATACTGGTAACTGGTAGTACCGAAGTACTAAGCACTTCTCAATGCTAAATAAGATTCTCTAAATCCATTTAAATTGCATAGGAATATCTGATTTGCCTCCTATGATCTGCTTCTGCCTTTCTGTAATACGAGAGATATATTTTAAAAAATCAGTGACATCAGCTGTTAACTCTGCTGATTTCCAGAGCTTTGCCAGATGGCTTTTTTCTAATACTCAGTTTATATTCATTTCTATTTCATTAAAAGATGTGTTTTACTCTGGAACAAAACATTAAATGGTATCACATGGCAAGACTTCTTCTGCATTAAATAGAAGCAGCAATCAACACTTCAACATGCTTAGTACAGCACACAGAGGTTTAGCTCACTTATGCATTAAAGTTTACCTGAAAGCCCAGTTCCAGAAGAAACAGTGCATAGCAAATCATGATAGTTTTTGTCAGATATGCCCATAGTGTAGATAAGCTTCTATAAGCTAGCAGCTATTGAACACAACCGCCACTAGCAAAGCTGAACAATACTTACACTGAAAAAATGCAGCAGAAAGAGAAACTGATTTAAACAAGATATAGCTTTATGTAATTTAAGACAAGAGCCAGAAATCATGTTCTGCCATGGTTCAGTTACATCGAATAAAATGGAACTTTTAAGACCAATTCTGGAAATAAATTTAGTTTTTTGTCCTTCCTAATATTTTAGTTGCCCTAGAAAATAGCGTCAAGCTGTCTGTTCCACTTAAGCAATTGTCAGATAATACATAATGGTTCTCTGTTTGCAATTTCAACTTCTTTTTATTCAAAGTTTTTAAGAAAAATAATTAGACTTTCCTAGAACTCCACAGAATTGGTTGAAAAATCTATTCATGAAGGAAAAGAAAAAAATCTATTCTTTATGGAAAGAAGATGTCCGAAGAAAAGAAGTCAAATGAAGACATCAATTAAATTCTGTATTTTATCAAGTGCCAGTTCTAAAGCTCCAGGGCAGAGGAGGTGCTCTCAGTAATTTCACAGACCATTGCTGCAATTATGTCTAGACAGTATTTTGTTTTAAAACAAAACTGTAGAACTACCATGAATTCTCATTTATTTTTAAAGGTGACCAAATAGTTTGCAGTGCCCTATTAGGTCATCATCAGTCTGACAAAGATGTTAAGTGCCCCTCCATGCCAGTCCTACACCAATAACATAATGCCCAGGAATGAATAACATCTGTTACTTCATTTTGCTTTCTAATTAGTGTCTTAACCTGAAGAGTTTCTCATTTCTAAAACTACTTTTTATTTTAACTTTATGAGGGCTTAAAATTAATAGCAGCCTATCTATGCGAAAGAACCAAAGAATAATATTTATCCTGTTTAAACTCAAGTATTGATTAAATAATAGCTGTTTGTAAATAATACAAATATTACACTGAACTTACATTTTTATTCTGGAAGAGATAGAAAACTGATGACCACTATTAAACACACGGCTAACAGCGACAGACATAAAAAGCTAAAAAGTAACATCATTAAAAGGTATTTTTCAAGTCTGCAACATTTGTGAAATAGAAATGGTATCTCAGCAAATGGACACAATAAAATCTGGCAGCGAATAAAAAGATAAAAAGCTCTTTGAAACTTAGAAACTGCAGAGGTAACGAGAGAAAGTAAAAAAAAAACTAAAGAAAAGAATGAACAAAGTCACTAAAAAAACCCCATGGAAATACTAGAAGAACGTATTGTGATGCTCAGTGGTGTCAGGAAAATACCAGAACTTCAAATCCAATTAACACTGTACATCATCAAAACATGATGATGTACTTGAGGACTTATCTGAAATAGACTGTAACCAAACACTGAAATTTGCTGGGTATTGAAACATTATTATAATGCAATTTCACAGATTTTCCCTTTAATCTATGAAAACTTGGATGGCACATAAAAAAAGACAGAAATTTTAAATTGATCATGTGAAAGTAGACTGTTTATATGATTTTATTTAAGTGCTAGGATTTTAATTTTTATAGAATAAGCTTGCGGTGGAGAACAACAGGATAAACAGAGAGATACTACAGTGGAGCTGAAGTGAACAATGCCCTAAAGGCAAAAATACCCAATCAAGAGAAGCATTAAGGTTCAGGAGAAGAGATAGAAAACCATTGAAGGATTTTAGAAGACCAGTAGCACTTGGTCAGCCAGCACAGAAGACTAATGATGCTTGAAGCAGCATTTTTGAGAGACTGGGGAGGGCACACAAAGTGACAAACAAGTAGAGCCTAAAGATTTCAGTAGCTGAATAGGGGATCTTTATGCATTTATACTTAGAAAAGGAAAATAAAAGCAAACAGTTTGAGGATACGTTTTATCTCTCAGCATATAAAGTCATTCAACTAAGAGTACAACAAAAGCTTAGCCTCCATTATCACAGAAAAAAGTCAGTAAATAAAATCCTGAGCAATTAATGCTATTTGGCTACATAAAATCTGTCCCCTTTTGTGTGCTTCACTGATAAAACTGCTAGTAGCTAAGGGCAAATAATGAAAGAGATGAATAAATAAGTACTGTACTTCTTGCATCATTCTGTCCCCAGAGGCATCTCGTCAACAAATGTTTTCATTGCTCTGGATATAGAGAACATCCCTTCAGTGATGGATAGCACAAAGGGTTTAATACTTTCTACACTAAAGAGAAACACATTGTTCTGTATTTCAGAAATAAGTCTATGTGCTAAAACGCTTCTTTGAAAGCACACTTTTAATAATGAAGAATGGATTTCCTAACAAAGACACAAAATATTCTGAATGAAACTCACAGTAAAGTAAATGTTCTTGAAATCCATACCGAGTGATCAAGCTACTTACAGGTGTAGGCCTTGGGAAAAAAAAAAGAAAAACAAAATATAAATTAATTATATGCAACTGATGTGGAGAATCCAGAAATAAGAGAGGTTGCTATAGATGAACACAGCCTCCGGGTACTACACTGATGTTTAAAATAGCTTACAAGGCTTTAATTCTGAATTACTGTGAAGTAATAACACAAAAGCCATGATAATTATTGCAAGGAAACTTCTGCTTTGTTAAGTTTTCCTCTTCCTACAAAGTGGCATAAAAATCTGATTTAATAAGAAAAACTTATCTATAATCATATGTAGTGTCCAACTAAGCAGCAGTGGAGTGACAAGAGAACAGATATTCTACAGATAGTAATAAAAGAACTACAGAGTAACAATTTCTTCAGCCAAAACACTAATATATGTTGTATAGTGTATATAACAATATAACAGTATATTGTTATATACAGTATAACAATACTTCCCTTGTTTTCCAAAAGTGAGTCCCTATTTCTAACAAGTGAATCTAATGTAACTGAGAACTGGTCCCAGGAATTTTACTACACTTAGGGGAATCTACCCATAGGTCCTTTTTCTTTTTCAACCACAAGTGAATCTGGACCATAAAGACTTACAGAAAAAATATTTTAATATGTGGTTGCAGCATTGCAATTTACCGAGTAATCGCGGTGAAGAGCCCACGAATGCGTGCTCGATGGCGGGACACGAAGGCTTCCGTAAAAATCACCCCACGGTTTTCCTGGTCTAGTTGTCCATGAATAATTCTGCCCAAACGCCTGGATAATGCCTGTAAATAGAAAAATTAAGCTTTTCTAAGCATGCCTTCTTCCATCAGATATATGGGTATCCAATGACAGAAAACTTTGCAGAAAACAGAAGAATGGTTTGCAGATGCACCATGAAAACGAAGATTTAACCTTTGTATTAATTTTGTACAAAATGGTGACTTAAAGCCATGGATATTGCAAAGATAAAGAAAGAAGGTGGTCACAACCAATCCTGCCTTTGCCAGGTTGATGGCTTTCATCACCTGTAACAGGAAGTCTCCTGGAAGGTCATATGCCTTGCAGAGTTCTGATATTGTCACCTGGCCAGTTTCCTGTAGTTTATCATTTATTTCTTCTGCTAATTGATCCAGATAACTCCTTTAGTAAAAACGAGAAAAAGAAAAGACAACATATTAGGTGTGACATTCAAAGTCAACCTCAAGATCACATACTGAATAACTGACCTCTTTTGATACACCTCTTTCTGTGACATCTTTGCAAAAATAAACTGAAAGTTATTTTAAATGAATAAAGCAGAACACTGTAAGGGAAAAGGTGTGGGTTTTTTTTAAAGCCTGCTAAGCAGGTAGCTAGTAGTAAGATGGGGCATTTATCTACTTGTATGAAAATTTCAAGCAAGAGAAAGAGGAAAACAATGTCAATGAAAATTGGAAAACAGCTTAAGTAAGTAAGACAGCTCTTAGATATTTCAAGAGAGCCAGGTACTTCATATTCTTTGACAAGAACAGATCCTGAAGCTCAATCAATAAAAAGGACAGCCCCATAAGAGTCTTACTTCAGTGGTAATCAGGGAAGCCATGAAATAACTAGCTCAAACATCTTAGGCTTCTGAGGTTAAACAAGAGGTAGGAGGTTTGTCAGTAGTTGAGGCAGACAGCAAAGCCAGAGACAAATGAGATCTGGCTGCTGTGCACAAAGACACTGGGTAAGAAATGAAACCTCTTAAAGGCAGGACACTGAACAAAGACGTTCAGTAGGGCCTTTACACCGTGGATTCACTGGATGCTTTGCTGAGATAGGTCTCACCTGCCAAGAGTAGCACTGATCACCACCAAGCAGCTCTAAGATCAGCCAAGAAAAATGGATTTAACTTCAGAAACAACAAAGGTTGGACACTAAGTTTTAGTCTGCATTTTAAAAAATAAGCACAGTATGAATTATACATATTGCTCCTGAAGGTACTCACTCATTTATAAGCTGTCCGAGTACAAGCTGAATACCTTTTTCAGATTTAACAATGTCATTAGCTCTGTTTTCAATGTGCAGAAGGTCCACATTTATCACCTAAAAAAAAAACCCTCTTATCAGAACTTTAAATTGAAAATCATTCTCAAACATTGAGATATTAGTTACACATTCCTATATCTTGAGGAAAGCTGCTCTTATTTTTTATACTATTGCATACAAACACAGTTTTGAACACAGTTTTGGAATAAAGCAGCAATCCTTTAGAGAAAAAACCTCTCTCTGCAACTGCTACAGGGTTAAAAGAAACCTATATAATAAAAAAATACCAGAAAGCAGTAAGACAAAATAGGAAACTGGCTTTTAGAAAGATTTTCTGTTTCCAAGTAATTTTGCTCAAGCCTGAAGGAAAAATTAGCCACAGAGGAAGACTACTGCAGGACAAAGATTAGTGGAGACACAAAGAATAATGAAGGAAGAGGACAGATTCAAAGAGGCATGCAAAGTTAATTATGCAGGCTCCTGCAGCTTTAAATTTAAATGGGTAACATATTTCTTTTCTGTCTGCCCTCCTTAGTTTACAAAGAAAGAGTTCATAAAGAAAAAGTGTATTTATCAGTAGTGATTTCAGAAGTCCTAGATGATCACTAAGCAGAGAGGTTTCAATAAAGCAATAAATGGACAGATTAAGTAATCTGCAGTACCCTGACATGAGCTACCAGCTCTTCATAAAATTTGTTCTGTTTTAAAAAACTAACTTAGCTGGAGTATAACTAATGAACTCCATATTCACATTATACATGGTGAAGAAAATAAAGAAGTATAAAGTTTTTATTACGAAAGTTACCTGTTGTAAGTCAACAATGTTAACTCGACCTTCAAGAAAAGATAAAACACACTTTTAGTACATGAAACATATTTGAATAGGTTTAGAATAAAGTACAGATCATTGTGCACAAAAGATTTAATTACTTTTTCTGTAGACCAATTAAACCAGTTCATGAGTGCCCAGAGATTGTTAAAACTTTCTACCTTTACATGATGCTACTAACAAAAAACCCAGCAAATTTTAATTCAGTCCAAGCTGTCTCACTGGTATGATACACCATGGCAAAACACAAACTGAGGCAAACCTGTGGAAACAGTGAGAAAATGGCTAACCTGTATGGACATAATAAGAAATTAATTTCTCTGAACATATGACTCTGTGAAATTCACCCTTAAGAACAACTCAAAGTACAATACACTGCCTGCTCATTAAAGCCATCAACAAAAAGCTATCTGAACTTCCTTATATATCTAAGTCATATCTTTCAATGCAAGTGGCTCTCCACATTGGTAAAATAAAAGAACTTCTCAATGAAAATTTACAAATATTATTATTACCAATGGTGTGAAAGGAGAATAAATTTGAAATTCCAAGACAGGGCCAAATATCCTGGCCAGCTACCAACTGTATTAAAACATCAAATTTCCTTCAAAAGGATTTTTATAGAACTTTTATGTCAGAAATTCCACATGGGTGAAAATAAACCAAATAGCCTATCTTGATATGCTTATCTAAGAGCCTGACACAGATCTGAAGTGAAAATAAAAGAGCAGTAGGAGAATTAATGTGTAGATGAAGCAAACTAACTTTTTCTGAAAGATTAAGAGTACTGAAAACTTTCAAAACCTTTCTGTAGCCTTCAAAATTAACTTCCAAATTCAAAGGAAGAAGGAAAGTGCCACACTTACCACCAGAAACATGGAGCTCATCGTGGATCTCCTTACTAATCTGCGCTGGAGTGACATACTCCTTGCCATCAAGTGTGTGCACTACTTCCAGCTGCTTTTCTGCTATCAGCTTTGTGACAATTTCTATACAGTTCCGTTCTGACAATCTATCAGAAGCAGAAGGAGTCAGCAGTTATTCTACGCAAGTACTTGCTAAAATTACCTTTAAAGTTTCAAACGCACTACACATGGGAAGTACAATGAAGATTGCTTGCAGTTCTTTGCGAATGTACTTTTTCAGACTAAGAAATTAATGTCTGTATCCTGCTTATCACCCACCAAATCATCCATATGGGTTTCACTTGAGCAGGCCATCTCTCCAAAACTTTTACTCTCCTCCTGAACAGCTATGAGAACCGTCAGCTATGAGAACCCACCTGCTGGTGAATTTAGGAACACCTGTAACTAAAGAATTCGTGTCTATGACACTTCTGTGCAGTTTTATTTTACTTTCGCGCATTTCGGATTTATTTTTCTTTAAGAAAAACAAGTTCTGGGCAACGGCCTCAACTAGTCAAGCAGATAGAAGGGAGAAACCGAGCGCTGAAGCCGTGATGATTTTGAGCAACTCCAACTTAGCAGTGATAACACACTCAGTCGCTTCCCTGGGCCTGCCCGTACTCTGGGGTCCCTGAAAGGACGCGGGGCTCCAGCACTGACACAGGGAACGGCAGAGGGGCCGTGCTGGGCCGGGCCCCGCGGGGTGCCCGGACCGGGGGCCGCGGGGGAAGGGGCGGCCGGCGCGGGGAAGGGGCGCGGGGAAGGGGCGCGGCAGGCGGTGCGGGCGCCGCCCTGCTCACCTGTGGGCTACCTCGGCGAACTGCGCCCGCTGGAAATCAGCCGCCAGCTGCCGGATCTCCTCCCAGGCCGCCGCCATGGCGCAGCGACACGTCAGCCGCGGCCGGGCGGCGGCGCGCAGCGAGCGGGGCCGGCCTCCGTCCGCAGCGCCGCCCCGCGGCACGGAGGCGTCCCTGCGCGGGCTGGGTCATTGAAAACAGACGGAACAAAAGTCAACCACGGGAAAAGGAGCAAAAAGCGATTTCCGCAGTCGGGGTTGGTTTTAGCAGCGGGGTCCCGGCGGGGCGGGCACGGCAGTAGCTGTGCTGTGCTGCCCGCGACGGCCCGAAAGCGGTCGCTCCGTTCGGCGCTATCGCAGCGGGGCCTTTGTTGTGAGCCCAGCTCTCAGCGTGAAGCGCGCTAGGAGATGCCACTAGCGAAACCTGAAATGAAATTTAGACCGCGAGTTGGGTCTGAGGTCAATAGTGTCGCTGCTTAGCGGGATCGCTGTTACGCGGCGAGCGGCGAGCTGAATTGATTTAGCTGTCAGACCAGAGGTGAGCCCCACAGACTTAAAGGCCTTTCGGGCGCTTATCTGGAGCTGACTCGCCTGTGGCGATGGCAGAGGGCACTGCACAGGGAGGGCTCTCGCCGCGCGGTGCGCCGAGGGAGCCTCAGCCACCAGAGCCTGGCACCTCCCGGGTGGGACAGCAGCAGGACACGGTGCCCGGCATCTCCCGGGGGGGACAGCAGCAGGACACGGTGCCTGGCACCTCCCGGGTGGGACAGCAGCAGGACACGGTGCCCGGCATCTCCCGGGGGGGACAGCAGCAGGACACGGTGCCCGGCACCTCCCGGGTGGGACAGCAGCAGGACACGGTGCCCGGCATCTCCCGGGCGGGACAGCAGCAGGACACGGTGCCCAGTACCTCCCGGGTGGGACAGCAGCAGGACACGGTGCCCGGCACCTCCCGGGTGGGACAGCAGCAGGACACGGTGCCCGGCATCTCCCGGGGGGGGACAGCAGCAGGACACTGCCAGCTGCCCAGCACCGGGAATGGGGTTTGTGCTGTTGAGGCTCTGTCCTTGTCCTTCCAGATTTCTTGCTGCTTCCTGCGTAGCTGCTGTTTCACTATCCCTGACAGCCACTCTGTGACTCTGCCTTCCAAAAGTCACAGGAAAATGTCTCTGGCAGGGTTGGTGTCGTGCTGGGTGCGGTTTAAATAGCGAGAACAAAGACTTTGCAACCAGGATAATAAGTTGTAGCAGCATATATAGAGGGATAAGCATGTGGCTTCAGTTTTACTGGTCGTTCCCTTTGAGTTAAAAAATTAGGGGCAGGATTCATTTTGCTTGGGCATCTGAGGTTTGCTGTTGAAGTCTGGTCTTGGAGCCTTTGCCGGGCTCCCCAAAGAGCGGCTCTGCCTAAAACACAGCTCTAAACCAAGCTCACTAATTACAGCAGGGACGTGTCTGTGCTCCTCCGCAGGCAAAGAAGACAGCAAGGGACATTGCTTAGCCAGGCCCTTGATTTAGGCATATTTCTGTGAATGAATAATGTAGCGGCAGAACAGGGAAAAAATGTGATAGCAATTTTGGGGACAGTATTTATGAAGATTATATAGAAATAGGCTACCACAGGGGACAACAGGAAAAAGAACTGGGGACTTAGAACTGTATCCCTCCTACCTCATCTTAAATGGATTTGAAGTCCTTTAATTTTATGTATACTCTACCAAGCAATAGAGAATCCCTTTCAGCTAAAATCTGAATCACTGGACTGGCCAAACTGAGTGTTGTAGTTAAGATTCCAAAGTAATGTATAATGGCTGGACCTTCACTTGTCTGTGTATGGCTTGAGTTCAAGCCACAGTTCCCAGATTTTTGGAAATAGTCATCTGTAAACAGAGCTGGGTTATTGTGGTTTTTGGTTTTTTTTTGGTGGATTTTGGTTGTGTTTTTTTTTTTTTTTTGGTTTCTTTTAAAAATTAAGCTTAGAGTTATGTTCTACCAGTATGCAAAGAAGGAGCAGATGAATCATGAATACACAACTGTTACAAGCATTTGATATTTCCAAATTTCAGGTTCTGAGTCCACAATCAAAGAAATTTTATAAGGACCCTTTTCTTTCAAGATGTATGTACACATGTGCAACAGATGCATACCTAATTGCTATTCAAGTAGCAGTTCAGATTTATTTTTTCTGTAGAAATCCATTTTCTTTAGACAGCCTTTAAGTAAAATCTTGTTTTAAAAATAGAGTAACTGATTAATTTTACTATACTTGCACAAACCTCTTGCAGTTAACTGAGCTCTAATGTTATTAGCATCTCTTTTATGCATGGGTATGATGCTGAAAAATGAAGTTGATACCATTTGTTTTTCTGCAATTCTTCTGAATTAACTGTTTCCAGAACTATCACAATAGCAGAAATGTTTTTGTTTCATTGGTGCAGGTATCTAAAATAAGTATGAAGGGTTTTGTAGCTATAATGAGGGCAAAAGTTTAAATAGACTCTTACATAGTTATTATAATATGGATTGATGGCTATATTCCATTGACACAAAGTAAATAATTTCTTATGAAAGCCATGCACAGTATTGCATTGATTCACTCTAGGAATATCAATTATCCTGTCTTAATTGGGGACAATAAAAGCAAATGATAAGGTTCTTACTCCTGTCAAAATGAATCAATGCTGACTGTATGACATAAAGTACGTTATGAAGGTTGTTATTCTAGTATTCATGTAATAATATAATTGTAATATAGCAGGTATTTTTAGGAGTACATAGAAAATACATAGAAAAAATGAGTAATGCAAAATAGAGAAGAACAAATTTTCCAAGAGTTGTGGTTTATTACAAAACTTTTTGCTTGGCATAAAAAATGAATTGGAGGAATTCTGATATGCACAGTATATTTTCCTTTCCCTCAAAAAGAGCAGTGTCACACCTCATAATGGAACCTTACCTGATATTTGCAGGGTAATTGGATTGTGTGCAGTCTGTGTTTTTGATACAGAGAATTTAAGACAAAGACAGCAAATAGCAGTGTAAGCACTTTTGATAAAAAATTAGAAATTATGCAGGTGGAAATGAATAAATAATTGTGTAATAGGATGTCTGAAAATGGTTTGTAAACTGAATGAAATGGAGTATAAATTAGAATTATTTTTAAATGGTTCTTTCCTTCCACATCTGTTATGATATTATCTTTATAACTTGCTGGACATCTTTTCCTGCCAAACAGGTGAGTTTGTGAATTTGGATGGTTTAGCTGTCATGTTTTGCTCATTAATGTGTTTACTTTGATCAGAAAGGTTACTTCTCATCTCATTTGTTTTTTATTTTTCTTATACACAAAATATTAGTAACAATTTTGATGTGGTGACTCATAAGGTTTATTTGATGAGGGAACAGGTGCCAAGTGACCCCTTCCTTTATCAGCGAGAGCTGGCAGGATAAAGCACAAGCTTTTTAAATGGTAACTGGCTATAGGACTTTCATTAGAAGAAGGGTTTTCACCCTGTCTGTTTGTGCTGTGTGTAGCTTTGGCTTTTTTGATTTTCACAGTCCCTTTTTAATGCACAGTTATAAATAGCATAATGTTTTGCTTTTCAGTGCACTCTTCTCTCTTTTCCTGTCATTTGCACTGTAACTGTGCTAATACGAGGGTGCTTAGCTCAACCTCAGGCAGCCTTTTCTGCATAATTGGTTCAGTTAGGAAACAACACACTTCCAATTAATTAGTGTGATTACCTACCTAACAGTAGGTAGAGGAAATTTGGTACTCATTTGGTTCTTTCTTTGCAGTGAGTATTCATATCAATAATAAAATCTTCCCTGAGCAACATATTTCTAGACATGCAGGGTATTAAACAGCACATCTATGTGGAAAATCTCACAAGTGAGTGTACTAAATGCATCAGCACCTGCCTCATTCATACACTTTATTAATGTGGTTCAGAGATGTGCTCATAAAATCATATTCATATAAGTACCATGGTTTTTGTACTATTTTAAGTAGCTCTTTCTGTTAATATATGTATAAAGCTAATGAGTTTTTCTAAGCTTTGAAGTACTGACTTCAGTTTATATCCTTGTTTGGAAAGGTAGTTCTCTGTTTGGATTAGAAGACTAAATGTACTGAAGTGTTCAAATGAGCAAATTCCCACATTGTGTTTGACAAAACTGCCTTTGATCTTTTCTGAGGAATGGTTAAACATAATATGCAGAATTTAGAGTAACCATTTGTTTGACCTGATCTTTGGATGTGATTCAAGGGAAGAGACATGTATTCCTGCAGTTTTCAGCCAAATGCCCAGTTAAAAATTAAATATTTGTAGAAAAAAATTGAAAAAACAGAAGCCGCTGTAAATACTCACATTTTGTCATTCAGCTGAATATTTTGATTAATGCTAAATAGAGGATCAATTTGTCAGTAATAGCATAGCATGTCATAGTGAGAAACTGCAAACATTAAATATATCTTCCTCTGATATACTGAACTACCATGGAACAAAGCACTGAAGTAGTATATAAAATTTTTATTCATAGTGTGTTAGAAGCCCTTGTGAAGTATTGCAACAGTACAAAATATATGTTGTTGGTGCATAAATAAACAAACATTTATGCTATCAAAGGGAGCAGAGAAAATTTTAAGGAGTTTGTCAACAGAAGGTCTCAAAATCCAATGGCAAGCAAATACTTAAGCAGCACTTAAAACTAGAGAATTAAAATAAAAGCCCTCAAAGACAGGAGGGAAGTACAGATTTATTGTTAATATAATTTAAAAATTATATTAACAAATGCAAAATGCAAATGGACAAATGCAAAAATAAAAAGAAAACCAAAATCTTTTATCCCTGGAGTGCTTTTTTTCCCAGTAGTATATTTCCAAATGCCTTTTATGTGATGCTTCGTTTGTACAAGGATTATGTTGTATTTGAGCTGTCACTAATCTCATCCTAAAGCAGAGAACTGAGGTTTTGCATATTCTTGACAGGTATCAAAAGATCAGCAGAGGTGCCAGCTCAGAGCACAGCATGGGTTCAGGTACTGAAGGTGCTGGAAATCCATTGTCATGAAATGGGAGAGAACTTCATAAAAGCATAGAATTCTGTATTTCACACAGGATGGGGAATTTTAATGGAAAGGAAGGAACCAGGTTTCAAGCCTACCTGTCTCTCTGTTATGCCATGACCTCTGAAATTGCCCCTTTGAACCATGTGGTTTCCATCACTTTACAGGAGAGAAGGCTTTTGACTGCAGTTTCTCTTGCTGTCCTGTCCTCCTTGGGATGTTTTCAGCCCTGAATGAGAATAGAAACTTCAGATCATTGCTTTGCCTTTGGTCATATCACTTCACAGGAGACCAGATGTTCCTCATTTCAAAGTACGAGTAGTAACTGCCTTCTTGTCTCATGCTCTCTTCCATCTGGAAAGCTGTTTTGGAATCAGTCTATCTAGATGATTTAATCTAATTTCCAGACTGACTTAATGAGCATTAGTGTTTGTGTCACTGTAGCACTTTAGTTGAATTTGTCCACAGAATCAGCGTGGCCTAAAAATGTATAATATTGTGAGAAGGATTACTATGATGCAAGGATGCTTGGGGTCAGATATTTCTGGTAAAGATGGGAGTGTTAATGCCCTGGTGAAGGACAATGCTTATCAGAATCATGTACAGTTCTGACTGTCCAAGTTAAAAAGAAAAAAAAACCTGTAAGATGTGTAAGTACAGTTTATGACAAGGGAATGGAGTGTCCATTTTACAAAAATGATCTGTCTTTGCTTTTAAAAGCCTGAAATATGATTGAGCTTTTAATCAGAAGGTAAAAAGCTGATCTATATGGAAAAGCTATAATTAAGATAGAGACAAATTTGGTTCAACAGAGCAATAAGGTTCTGTAACTACTTCAGGATGTGAGTTATGAGGCAAACAAGTGAACTGGTTTTAGCTGGAATTTTCTAAGGGAGATGAGATTCAATTGCCTAAAATGTCCAGGGTGAGGATCACTGTAGCAAATCTGTCCTCTGTGGTAACCTGCCAGGTTGCAGTAGCCCAAATGCTTCTGATTGTGTTCTTGCATACTATTTGTTAATCCATTTCCTGACTGCTCTTACCAACATTTGTTTATGTTTGTAAGTGAAATAAACAATCCTATGCTTTGGCTTTTCTTTTGTGAACTGAACAATACAATTACTTGAAAAACTTAATTTTAACATCTTTCTAGAAAACTAATTAAACAGACTCAAAGAAGTAGAAGGTTTTCAGAAAAAAACCTTCAAAGATGGATTTTTTTCCCTGTTTATTTCAATGCACCAAACCTCTGAAATTATAGGCATGCTCAAGCAGAACAACTCTATTTTAGTTCAACATATTAATTTATTCAGTTCTATGTTGTTTTATTTGAGGGTGCATTTGTGTTGTGCACACTGCAAATAGATCTTTTAGATGGGTATTTATGAAATGCCAATGCACACTGAGAAGCAAATTCATCCTTCTACAAGAAACAATACAGCTTGAAAAAAAAAGAAAATTAAATGCAAACCTTCTGCAAAATGTACATCTGCAGATATTAGGTTTGAGGAAAAAAAATCTTCCTGTGCACCTGCAGAAATTGAGTAGAATAATCTTCCTAAGTGCTCCAATGATAGCCACTGAACCTAAGGAGTCAGATATTTAGGGCAAAAAATATGCCTTAGATTTTGGCATTCTGCACAAAGTATTTATTATTGCATTGCTTTTCTCAGGACCAATGTAAATGTTAAAGCTCAGAAAATTAGTTTGTAGAGATTTTTCTCTTCTGTTTTCTCCACATGGCACATTGTCTCAATATTTTGGATAAATAATTCACTCTTTGCCTATAGAAGTCCCCATCTTTTAATGTCAGTCTAATTAAAGGGCAGGGAGAAACTGCTGCTGGTGAGTATTGGGAGAATTAAAAGCCAAAAAGAAAAAGTGGGAAAAAATCATAGAGTCATGAATTCATTTTATCCCTTCACTGTGGATTGACAGGTGATATCAAGATTAGTATATTTTACAACTGAGATGCAATCTACAATTAAAAAAAACCAATCTGTTTAACTCTGTTTCTGAGATCAGATTTTTAAATTTCATTTCAAATAGCAAAAAAGCTTTTATATCAGTTTGCCATCTATGAACTTTTCATAGAAATTTTGTTTTCTTGCAGAAGTTAACAGATTTGCCAGTGTGCAGAGAGCACTTGACAAATAAAGATGTGTCATGGTTTCACTGATCTCCATCTGCTATGTCTTGTCTTGTTATTAGCCTGCAGGTTTCTAGGGTCGAAATTTGCCCTTTTGTTGCCTATATATATATATATTTCTCACTTAATAAAATGGGGGCTCCGTTTGAGAAGAGTACCTAAACAGCTGCAACGGTACAAAGTAGCAAAACAATGTGCCTCAGTTTTTAGGATGGGTTTTAGAGATTTTAGTTGTTAGATTGTTGTCTAAGGAAGAGCCAGCAATTAACATTGATATGCATTTGAAACACTGGGCATGACATTGGCTCTATAACACAAGTACAAATTTTAGTCTTACTAGTAACAGAATAGTCTTCTTGATTAATGCTCTCAACTGAAAGTACCTGAGCATTTTATGCTTTTTTTTTTTGTTTGTTTTTTGATCTCTTCTAGCAACCTCCTAGTTAGTTCACTTTAAATATTAGATAAGAAATCTTGCTTGAGATCCAGTCTGAGATTAACATTTGTCACCTGTGTGGATGTGATAAGTATAACAAAAGGCCTGAAGTAGTCCTTAGCTTTTCTGAAAGACGCATGGAAGACTTTTAAACATCTCAAATGGTATTAGGTTCTTCTGCTTAGTCAACTAAAATAAGCATCTAGTCAATATTGTCAGTGGAGCCCAGAGGAAGCTTCAGGTGACCAGCTATGAGAGGTAGTTGTACAGATATTGAGTGTTTGAGAAAATAAAGAGCTACCCCGCTGGTCTCTAGTCACCACTCCAGAGGGGCACTGGTCTTCCCCAAGACCTGTGTCATATTTGGGAGTCATGAGTTTTGAATAGCTTATGACATCAGAAATAGTGCTCGGTGTCTACTGGTGGGCGATGAAATCAAGCTGTCAATATCTACTCAGTAAGATGATGCTTTCTAGGCTCCTTGGATTATGCTGGTTAGATCTTTATTAGTTGTAGTGAGACCTTGAGTATGCAGCATGATTGTAGGCACCTACCTTTGGGAAGGATTCAACTGCATGTATGTAGATCTCTAGTGTCATTTGGGTTTTGTGGGGTATTTCTTCTGCTCTCTCACAGTCCCTGTAGAAATATGTGTCTTCCTCAAGGATTGTGTCATGTTTACTCACCCTATGCAGGTGTTTTAAATAGCTGAAAGCATTTTATATGCATAGGATGTCTGTACTTACTCTCCAGCTTACTTAACCTCATGTGGAATTGCAGCTATTATCTTCAGCTTATACACAGAAGAAAAATAGTTCTTAGGATAGCCCCAAAATGCTGTGATCAGAAGCGAAAGTTCCAATTCCTGCAGAGCCAAAAAGACTGGGGGAACAGGGGATGGTGGTCAGCCTTTTAACAGAAAGGCTAACACCAGCTAATTGACCATGAGAAGTTAAAAACTTCAGCCTGAGGTACTCATGAGCCAACTGCCTCACTGTTTCTGTAGCACCTCTGTGCTCTTTTGCTTTGTGATGTGCTTATTCCCTTTCTCATGAAACATACTTACAGTACCAGTACTTTTGGCATTTGCTGAATAAGGGAACGTCACAATTACCGTGTCTAATATTGTGTATGCAGAATTCCAAGCATGATGATACTAAAATGAATAATACATTTTCAATAGTAAAACCACAAATTATTTGTGCCCTTAAAATGCCAAGTTTCTGCTTTGTTTAGTTTTTCTAACTACTGTAGCCTTGTCAACAGGTCCTCTCCTTGGAAATTGCAGTTTGTTCATTTTAGATAGGGTATTTGAAAAGTCTATTAGCAGAATTCTGAAAAGTCATGGATCTTTTTACTGAAGGCTCATATATACTGTAATGCTTTGTCATGTCTATGGATATTAGTAACTGCATGCTATATAGTGAGTGTGCTTTAAGTTCTGAAATATTTGCACTCAGAATCTGCCTGTCATTATGAAACTTATTTTCTAGGTGTTTCTGGACATATATTCCCAATGAAAATGCCTATGTAGATATCTGATAACAGAGTTCAGACAATAGGTGTTTTATGCAACCTTCATCCTATCTGATTTATAATCTTGCAAGTCGTATAGGTTTAAAAACTGAGTTTTGAGAATTTGGGATTAAGATTAAGGTGCATAGGTGGAAGGTGTTTCAAGATTTGTCTTTATTTCTCATTATCCAACTTTGATTTGTTTGGTAATAAATTAAACTAATTTCCTCAAGTCAAGTCACTCCTGCCAATGCTGTTAATTTCTGAGTGATCTCTCCCTGTCCTTCTCCTGACCTATGAGCCTTTTGTTAAATTTCCCCATCCAGCTGCAGAGTGGGGTGACAGAGTGGCTCAGTGAGCACACAGCATCCAGCCAGGGTCAATCCACCATAATATGAAGGAAAAATCATCTTGTGGGAAGGGAGTTTTAAAAAATGGAGAAAAAAGTCAAGTGGATTTCAGGATTTCACAGAATCTTAGTTGTGTAGTCAGAATCTGACATTTTAATCCAAATTCTGTATAATGAACACAAATATATTTCCAGTCTCAGAAATCAGCAACCTTTTATCCTCTCCTTGCAAAAAAATCCATCTAATGAAATCAGGGCTCTGGACCTTAAGGTAATCATTCTAGTTCCATATAGTTAAAAAACCTCATGACATGAGCTGTGAAGTACCTAATGAAAGAAAATATGTGTGCCAATGGATTAAATATGCTTTTACAAACCTCTGATTATTCTGCAATGGGTTATGAGGTGTGTAGGTTTCATGACAAAAATGCAGCTTGCAGGTAGCTGAGGCAATAACTTTTAAAAGACTGGAAAGCAGAGTGCACAGAAATCAAAGTAATGTTTATAGCCATTGAGCTGATAACATCTAGCATGATTTACAAATAAATTCCACTATTTTACTCTTGGATTTTGCACAGAAGAAATCTGTAAAATAAATGCCAATGAATTTGAGTGGCTGAGCTTAACACTGATAGTATGGCTTTTCATTCTCAAACATTTCAGAAGCTTGGAGATCTGTCTTATAGAAAATAAATTCACAGTAGTGAAGACTGATTGAAAGAGGAAAATTGACAAATAACTTATACATTTATAAGTTAATTCTGACATCAAAAGAATTACCCGCTTAAACATGTTTCTTTTCTGCATGAAGTAACATCTGTAAATTGGAGTCAAAGCTTGGATTCTCACATTCCATGAATCTAAATTGCATAGCTTATTTATATAAAATGAAATATCCCTGAGGTAGTGAACCTCTTGCCTTCTGGGATTTTGTTTGCTGTTTTTAATTTTCTTACGTTCTCCATGGCTAACCAGCTGCCTTATGATGACTCCAGAGGTGAGTAGAATAAATGCCAAATCAAATGGACTGACACTGTATAAGAGGAATAGAAAGGGAAATCTGAGACCACAGATGCTGAGGAAAATGATACATGAATACAATGGAAAGATTCACATCCTCAGAGAACAGATCTTTTAAAATGCAAGACCTGTCACAGAAGTTCCTTTGAATCAAAAGTCAGAATTTGTAATTCTTGCAGCAGTGTCTTTCCCCCGTGCTTCCCAGTGGGACTGAATTGATATGGATCGTGCAGTCTGCTGTTAGCCAAGGGATGCTCCGCATGCAAGCGCTGTTTGTTGCCTGTCTGTACTGCATTGTCAGCAGTAGTAAAGCTGTGAGTGTTGAAGAGGCACAGCTGCCCTACAGCAGAAATTTGGTCATCCTTTTTTTATATACTTCAGTTCTTGACAGAGTGCTTACTGGGAATTTTTACTGATCATCTCAGTTCAACTTATGGCAAGCCCAGAAGGCACTAACATTGTTCTCCTGTTCCTCAGCTCTCAGTTGAATAAAAAATCGAAACAGATATGAATATAAGGAAAGAATAAATGTGCTAAAATATTGCAATCTTTGCAAGTAGCTGATATTAGTGCTCAAGTAAAGAGCAATTAAAATGCTTCAATAAGGACACTGTTTTCAATAAGAAAACAGTCCTTTATGGAGTTAGGTTGTGTGAGAGCATTTGTCCACTTTAGGCACAGTCTTAGAGGTGTCAACTTATTGAGCACTAATGGCTTGGTAAACCCAATGTAGTATTTGCCTCTGCTTTTCCAACCATTTGGGTAGTGAAGTCCTTCATTTGAGAGTAGGGTGGGAGGAGTGTATGCCCATGAAATGTCCTCATTACATAATGAATTATCTTTCCAAAGAAAACACAGTAATGTTTTCAATTGTGTGCCAGCAATCCTGCTGGAATTGCTTTCCCATTCCTTGAAAAATGCTCTCTGCCTTGCTCTATTAGCTGAAAGTCAGATGTCTTTCAGCTTCATTGAATCAAGGGTAGGTTGCAAAGGCTGACTGCTGAAAAACCCCAGCTGTGCATCCAGCAAACACCCCACAGTGGCTGTTGGTTCAGGAGGTTTCACCTGCTGGTGGAAAGTGTGAGAACATCAGTGGCTTTTAACCACCCAGGGAATTATAGATCAAAACTGTTATCTAGAACAGCACAAAAAAATTATTTGCTGAAATAAATATGAGCCTTCTGAGGTTCCAGTGAACTTCATTATACTGCCACATGGAATACAGCAGCTCTGGCATTGCTCAGTGGAAGCAGACAAATGTTACTGAGAACACAGACCTGATACTATTTTCTCTGATCCTGTAAGATGAAGGGAAATTAATATTTCTTCCAATATGCAGTCTTGGAAATACTTTCTATTTTCTCTAAACAAGCAAGCAAAAAACCCAACCACCTAAAGACCTCTCAGAACCCTCACCTAAAACTTGAATGTATTCCAATTTAAAGCATTAAAATTTGTCTCTCTTGTGAAAATAATTTATCACTGCTCATTAGTGCTGGCATTTAATTCTTCCAGGCAGCTGCCTTTTGGCATATACATGTTGATCCTACACCTGTCTGAATTCTACCATATTTGTACTTCCCTGTTTATTAGTTTTAACTCTGGAGAAAAGCACTGTTATAAATAGTATTACAATATAAATTAAAATCTTAGGAAATATGGGTTTGTGGGGCTGATGAGAAAATGAAGAGTGAATATGGGCTCCACTGACTCTCATTTTTCCCTGAACAGAAGAATCACACAGGCCATTTTAGGCATTCTTTTTCAGTCTGCTAGTTGCTTGATTTGCCCTGAACACATTAGCCCCCCTAAATATCTGATACTCAGTCCTGCTCCTGATCTGTAAATTTTTGACATCCTTCTCCTGGAGGGTTTTCCTGGAGGTGACCAGCAGGAAGCCTAGAGGTCTAACAGGGTTTAGAAAGTTGAGCAGAATGGAAGATCTGCAGGTCAGGTTTTAATTTCAGACATAAGGGAAATACCTTCTGAAGGAAACATTTTCAGTGATATTATCTGGTCTAATAACCCCATATTTTTGACTTGTTTTGCTTATGAGCTTTGACAATTGTGTCTAATGTACCTCTAACATCACATGCTTTGTGATCCTGGAAAATGGTATAAAGGTGGGTGCTTTTCAAAAACATACCTATAACTTTAAAATTTATTTCCCCTATGGACTGATTTTCAGGATAACTTAATCTCATGTCACTGCACCTTGTCAGCAATCTTTCTTCCCACTCTCTCATTTGCTGAAGTAATCAGATATATCTGTAGGATATTGTCAGCTCCTTTGTTGCTCCTTATTGTCAACTCCTGACACAGTTAATGACAATTCATTGTGTGAGTCTGCTGTGAGCCTTTGGAATTGTTACCCGTATTTCTCACTTTCTCTTGTTCTTCTTTCCTCAGTTGGTTTTCCATTTCTCTGTCTATACTGTGAACTCTGGCATGTTTTTTACATTTTTTTCTTGCTGTAAATTTTGAAGAATTAAATTAAATCAAATAAAGGATTAACAAGAAACTAAGTGATCAGTCCAGGCTAAGTAACTGCGTGTTTTTGTTCTGTTCTTGTAGAAAGGAGTTTTTTTCTTAGTAGTGCACTCAATTCCATGGGTTGGTAATAGCTATCCAGAATACTGGAACTGAGAGGCACCAGATCTTCACTATGTTAAAGGATATAAATTAAATAGTAACTAGTGAATAGAAATGTGTTAGTGGAATGAATGGGCAGAATTTGTCATATTTCCTTTTAAATTCATCTGGTCTGGAAGACAGTTTTCTTTCCCTTGCAGAAGAGAAAGTTGGCCTGAATATCATGGCAGATGCAACAAAATTGCCAATACTCTGCCCCATTTGGCAAAATTATAAGTAGTGCATTGCCTGTGAGTCATTTCCATACTATTTGTGCCAGTGCACAGCAGTGTATGCAAATGGGGTTTCCAGTACAGTGCAAACTGAAGCAGACTGGTTCTGTAGGTTGGAATAAAATCTGACCATGTGTAATCCACTGACAGACCAGAACAATAGCAGGCCAGATGTCTATTGATAATAGACATCACCAACCACCACAATGATAGCTAAGGAGAAAAGGTAACTCTAACCAGTAAGGAAAGGTGGGGCAAGATTTACAAGAGCATGTAGTGACAGGATAAGGGGGAATGGATTCAAATCAAAAGAGAGTAGGTTTAGGTTAGATATTGGGAAAAAATCTTTACTGAGAAGGTGATGAGGCACTGGAACTGGTTGCCTAGGGAAGTTGTGAATGCCCCATCCCTGGAGGTGTTCAAGGCCAAGTTGGATGGGGTTCTGAGCAACCTGGCCTAGCTGAAGGTATTCCACCCCATGGCAGGAGGGTTGTAACTAGATGATCATCAAAATCCCTTTCCAACCCAAAGCATTCTATGATTCTCTGATTCTATGATCTTGTATGGGACTGGATAGATTTCCTGACATCATGCTTCTAAAAGACATTAGAACCTTGCTCTCTTGCCTATCCTAAGTGATTATTTTTTGTTTAAGTAACCATGCCCTTAGAGGGAGCCCAGGAGAGTAAACTGTCTTGTTTTCACCTTTGCCATTCAACATTCTTATTTTTTTCACAGAAGGCTATGGGCACTTAAACCATAGTTGACAAGCAGTATCTTGTTAAACTGGCATCCTGTTCAGACTCAGTTGCACACCTATTTTCACTGCTGTCTTGAGTTCCTGCTTTCTGAGGACACAAGACTGTTGAAGTCCAGGGCACAGATCCAAGTGAAGTCCAGCACTGTTAACTCTCTTTCTAGCATGATTTTAGCCCATGTCAGGTAATAGCTTTTCAGACTTCCAGGACATAGTCTGGAGAGCAGTACAGGCTGTGCAGCATTTCCATTTTGAATGAGGTCGTCCTTTTTGGTGGAGAGAAAATGCAAGTGCATTCAGGTGCATCAGTGCATAAATTGCACTTTGTTACATGTCTCTGTGACAGTAGTCTCTACTGCAGGCAGCAGAGATATGAATCCACTCATTAGAAGAGAACTGACCACAAAACATGTTGTAAATGCTTAATTTTGCACAAAGGGGCTAAACCAGCCTGCTACCTGGAGAAGAAGGAATCCTTTTGTGCATGGCTCTTCAGCAAGACTCTGGGATGCAGCCTGACAAAGAAGATGTAAGTGAGGCTTACTCACCTATTGAACAGTAGGTGTTGGGGTTTGGCTCTTTCAGCTGTCACCAGCTGGGAGGATCGTGGGGCTCACTGAACAGACACTGTCTTCTCAAGCCTGTTCTCCACCATGCAGCACAGACACAAGGTAAGACACTGCTGGTTTAGTTCAGTCAAGCTGTACCCCTACCAACATGGAGGCAATTGGCTTCACCCTTCTGCAATCAAATACAGTAAAGATCTATTCATTGTCATCCACCAGCAGGAGGAAGAATCAGCCTTTTACTGGAATCATGTTCAGAGCTCAGTGGAACTAGAAGCCATCAATTTGACAGCAGGCCAGCAAAGAGAAAGGAAAGAAACATAACATGAACTTGAGAAAAAAGCAGTATTAGAGTGTGAAGAAGCTGTAACAATGTCTTGGAGAGAAATGAGAGACCTTTCCATCATAGTCCTATTTCTTGCCCCAGTTCTGCTTGCTGAAGTATGCATGACAAAGTATTGCTTTGTAATGACTCCTAATTGAAATCTATAATCCCATTACAAATGCATCCAGACACATTTAATCAAACCATATCCTGTTGAGCAAATTGAGATCCAGGTTTGTAGCTCATTTTTAAAGAAATAACACACAGTGGGAGAGTCCAGGCATGGAATCTTGTAGCAAATGCTGCCAGGTCCTTCAGGTTAGCTGAGAAACTGGGTTGCTGCTATTTGCAATTTCTAAAGCATAGCAGGATAGATCATTTTCCAGGCTGCCTTGGATATCCAGTTAGGCTGCCTCATGGGGATATTTTGTCTTCTCCAATATTCTACTGATGGAGAGAGAGAGAAACTTAAATATGCGTTCTCAATGACTTTTTGAGAACTGGCAGGCTTTTTCATCAAAATTGAAGGCAAGGTTGCACAACTAGAACATCTCTTATTCTGCTGACCATTATTTTTCAGACCTGGAAATTGAACTGGAAATAAATCTAGTTTTTAGGTATTCTGATAAATGGACAGAATAGCAGGTCCAATTTGCTTTCCCATGCTAACTTCTACCGTTCCACCTTTCAGTGTAAGATCTGACTTAGACCATTACTGAAGGAAGACACTTACAAATTTCAAGGTCTAAAATTGCCTTCTGCTTGCTTGGCTACTCTTTAACCTTTTCCCGCTACCTACTCCCCCAGAAACTAACACCTCCACCTCCACACAAATTGAATATTCCTGCCTGAAAGTTACTCTATAATCCTTGTGTTCACCGTGTCATAATGCCAGACTCTAGGTGGCAGCATCTGTGAGTGAATATTAGATGTTTTCTAAACTGCTTATTTCAAACATGTCTAAGTGATAGCCATTGTAGAATAGTCTTCCTTAAAGCACTTTTGTTTTTCTTCCTACTCTTTTTTCTTTCATCCTATAAAACTTAGTAATGTACTTAATGTACAGGTGTTGAAAGAATTCATACCAGCATGTTAACAGAACTTCCATGATAGTTCAGTGCTTTACTGGGGCTTTAGCACAGATGGAGAACAGCACAAGGTGCTGAGCCATTACAGTCTGAAACAGAAAAGATAATGTTTGGGTAGAAAATATTCATTTTTGCTGCTGCCATAGAATGTAAGGCAGCACAACAAGCCTCTGTGTCTTGGCTCTTCATCATCTGCTTGTGCTGTAGCAGATGATGCCTTGTCAGGGTTATAAAAGCCCAGGCTGGGGCCATAGCTCTTTAAGTATTTTTCACCACAAAAAATAATATTCAAGCTGGGTACAACAATGTGCAGAGGGACAGCAATCATTCTAACAGAAGCACAGGTGTGGTGGATGTTACTGCAGTCTAATGATAATCTGAGACACAAAGCAACAAGAAACCAAGCTAGGGTCAGAGCTGAGCACAAATAGCCCTACAGCATAATTCAGCAAGGAGCTTAGCTGCATCTCCTGGACCAATGGGCATGGATGGAGGTCAAAGCAATTAAAACTTACTGATGTGCTGAGGACCATGACAATTAATTATCTAATTCAGACTGTTAGACTAGTAAAACTTTAAATGGAATAAAAATACATTGTTAGCCTCATTCGTATGTTATGTTCATTTTTGCCCATAATAGGAGTTTGAGTATAGCAACATGTCTTTTAATCCAGCAGCTACAGCTCTAATTATAGCCCCATTGCCATAGGGCAAGTACAGGGACAAACCTGTGCCCTGATATAGAATGAGCTTGACCATTTTCACTACCTGGGCTCTTTTCAGCTATTTTCAGTGATACTTCTCTACTTTCCAGTAGAGATTAAATCATTTCTTTACATCATTTGTACAGATACTGCCTGAGGCCTGAACAATTGGATCCCTGAGTGCAAGGAGCGCAGTCCCAAAATAGTTTTATTTTGTAACGATCTGGTGTTACAATACAGCCTAGCACTGTTGTTACTCAGGGAAAATAAAAAAAAAAAACCAAAGATGAGTAGCTAGGTCACCAGTCCAAGCCCTTACTTATGTGTGTAAACATACATGCAGACACATAATTAAAACTGAGGATAAAATTTACTTGCTATGTGTTCCAGAATGGGCGCTGAGAAGGGGGTGAGCTTGATATGTAAGTAAAATCAATTAACCTTTGTTTGCCCTCAACTAACACTCCTGCTCACCTGTCTCCACAACTCTGTAAATAGAAAGTTACTCTCTATAACCTACAAAAGATGAAAAATAACAGCTGCTGAAATTAATATTTATCCTTAAAATGTCATTTGTCTCAGGAGGTATCTATACTTCTCATTAATACCAAACAGACAAGGACTTGAAAAAAATGGTGCAGATACTTTTTTCCAGCTGTTAATGTGTTTAGAATTTCTATTGTGATATTCTTGCTTCTGTGATTAGCACATGGCTGGATATGCGCACATTTCCAGAGTAGAATCCTTAGAATTCCTGTGCAGTCAGAACAACAGACTATTCCACTGATGCCAGAATTATTTTTGTTTTTGTATTTCCTCTCTATGTATTCATAGCTCTGTAGACTATTGCTGTATAGTTACATAGTTCCTAGCTAACTCCAGTAATTTTCCTCCCCTGATAGGCAGAAAAACAAAATACATCCTCCAGAGGCTCCAAGCCAAGGGTGTCCAAGACTAAATTCTCTGGGAAGCAAGGATGGACTTCTCTCCCCAGACACTTTCTCATAAGCAAGGTGCTGCTAGTACCAAGGTGGGGCAGAGGGGGTGTCCAGAAAGGGGTTTAACCAGAAGGGGGAATTCCCTCACCAGCTATGCTTCCAATTGTGAATACTTGTCAATTATGCTAATTTGGTAAACTTATAAAACTGTATTCACCCTGTGCAAGGTGGGCATTTTTCCATATCTACCCCTGGAGGTCTCCATTAAAGACCAGCCTTTATATTATCTCCTATACTAATATTGTCTTGAAAGTCTGTTCTTTTATTTTTAGGTCCTTAGGGCATCATCACATATCTACCTTTGCCTCAGTCTTATACTCTAGACAACAAGAAAACAGTTGGAAGAACTTTTCAGTGTCATGTAGCTGAATGCTGCTCTGTCATGTTTTCCTGTTCTGTAATAATTTCATGGTAATAATTAGTGATATGACCAGTGCACATGGAGTGCTGTGCATGTATATTATGCTTTCCTTTAAATATATACAGTACTGAATAAAAAGATGTGAAGAACTCTGTATATGCATATATTTAAATAATAATGAAAATAGGTTAAATAGGGAGACTCAAGAAAATAGTGTCATACAAAACAGCATTTAATATACAGGCTCATGTACTTTACTCAAAATATGGCTGTGAAGTTCTAAAGATTGTAATGCAGAGTGTGAAAGAGGATTTTGAGTAATGCCTGATGCAGAAGGCAAAACAGTGGTCTGAATTCTGACTTGATTAATAGATGCTCTGCTCATAAAGCAGAAGCAAAATACATCTAAACTAGGTCAGCTTTGTGGAAAGTAGTCTCAAGAAGCAAACCAAATATGAGCTGTCTCTGCAATACTGTTAGGATTATTCCCACAACCACTGCTGCCATAACCATTCCTATTTATGTCAGAGCCTTTCAGAGAGATTCCTTGTTTTACTTACACTGATTTGCTTATACCTAGGCAGGAAGTTGTGGTAGGTCTCAATCAGGTCCTGGTACGGATGCACTAATCTTTATGATTATATTTAAATGCTGGTCTCTCTTGCTCTTAGTGAACTAAACTGAAAAACAGAATCTGAGCTCCCTCAAGTTAGGAAAATTAAATTCTGATTCTTATTGCAGAGAGCCCTAAGGCATAAGCATCTCCCTGAGAAAGAAGGGGTTTATTACAAAAATTTCCTAAACAGGCATGTTCAGGCTAGCATTGTTCAGTCATCTGCAATTTGTTTATGGAAGATTATCCATGCAGCCAGAAGCAACAGAAAAGTTATATTTATGTTCTCTCAAGTATAAGCTATGTTGTGTGTGCTAGGTTTACAATCATAAAGCTATTGGTTTGATGCTTTCCTTTAGCATATAACAAACATAAACACATAGAAGCTGTGATGCTGAGTGTAAGTCAAATGATACAATTAAATAAATGTGTTGAATAATAATATAAAATTTGTTTATTTTCTCCAAAGTCATTGAATATAATTTCAGTTCATTCTAACCATTCTTCATGGTTATAAGGCTTTTCAGTTTTTACAGATCTTGACAGAAAACTAGGGCAGACCTGTGTGTCAGCATGCATGTAATGCAACAGATACTCAAGAAAACAGTGTCATACAAAACAAGAACATGTAGGATTTTCACTGTTGAAATAATGCCAGCAAGATAAGAGTATTTGTTGCTGTATGTTGGAAAATGGGGGGAAGAAAATACTATTCCTTTACACAGGACCTTGTAACTTTGTCCTCCACAATTTTTGCACTTAGCGTAAGTGCATATATGCCTACTCATGTATGCAAGTCAGTGGTTATCACAAGAAATCCTTACTTGTTGTACCATGCAAACCACATGGATCCACCATAATTCTGTTGGCTAAAGCAAGTAAAAATGGAAACATCTTACATGTTCAAACAAATTACTACATTTATTTCAACAAAAGCCCAATGCAAGGGGAACCTCAGAAAAAAGGCACGGCAACCCAGTCATGACAAAAATTTCCTCATGGGAGAATTTCAGGGTTCTTTTGCTATCCATTAGCAGCTCCCCTGCCAGTGGAGTTCTGAAATTTCTTTTTTGCAGCTCTAGTCTTAGGCAACAACTGTGGTTTGATCTAGGACAGGGATAATATTCCAACCAAAAAGAATCAATATTCCTAAAAAAAATTTACATGTAAGTATTTACTCAACTGTAAAAGATATCTCCAAAGTTTAATTTGTTTATTTCTCTTTCTCAAAACAGTAACCAAAGCCCTAACACCAAATCCTACATGTCATGTGTCACAAAAGACCAGATGGACCTTATCTATAGTGAAAGAAGTTTTTTTTGAAATCACAATTCCTTCTGGTGGTCCCTTTCTAGACTTAGTCTCCCTGAAGTTCTGAGCTAATTCTTCTCCTCCACAAACCTAACATTAAGAGAGTGCCCTAAGCCTAGCCTGGACATAGGGGAGGAATCCCTCTCCATTGAGACAAACAATTAGATGGATATGATGCAATTCTCCAGTTGTAGTATCAGTTCTTACTAAACAATGGAGGATACATTGCAGCTTCACTATAACTTCATTTCAGATTTCTCTTTGTCTCTAAACCTCTCTGGCACTGACATAAATGCTTGACTGATGTATAAACCAAAACCTGTTCCATGCAAAGATTCACTGTTCTTCCAAGGAGAATATTAGAGTTTGCCCATTTCTTTGTCAGCTGCTGTCCAGATGGGATCAAACATAGCTGTGGACTTTCAGTCAAAAATAACCTTAACCCAAAACCTGAAATGAACCTCAGAAAATAAAAGGCCAGTGAAGATGAAAAATTCCTAAGGAAACAATTATTTTTGCACCAGTCACTTCCTTTTACGACTCTAATGATTGAGAGAAAAAGCCTAGAGATACAGCTTGGGTGATGCAGAAGAAGGGCTGTGTAGAAAAAAATAACAACCCTGTAGGTTTTATCTACCCCTGGAGTAAATCCTTTTCTGGGTAAAATGAAGAAGGAAAGTGCCTATACTTTATTCAGGATTATATTAGAAATTGCATTAAACTGCAGGATAGCTATGTTTAGGACACTGAAAAATCTTCTAGGAAAAGAAACAGCTGAGACTCGAATTTTCCTCCCAGGGACCTGGAGCCTCTGATAGAAGCAGGAACTGGGGCTGGAGCAGTCACCTTATCACTTAGGATTCTTAGGAGCCAAGAAAAAATAAACACAGAAAGCCAGTTGAAGGAGAGCTTCAAACAGGTTGCCACAAGAAAGATACAGGCTGAAGAGAGAAACCTGCACCTCTCTGGGTGGCCCCTTTGCAATGCCACCCCACTTCCAGCTGTAGGTCTCTGTGCTGACCATAACTCTCTTGCTGAGTTGAGCCTTCTCCTTGGCTGCGCCCTAGCTCAACGCCCAGTGCCACAGCAGGGATGAGAACATTTGGAGGGAGTAATTCTTTTGACAGCCTTGTTTTCCAGCCCCTTTGCAGCCTCTGTCTAATCTCACTGCTGCAGATTTTGTCCCTTTCCCAACCAATACCCTAACCCTTAACACTGGTCCTGGCCTTAGCTGAGCCTTTGTTTGAGACCCAGTGTCCTGGCCCAGATGAGCATGTTCTCAGGGGAGAATTATTTTTACAGCTTTGCCCTCTCCTTTTCAGCCTGTTTGCAGCCACAGTCCAGTGGGAGGTCTAGGTTTTCTCTTTAGCCTAATTCTAAGAGAATCATAATGCAAATCCTAGACACATCTATGGTCCCAGTCAAGACCAAGATGAGAAATTTTTCAGGGCATTTACCAATTCTTCTACTACTCCACCACCTTTGTTCTAGCTTTGCCTTTATAGCCCTCTTGCAACCAGATGCTTTCTCTCTTTCTTAGACCTAACCCCTGTCCATTGCAGGTGGTGCTATCAGCTTTCTCACAGGTTAAAACCTTACCACATTCTGACCTTTCTACCACTGTTCCCACAGACTCGACTATTTCTGTATGAGGATTGCTGCATCAGCCCATCCTTCCTGGTTTGCTGGAGATTTTCCAGAGCCCTCAAGGCTGTGCCTCTGGGGATTTCCTTCGTCTCTTTCCTTGTTCTTATGTACAGAGACACTTCCTCACCTCATGGGTGCTAATATTTGGGGACCATTCTGTCCATCCAGTCTCAGCTTTTTCAAATGTAGGATCCTTTCCTTGTCAACAAACTTTGAGTTTTCTTTTTTGTCTTAACTCTGAGCATGACCCTAAGAACAGAGGAAGTTTATAGGCAAAGAAATTCAACTCTTGTCCAGAAAAAATTTTCTCAGTACAGAGGTCTTTTTGTAGATCACGCTTTTCTTTCTCAGCCGCATGAACCTGGAACTTCGTATGTTGTACCTTTTTTTTTTTTAATGTGTATCAACTTGTTAATCTACCCTACCAGTTAGCTGGTGTGGGTACTCTTTTCCAGTGTGCAGTGTCTCCAAGTATGGATTTTACATGTATTCATAATTTCTTTCTCCGGCCTTGTCACAGACCATCATATTATATTATATTATATTATATTATATTATATTATATTATATTATATTATATTATATTATATTATATTATATTATATTATATATTATATTATATTATATTATATTATATTATATTATATTATATTATATTATATATTATATTATATTATATTATATTATATTATATTATATTATATTATATTATATTATATTATATTATATTATCTTTTGGGGTTTTTTTAGTTCTATGAAACTGTTACTTCTAATTTAAATGTTACTTCTGTTGCACTAAGACAATATTGTAGTTGTTAATAAAACTGACTGATAAAGGAACATTTTAGAGAGAAACTGGTTTCTGTTTAGGTTTGGCATGTTTGCTCTTCAGGCAAAACTGTGTCTGAATTCCACAATGGGCTGCATTCCATAAGAAAAGTAGTAATTCACATGGGAGTTTTGGGAGCCCCTGACAGCTCCAGCCAGGTCCTTAAATCAGTCAGTTTTGAGGCCATCATGGTTGTGTTGCAGCACTTGGTTATAAGGACTATCTTTGAGTCAAGTGATACTGCTTTTTGAATAATATAAACACTACTTGCTGCATTGATATATGGATAGAGAAGTATGCAAAATAATTTTTCTTACAATAAAAGTACAATTCTTGCTAGATTTATCATCTGTTTATAAGTTGTTTTTTGTTGCTGCGTTTTTCATTTAACTGTAACTCAGCGAGTTACATGCACATCCATAGGAAAGTCCAGTCTTGTAGGGCTGTCACTACAGAACCAAATTAAGTATCCATGAATTTGAACCTATGATATTTTCAATTTGACTTGTGGGGAGGAGCTTTTGATAGAGTAAATAACCACAAATTATTTTTTTCGCTTCTGAATTGCATAGAAATAATGGCACATAACTCTGTCTTCTCTGATTAGGCCCTTATTGATAGTATTTGAATTTTCTTTTGCTACATAATGAACTAGAATATAATATTTTCTTTAAATGGCTTGAATACTTTCAAGCTTGTAAGAGAATTGTGGACTGTGACTGTTGGCAGTGATAGATGGCATAATTTAAGCAATTTTCCTTTTAACCATTAGTTAAAGTCAAGAATAAAATTCTGTAAAGGTTACTGAAGGGAGGGTATTGTTTCATTTATGTTTTATCTTCTTTTGTTCAAAACTCTTAAGAGAATATTGGCAATTAAAATAAAGAATATTTCACCTTTTCCTGTCATTCTTCCTTATCTCTTCCCTATCTCTTCAGATTCCTTCAAAATACAATCTTCCTGTCTGAAACTGCAGTATTCTGCTTCCATAGTCATAAGGAAGCCAGCATTTCAGCAATTGTGAGGAGCCTTATTAATCAGGTGTCATTTCACCCATGCCTATGCTTGCATAACTTGTTCAGATGCCTGCATATTTTCATGCATGTTATTCCCCCCAGGTGGTATAAGCTTCCTGGCAGGGGTGATTATTTTGAGCAAGTAGAGGTTTTTTCCCAAATTATGTAGCTTCTTGCAAGCACTATACACTGTTCAATTTCTCAGCTATGATGAGACAGTGTTCATTTTTCTTTATGGATAGATGCAGGAAAATATGGAAAAATATTTTAGTCATTAGCTGAAGAAAGCTAGCTTAAGGCATACAAGAGAAGTCTGGAGTTTTGTTACTGGAAATTGGGAATGCTGTGTATTTTTCCTTCATATTACATCTTCAAATCATCTTGCTAACAATTCTCCACTGAAAATAAAATCTAACAGCAGAAGACACATATGTCTGTGCCCTTTATTGTCACAAAGATTATTTGTAAGATGGATTGAGCTGTTGAGAAAGAGACAGTCTAAAGCTTTCATCAAGAGAATATTTGCTGTGGTACTTTCAGTATTAGTTGTGACTTCATCAGAAAATAGATATAACTCACAGAAAACTTGCGGTGTATTGAGTCATTGCTCAGGGAAGTGAATTGCAACTGTATATTGTTTTCTGCTGTAAAATGTTTCAACATTGTAATGAAAGTTCCATATCATCATGGTATCCTCATTCACTTGATATCAAGGATTTACACTGGAATTTCATGCAGTGTCTGGAGATGAAACTTAGGCTGCTTTTGATTAGCAATTGTTTCACTCAGGAGAGATTGCTTCTTATTTAAACTTATTGGAGAATATTAATGAAATGCTTTTTTACACACATTGCTATTATAATTTTAAGTAAACTGGCAAAAGACGATTTATCCTTCTCTACATTTGATTTTGATCCTCAACTTTTTCCAAATATCAGTACAACTTCATGCATTTTAATTATCTATATTCTGTCTCTTCTGGTAGTACAAAGTTATTAGTTATAAAAATTGATGTAAATCCCTGATTTCTATAAGAATATGGAAAGCTATAATTGCACTAATTATGTTCATATAGCAATGTATACTGTGCTATTCATTTCCCATGGTCTGAAATATTAAATCATATTTGTAGAAGATTATATGTATGAGACTCCAATTTCTTAAAAAATTTCAGAAAATAGATCACAGAATCACAGAATATCACTGCTGAAAAGTACCCATTAGAATCATCAAAGTCCAACTTCTCACCCTGCACAGAACCCTCCCCAAAAGTCACACCATGTGTTTGAGAGCATTGTCCAAACACTTGAACTGAAGAACACTCCTTGGTCAGGTGTGGTGCTGTGACCATTTCCTGGGGAGCCTGTTCCAGTGCCCAGCCACACTGTGGGGAAAGAACCTTTTCCTGATATCCAACCTAAACCTCCCCTGATGCAACTCCAGGCCATTCCCTCGGGTCCTGTCACTGGTCACCACAGAGAAGGGATCAGTGTCTGCCCCTCGTCTTCCCCTCCTGAGGAAGTTGTAGACTGTGATGAGGTCTCCCTTCAGTCTTCACTTCCCAGGCTGAACAGACCAAGTGACCTCAGCTGCTCCTCATATGGCTTCCCCTCAAGGCCCTTCACAAGCTCTGCAGCTCCAGCACAATTGGTTTTGCAGCCATATCACACTGCCAAACCCTGTCTCATTCACTTTTGGATTTTGCTCCTGGGACTTCTATATCATTAATCTTCCACCAGACTGAGTATTTCTGTTTTTAATTGGATTTCTCCATGTTTATTGGGTTGACTTTTTTTTTTTTGGAAGAAGAAACTCATTTTGCTCCGTTTCATCTTGACACAGATTTCTAATCTTTCCAGATCTCTTTGTATCATATCATGTAACTCATTGCTTTTTACATCTCCATTCAACAGGACTGTTTCCAAATGACTGTCTTGTTCTCTCCAGCTACTCAGTCATCCCTGAAGAGCTGACCAGAACCAGCACCAACTGATGTCCAAGGCCAATCAGTAGGCCACTGCCTTGCACTCCTGCTTAGCACTTAATTGGTTAACCCACATAATAACCAGTTCCAATGATTCCTCAAAGCAATCTTTTTCCCATATTCTATCTTCATTTTTAGTCTATGACCACAAGTGATGATGAAATTGCTGGTACTAAAATGTCTGGAACATCCATAATATGTTTCTAGTTATTCATGAATTATTAAAATATAAATGGTGAGGAAATATTCTGATTTGCATAATAACATGCATGACTGCTTGTTGATTTTTGCATATCTGTAAATGGAAATAATTTTTATTTATTTATTATTAAAATAATAATTTTTTCCTGACATTTAAGTGAGACAAAGCTTGAATTCCAAATGATTCTTATGCTCTTGAGCTGCAACACATACAATATAAAGAACTTATTAGAGAGAAGAAAAATGTGGAAGATTTGTTTGATTGAATAATTAATTTTTTAATCTGTTTTATATTAATTGCTTATGTAATTTTAAATGGCTACATAGAAAGAGGTGAATAAAATCAAATGAAATTTGAAGTAATAAAAGGTCTTGTATTCTGCACCTTTGGAGTTATTAATTTTATCCTAAAACCATATAGGCTGGTTTTCATCTATAAGTGCTTCAAATCTGAAACATGTCACTTGGACCTAGCATTCTCCAGTTTAATTCCTGCACTGGAATGAAAAGCCACAAAATTGTGCTATATAATAATGTGAAAATATCAGATGCTATTAATTAGTTTTGTTTTGTTTTATTTCCTTCTCATCTTCAAAGGCATGGTTTAGGTTCTGACCTGCTGCAAGGCTGTGTGATGCCTTGCTGTCATGCAGACAGTGATTGTAGTGATGGATTGCAATTGCATTGAACTAGACTGCCCATATTCACTTTTTGTTATTATCTGCCTATGGATGTTTTAACTGTGCACTGGAAACATCCTGAATGACACAGGCATCTTCTGCTGTTTGATTTGTATGTGTGTACGTGTAGAATGGTGGAATAGCAGGTAGTCAAATGTGAAATTCACCTCAGAGAAACAATGTATGTCAGAAACATCAGTTTCTACAAGACCTTCTAATTGCAAAGAAACCATCAAAACATCCATAGCAACCACTGTCAGGGTGGCTGACCAAGTGAAAAAGTCTGCTGTGAGCTCTGTTACTATGGATATATATGAAATGCATGCAGGAGTTTCTAGTTAAGTTTGATTTCTTTTAAATTCCAGACCTTTGCTATGTGCTTATAGCCAAAGTGAAGAGATAGATCTTTGCTGCCTGCACTGTATGCTTCATCAGTTGCACAAAGACAACAAAAAAACACTGAAAAGGGAGAGAGAAATTCTCAATTAGGACGTGTTATGGAAATATGGAAGGGAATATGAAAATAATCAAGGGAGTGTAACAGGCAGAAACAGCATGAGACCTCAGATGAAGTGAAAAATGGATAGCTGTATGGCATTGCTGGGGATTAGGATGTGTCTCCCTCAAGGAGAGTACAAGTGTACCCTTCTCACCTATGTGGTACCACACCTTAGAACACTTCAGTTCACACTGTGTATGGAGGAGCAAACTTGTCTGCTTTTGATAGCAGGTGGCTTATGAGCACTGGAGAATGTGTCCTTTGAGAACTGAATTTACTAACAATTCCTCCTACCACCTGTTGCCTGCTGCAAATAACCTTACGTGTGTCTCTCAACTCCTTAGGATGTGGAGAGTCTCATAATTTTTAAAGTACAGAGGCTTTTTTTTCTTGTTATGAGGTGACTGGGAAATAGTGGATGTATTACTGATTTATATTTTCTCATCTCTGAGTTCAATGTGTGAAACACTAATGCATTAGCAATATTTATGGATGCTATAAAGAAGATTAATTCACTTGTAATGACCACTGATGAGCTGTTTTTCCTTAATGCTTCATTTTTTTTTCATAAGAAGATTTAAGTACCTAGCACTTTGTATTCCATGGAGAAAATACAAGGATTTTATTCCCTTCTTACATTTTCCAGTACTGGCATGGAAGAAAGCTGATGGCATCCTGTGCTGCAGGAGGCTGAAGATTGCCAGCAGGTCAAGGTGAGGTGATCCTTCCCTTTGCTGAGCACTGGTGAGGCTATATCTATAGTACTGTGTCCAGTTCTGGCCTTGCCCCTAGAATAGAGACATGGGCAGGCTGGAGAGTCCAGTGATGGGCTACAAAGATGATTGGTGTGACAAGAAATGAGGAATCTCCACTATGTGTGACGAGTCTTGCAGATCCTATTAATTTAGCTAATGTCATCACAACTGTACATTTATCCTGTGTCCTCTCATTAATTTAAACTTTCTTCTGTTTCAGCAACAAAGGAATGAAAAGTGAAAAATACTGGCAACAGGTCACTGGCTTTCTATCAATAGGATTGGTCATCCACTGACTACAGCTGATAGAAGTAACACTCCTCTATGAAGATTTGCCCGTTGTTTCTCTCCCTTAGCAAATCCTGCCCAGAACATTACACTAGTCATCACTACACTTTATCATCATTCATGTGCTGAGTGCTTTAAAAAGCTAAAAGGATGCCCAAGCATAGGGGTAGCTGACAATAAGGACACACATAAGGCCAAAACAAAGGACCAGCTGGCTGGAGTCCTGTTTTCGCTATCCAGTAGTGTATGACAATACAGAAAAGAGCAAACGATCTGTGGCTGCTGCTTTCCCTTAGAATCTTGAGAAGGTATCTAATTTGGTGAAGGTTCCTGGCATATGCAAAGATAACTCTGAAGGGTGCTACCTATTGTGTTTAAATAAGCAGTCTTTCAATTCAGACAGAAAGAAGATAGTCCTCAAGATTTCAGGTTTGCAAGCATAGAGACATGGGTTCTGACAACCTGAATTCCAATTTAGGCTGGTTGTTCAGTGGCTAATAGCCACTCATCTCTGAGGGTCTACCAGTGAGAAACAGAAAATGCTGGGCAGGAGAATCTCAATGGAATTTACACCACCTGAATCTGTACTAATGAAAAAGTTCTAATGCTTTCTGTCAGCTTTCAGGAATCCTAAAAAGACATAAACCCCACAATCAACAAAGCAAAAAATCAGTCATGAGCAAAGTGCATGATAGAATCATATTAACTCAGAATAAATACATGCCACACTTGCTAGAAGATCACTTCTCTTGGGGAGAGAATATCAGACAAAAAGTTTACTTCTGAGGCAAAAAAAGAAAGATAGTAACATCCTCAGCAATCTGTGTTTGTGATTTGTGGATTGCTGGAGGCAAAACACAATATTTTCAAGGAAAGCCACATTATTGTGACAATTTTATGATAAAAAATGGAGTAAAGAGAAACAGAACAAATAATAAATCTTGATTTTATTCCAAAACCTAAATCTCAGGCTCTATTTCTGTCACCAGTGCTAATAATTTGGTGGTCCTTGCTGAAGAAAGGTCACTGTTGTGGTTTCACTTAGAGAACAAAAAATATCATTGAGCAAACCTAAGGAGAACAGAGATAGAAAGAAAGGAGGAGGTTTTTTTCCTTCAGTCAGGGAAGTGTGTAAAGCTCAGGGGTGGAAAAGAAACATTTTAACTTCTGGACATAAACTGTTTCAGGGCTTCCAGCCACTAGTTTGAAAACAGAAGCACAGAGAAGGACCCTCAGTGGTTTATTCCTGAGGAGCTGATGTGCTGGATTGCTGTTTTCAAAGTTCAGTGAACAGCTTAGAGACTGTATTGCTGTCTCACAGACAGACGAACAGCATCAGCCTGAGAAAGGGTACTGGTGTGATGAAGCTGCCATTTGCACATGTGATCGCTTGTTGCATTCAATGAAACATCACTAAGCAAATGGGAATTCCCTGTTCCTCCTAACTGTGAGTACCATTTAATGAACTCAAATTAAATCCTACCTGTGGAAAAACCAATGCTATTTCTGGTCAATTCTTCTTATTTTACCTTCTTTTGCTTCCCACAGATAGTACTGTGGTTTTATACTATTAATTGTTTGTTATAATTAAAAATTACCATTTATTTTCTTCAGGTATCTGAGATACACTTTGTTTTGTCAACTTAAGACAGGGACTGAGAAAGTATTAAAGATGTTTTACACTTATTTGTAGTGCCCTGAAGTACTTTTCACTTGTTAATTAATGCTATGAAAGTAAAGGTTCAAAGTGTTGATGGTTTCAAACAGTGATATGAGTTTCAAACACTCATAGAATAGAAAATTACCTTACATATAAAACCTCACTAGTGTATGGAATACATACATTGTATTCTTATATTTCACTATTTTTGAAATTTAGAGTTATTTTATGAATCTGTCCATGTTATCTGTGTGCCAAGTACAAAAATAGCAAGAGAAATTTTATATCCACTAAATGATACCGAGGCTGATTTGATCCTTATATTAGAAATTTAACTTTTTTGGAGATTCACACTTCCAAATGAGTTTTTAACATTTCCAGAAAGTTTTGATTACTTTTTCCTTCCCTATCAGCTGCTATTCAGCTGCTGCTACAGAAAAGAAGTCATGTACTGAGAATGTTAAGGGAATTACTAAATTATTGGTCCATAAGAAGAACTAAAGCTACTGAACACTGGCAATGCTGCTACTTGCTTGTTTACCATCTACTAAACTCTGCAATAATTACAAATTCTGGAAAGGCATTAGACACAGCTTGCAAAAGGAAAGGGGACTGAGAAGATAACATGTGCCTAGAATGCTGGCTACTATTCTAGAATATATCTAAGTCTTAATAAAGAGGCAATGGGCCATAAGAAAAAAGAATCTTCTTATATTTTACTTAACAGGTGATGCAAGAAAAACATATTCAGTTGTCTAATGTTCATGCTTAGGAAGACACTGATAAATTGCTGAACACTACAGTCCTGAGGGGGAAAAAAAAATCACATAGTTTCAGACTGAACCATAGATACAAATATCTTTGTGTAAAAGAATGGATGAAAGAGATGTGTGTATACAGATCTCCCTGTGATAAAGATTTTTAAAAATTGAGATAATTCCTTTTAAATATTTTGATGAGACAAAAAAAGTAAACAAAGAAGTGGGACACCATTGTTAGAAATGCTGTATGAACACAGGAGAGAGCAATTTGATAAGTTCTGAGACAAAAACTGCAGATCACAAAATATTCAAAAATGTGCACAGTTAAGAATTTGTATATTCCTGTATGATATCAGAGAAAGAAATCCCTAATCAAAAGCTGAATCTCTTGTGGACTATGTGAATCCACTTTGCTAGGGAGATTTATGAGAGGAACAGCTTTATCTCTATAAAGATATCTCCTATTGAATTTCAGCGAGAGCGCTGAAGTAAAACAGCCATCCGTTTGGAACAAGTGTATCAAGCTAAAGGAAGACAAGAAATAGGACAAAGATTGAATAATGGAGAAAATAACCCTCACAGGCTAGCATGCTGGAAAGAGCATCAAAAATTCAGGAAGAAAAAGCACTGTGCTCTGGGCTATTGCACAGATGAAAGAGGGAAACAAATCCAAATCAAATCCTAAACTGCAGGTAGCCCAGGGATAAGAAATTCTCTATGTACACTAAATGAAAATGTGGAGCTATGTAATGAACAGAGTGCATGTCTAGCAGATCTATATGTTCTCAGTGCACAGGCTTTGCTGTCAGCAATTCTTCTAACATATTTAAGACCAGTTCGGTGATCAGTTAGATTCTTGCTGGACAGTTCATCAAGCTGCAAGAGCCTCTCAGCAATAATGATAAGTGGTAGTATTAGCTTAAAAAATGTGATGAAGTAGTGTTGACATTTATTAATGTCTAGACAAATAAAGAAATCAATAATCTCATGTAAAAAAAACCCAAATCAACTAGATTTTGGGAAAACCTTCTCACACAATTGTCCTGACAATAGAAATTTGTTCTAAAAATTTGGATGTCAGCTAACTTAAAATATGCTGAAGCTTGCTTTTTAGAGATAAAAATAAAAGAATAATTAATAATGAAACATTTTATGCTTGCTATGGAAAGAAATACTTGGGATGATATGATACATTCATGTTTCAGTGCTAACAGACTTCATGATTCTGCTCTTCTATTGTAATTTTTCATATAGCTGCTGCTGCTGACTACCATTTAAGTGAAAACTCATAATGTGTTTATCCTTCCACTCCTAGCAAAGAAGTGTTCTTAAAGCATCTGGCTAAATTCCCTGTACAGTTAAGGTAGAGAAGTGGGTGCTTAAGAGATCTCTCTGAAGAGAGATCTTGATGACTGTAGTTTAGGCACAGAGATAAGGTAGACAATAACTTCTGAAGGCCTTCAGAAACACCTACTGCTTTCCATTCAGTGGTTATTGTGCTAGGGCACTGAAACAGAATCACTAGTTATCTAAAACTGAGGTTCAAATGACAGGCTTCAATTGGCTTGCCTAAACTGAAGGCTAGATCTCTAGTTTCATGAAAACAGCTGGAAAGTGTAGGAAAGTACCTTGCATGTGTAAAACCTGAAGCAAAGTCACCTCTAGGAGCATATCCATTGGAGCCACCAGCCAATCCAGGTGGATAGGGTCTTGAATTTCTAGCTGGAGTTAGTATTTTTTTTTCTTTCTGTTTTTTTTACACATCAGAAGTCTAAGATGTAGCTTAAAAGTCCATGAGAATCTAGGCTTTCTTAGTGCCAGAGGCTATGTTTCATTTTGCTGGAAGTGTTGAAGGCTTGTTCCCATGCAATCTCATCAAAGATGGGATTGTTTCCAAAAATCAGTAAAAATACAACTCCTTAGCACCAACGTAACATTAAGAATCAGGCATTCTTTATTTATCTGGATGCACAAGGGGATATGTTCTCCAAAACATCATGCATACCAAGTACAGAAAAAGTTTTTGTTTTTATACTATATTTTACATACATATTCATTGATTTTCCTGGAATAAACATACATTTGATGATAATTTTCCCAAAATTTTCAACATTTATTCTCTCCCATTTTTGCATGAATTCTTCTGTTCTGAGAGTCTCTTTCATGGCTCCTGGTGGTTGGTGACCCCAAAGTCATACTTGGCTGCTTGGTGCACTGGTGAAAATTTGGCATAACTGAACTGGTTATTTTCCATTCTTCTCCTTGGTTAATGCTTAACATGATCCCACAGAATAAGCATGGTGTGGTTCCATAGGCCAGTGGTTTTTGAAGAATAAGCATTGTGTTAACCCAGCAGGTGTGCAGACAGTTCTTCATCTGGCAACAAGAACACAGAAGCAAATGTTACTAAGAAAGCATAGAAAATTTTTGGGCTGAAACATTATTTCTCTTGAAGGTATTAAATGCTCACTTGAAGACCGTGATGGAAATTGAATTCACTTTTACCCCTCTATTGATATAATTACAAATGTAAGACTTTTTCCCAATCTGAATAACTAATTTTTTCTGTTCAGTTTGAGACATCTTTAGTAATTATTATTATTCAGAAACACACAGTCTGAAAGAGTCATCTGCATTCTGAGCAGGGCCTGCATCCATCCTCAGCTGTAGTAGTTAACTCAGTGGGAATCCTATGCCCTGCTCACAGCTTCTGTGGCCACAGAACAGTCCCTCTTTCAGTACTACTTATATTATGCTTCATACATATTTTAGTGTAATGTATCCTGCCTGAATGGACTCAGTTTGCTGAGCAATTTACCAACCATGATGGTGTTTCATCACCATTATTTAGCCTTCCACTCATCTTTGCATCAGTTGTTACAATTTTATCAGCGGTAGGTTTATACTATTTCCATATCACTGAAGAAGATACTGATTAGTGCCAGCTGTATTGTCATGCCCTACCAAATTTCCATAGAAAACAGTCATAGGCCAGTATTTTTAAAGATCTTTCTCACTGGATTATACCAGTATGTTGGAATTAAAAGTCATTCATATATAAGAGCTGATTTTGATAAGTATTACAGAGAGGTTTCTCAGATTCAGGTATATGTAATAAAAACTAAAGAATTGCATTCCAGAGTATTGATAAATCCGCTTTGTAGTAATTAGGAGAGTCTAAGTGCAGATTTATCTCTTTTATTCAGGCTAAAAATTGGATTTCAACCCAAATTACCCATATCCCAAATGTAATCTCTTACCTTACTGTAGTCAGTCTTAAAATGGTTTCAATACCTGTTTCTTGTTTTATGCATAGACTTAAATATTCTCTGAGGGAGAAGGACAATATGCTCTGTCGTGAGATGTTTTAATTTTGTAACATTTTTTACCACAAAATGCTAATGCTTTTTGCATTGCATTGTATTTGTCATGGACAGGAAACCCTTTCCTAGTCTATTTTAGAAGAAGTGCTAAGAAATGTTCTCCACTGACTTTTGAAGGTTTATTAGTTGGATGATTAATTCATTACTCATAAATACAGCTAATTTTTAAATTGGTATTTCAGATGTCAATGCGTAACTATTCAATTATACTTGTGCAGTTATCTTCATCAATCAAACCTGTAATTTCAACAAAAATGAAATGTTATTTGTTTGACAAGGCCTATTTTCATTCTAGCCACACCAAGGGACATTAAGTATACTCTTATCATTTAATTCTCTCTTACCTCTCTCTCGTTCCAACCTTTTCATAACAGCAAAGGCAAGAGGCATGATTAAGAAATGATGAGCTACTTTATTAGATCAAATAAGAAATGTGATGCAATAAAGGGTGAAATTGCTTAGAACAGAATGCTGTGTAAGGAAAGAGACATGATTCTTTCATGGTCTCATCCACATTTTCAAAAATAATAAGAAAGAACCCCCAAACAAACAAAGCCCCCCAAGAAGCAGGAAAAAGATCCTGTAAAATATATTCATTTTTGGGAAAGAAATCTGGTGTTCAAAAAGCAACTGCATAGGAAAAGTATCAAAGAGCATAAAAAGACCTCTCTTCTTGAATTTTCATTTTGGACTGATTAGAAGATTATCTTTCTTTGCCTTTGTTGTTAAGTGGTGATAAAGCATAAAGCAACACCTCAGTGACCCTTGGTTCTCCACATGCCCTCAATTTTATTATGCTTTGATATGTCATAGTTCTTTGCTGATGTGATTCTGTGTAGCTCACATAATTGGGTTGCTCAGATGAATTAGGTGCTTTCAATCAATTTGTAATCTAGCCTGAAATAGATGACTCCTGTTACAGAGTTATCAAACACAAGAATACTTCAGTGACATTGCCTGACATCCTGCCATCTGACTCTTTAAAATAGTCCAGCCATTAATGCCTGTCCTGCCTTTCTGAGGCAGTGCCTTGTCTAAAGTCTCTAGACAACCAAAGAATCAAAGGGAAAAGGTTCTGTCATTCTTTAGAACTATTTCACATTCTCCTGCACTAGTCTAAAATCATAAACTTGCACCATACCAGGAGGTGGACAAGAAAATTCTGGTTTGTTTCTTTCAGATAGAGGAGGCCTTCTTCTACACAACATACATTTTCTATAAAACCATGTTTTTATGTTGATGATTTAAAAAAAATAATCCATTAGGGATGCCTAATCACTTTTGACAAATTTGGAATGGTAGCTTCAGTTCAAAATTAACCTGGGTCTCCTGTCAGTGAAATTTCATAACATCTGTGCATTAGGTGGTTAGAGCCCTGCCTCCAGGCATTCTGTAATCTATGTTGCCCAGATGGATTTTAACTCCCATGGTGCCTTATAGTAGCCTTTGATTGAAACACATGAGGAATTACGAGTGTCAGTGCGCTGTGAAAGATGAAGTCCTCACACTGAGCACTGCTTATGAAGTAGATTATGAACTAGAGATGGTACAGCTCCTGTGAGACCATGTGGGATGACAGATAATCCTATTTAATATCAAACTGACTCATAACACAATATTTAGCTATTTGTGAATCAGGGATTTTATGAACTTTTTGATGAGAAAAAAATCCTCAATATTTTGACATTTTAATTTGGAAGAAGAAATTGCTTTGCTAAGGGATTAGAAATTCAAACTTTTGCTTATATTATTTTTGCAGTATAATGTGATACTTCAAGGCTACAAAACCCTACTGAAAAGGCAACCTGAGTCACAGTCTACCTTAGATCATCTTATTCCTGCCTTCTCCATCATCCCACTAAATGTTTTTTTAACATTGTACTCTTCCTACTTAAGGGATGAATTTTGCAGACATTACGAGTTATGCCTTCCTTCCTTTCCTTCCTTTTACAAAAAAAAAGTCTTTGGTCAGTGAAAGTAACACAACCATATTTGAAACATTGTTAAGGGGAACTACCAGTCTAGGTGGAGAATATAGTTTTTTCCCAATTTCAAAGATAAGATGGTCTAAATTTCATCTAAAACTACTACATCCCACTTGCTTCCTAACTAATAACTCAATGGGAAACTAGGCTTCTGTGGGAATTCCCAATTCAAATGATAAATGAGCTACGGCTTACAGAAAAAAAAGAAATTAATACAACATAATCACAGAGAAAGGGTCCAAAAGTCTAAAGAGCTTTGCTGCAAGATAATGACTGTCAAATAGTGATAACTCACGCTGTCAACAAATAGCATTAAGAGCTCCTGTTTAATGAATAGTGACTTGAGCTGGAGTGTGACATTCTAGAGATTAAAAAGCTTAACACCTGCACAGTCTACAGTTCTGCTTTTGTGAGTGGACTGTAATTTGCAGTTTTGACTTCTGGGTCAGTACTTAAGCAAAAGGAACAAAGATTTCTAACAATGGTAGCTTTCTATAGTTTGGCATAAGAAAAGGAAAAAAACCCTTCCTTTAGAATGAACCTGCCATTGAGGCTTCACTCAAAAATTTCAAGTATTAAAAAAAAGAAGTTGTTTTTTCATGGGGAAATTGGAGCATTTGGATTTCCCCTAATTTTATTGTAAAAAAGTAGAAATTAGGTAATTCCATCATCTAGCAAATGTAAAGCTTCATGGTTCCTGAGAGTATTATATATATTTAGATATTTCTATCCAGATTCCACACAGAAAATGCTTAGTTGTCAGCTGCTCTTGGCTGCCCTCACAAGAAATCACATAATCTCTGTGGCCAATTTTAACTGAATTTGACAGACAGGTTAAGATGTGAAACATATACCCTACAGTTGTTGTAAAACAGAAAGATACAAAGAAAGTGAACAGAGTAGTTCTCCAGTAAAGGAAAGGGAAAAGCCACAGATGAATTTTATTAAAGACATCAAAGGATCTATATGGGACAAATATGTAGGAATGAACTGCAGGAAAATCCTTTATCAAATTCATGTTTTCAGAACATGTTGGGTCATCCAAGGACAGCCAAAGACTCATGGGAAACCATCAGGCTCATACCTCCCCTTTCTGCTTCAGGTTTGTCTTGACATGGACAGACGTGGAAATGTTTTATTCAGGCTTCTAGGACAACACTCAGGAATTTTCTCTATGGTTTTCCTAGTTGTTTTTGCAACTCTCCAAGGCCAAGGAGTGAGGCAGGAAATGCTGTGTATCCTGGTCAGTGGCTGGGTATTACTGGGGGAAGGAACAAGGGAAGGAGCTGGGGGTCTGCATGGCAAAAGCATCGCTCTGCAAGAAGTCCCTGTGGTTACAAACAAATTCTTCCATGCCTATAATTTTAAAAGGCTGATTAAACTTGAAACTTTTCACACCAAGTGCCTGAGAGGATGACACTTGCTCAGCAGCTGCTGCCTCAGGCACTGAGAGTTGAGCTTCCAAGGCTGATTGTAAAAGCATCAAGGTATTTTATCCCATCTAAATTGTCCTATTATTATCTTTTCACACTACACATTTCTATGGTTGTGGGTATATCTCTCCTGGATGAAGAACCACAGATGGAAACAGAGTTGAAACTAAAGCTCCCCTGAAATAAAAAAAAACAGTTTGAGACCATATTCTTATTTTGTGAAAAAAAAAAAACCAACAAACCAACCAACCACCACATGAATCCCTGCATATCATGTTCTGCCAGTCTCCTGTCTGTATCTTCCCATATGGAAAGCAAGTTGAGTTAGGCTTCCCTCTGTGGTATTTTATGTAAAGCATTTGGGACTCCATCTAATAAGAAGCTCCTTTTGGTGGGGGCTGAGAGCATTCACCATCTTAGTGAATCAGATCTCCAGTTCTGCTATCACCTTTTACTCTGGGAAAATGCAAGAGTAAAATTGTTTAATAATCTGTTATTTTAGGCCTGTTCTAAGGGAAGTCTTGAAAATTAAAAAAGAATCTAGGTTTTTTATTAAATTTGAACCTATTCTCACATTTTAACCTGAGTAACCAAACTGGGATTTTGTCACACAGTACCACTTTTTTTTCACTTTGGATTTACATTAAGAAAACAATAGAGCTCAGACTGGACAATATTTGAGCTACTTCTACTGATTCTGTGTTTGCCGTAAAAGGTGAGAAGAAGTTCTCACATAAGAGACATATTTATTTAACAGTATGAAAATTACCCGCACATGGTCAGACAGCATCTGCTCTCTCAAGTACATAATATTCTGAGGTACATAAAGCAGCCTTATAAATGATTCTGGGTGCTACATTCTTTTACATTCCAATCCCTTGATGGGATATGTAGGGTCCTGCACCTGGGGAGGAATAGCTCCATGCCCCAGTGTATGCTGGCAGCTGACCAGATGGAGATCAGCTCTCCAGGGAAGTGATAAGGTTCCTGCATAACAGCTCCAACCTGAGACAGGAATGTGTCCTTGTACCCAGGAGGGCCAACAGCCTCCTCACTGCCAGCAGAAGGAGGGAGAAAATCCTTCCCCTCTACTTAGCTCTGGAGTGCTGCATCCAGGTGTGCTTCCACAGGGCCAGAGACAGGCAGGAGAGAATCCCGAAAGAGGCAACAAAGATGATTAAGATTGCCAGATCTTTCCAATGGGGGCTGGTCAGCCTCAGGGAAGGGATGTACCTGGGCAATGTGTGTGAATACCTGATGGGATAATGTTAGAAATCAAAGCCAGACTCTTCTCTGTGGTGCTCAGAGGCACTGGGGCACAAACTGAAACACAGGTGTGTCACTGTCATATTTTCTGAAAAATCCCTTCACCAGGATTTCTTCTCCTGTGAAGCTGAGAAGCCTCAGAGAAAAATGAAAACAATAATGATCTGATTGCTTCTCCTGTGTTTTGCTGTTTTGGAATGTCGTTGGAGATTGTTTATCCAATGTGTGAATAGTTTTTACTTAATCACCAATCACGGTCCAGCTGTGTCAGGACTCTGGAAGCAGTCACGAGTTTTTCATTAGTATCTTGTTAAGCCATCTGTAAGTATTCTTTCTCTATTCTTTAGTATAGTTTTAGTATAGCATAATATAATATAATATAATATAATAATAAATTAGCCTTCTAAGAAGATGGAGTCAGATTCATCATTTCCTTCCTGCCATGGGGGACCCTGAAAATACCACATAGGTGGTTCTATGTAAATGTAAGGAAAATATCTTTCACATTATGTCCGGGAGAGGCTGGCAATCAAAGCATACAGCTCCTTCATCCAGACCTGGTCACTATGAAGATAGAGCATAAAGGAGCTATTAGCTATTGCAAGGGCTTCTTAAAGAAATATCTTGGTAGTACAGGAAAAGAATGAGATACTCCTGAAAAAAATCTGTGATGGAAAGTAATTATTCTATGACCATGATCAGTGGACATGAATACTGCTTAGCATAATTGCTTGGGTAGGGAATATTGCCCTTGCATGTTGGGCATCCTTCTCCTCTGTTGCATTTAGCTGTATTTGAACGTGCTCATGGGAGGTGTCTCCTCCAGGATTTAGACTGGCCATAGTAAGATGTCAGGGTCCCATCTTACTGCAGTTGTGTGGTTCCCATGTTTGCCTCTGGTGCTACTGGTGCTTGGGAAGTTGTAAGGGTTAGGGAGACAGCAGATTGGGGAATCAGGGGTGCTGCAACTTCCTGATTTAAATCAGCTAGAACTGCACTTGAATACAGTGCCCTAACCCTTTAAAGTCATGTTCAGTTGTATGTCAGTCTGAACAATAAAATTTGACAGCAATAAAGACTGAGCAGGCAGGAAAGCTGACACATGATGTAAAGCCAGTCACAGTCCTTCTTATAAACTCTCATTACATGTGGGTATGAGGAATAAACCAAGTATTATTTTCCTTCAGCTGCCTCTGACCTCTCCTTGCCTTTCTGCTGAGGCTTTTCCCATCCCTAGTTCTCTCACAGCACCTCTCTACTTCACAGCTAAGCCATGCTTGCTTTTATATAAAAATGAACTGTAATGCAATGCAATGTACAATTTTATTTCTAACCTCTGAGATAAATTACTCATAAATATTGAGGTTTTTTTTTTTGGCATTGTTTGATTAGTACAAAGAGGAAACGTTAAGTCTTAAAAGAAGTAAGCAGTGAACTCACATGTATGTCTTCCAGTTATTTTTATATTGTAACTTGTGTATCTTCATAAAATAAAACCTCACTTTCTCTAAAACAGGATGAACTTGAATTTTACTGTAGAGTCCTTGGTTTTTGCAGAATTCATGTGCTGAAATTCGCATTGCAGAAGCAGGCCAAGATAAACAAAGGTTTTGTTACCATGAAAAGAAAGGCTATAATCTCTTGTCTCTTTTCTTATGCACTCAGAACTAAATCATCACAATCCCTGTTTCACAGTAAGGGAAATTAGTTCTATTTTGCAGGTGACAGAAGTTTCCCTCATAAGAATAGAGTCACAATGTCCTATGGATTTCTTCTTTGTTTTGACATCTAATATGGGATGAATTGCATTTCAGTGGAAATGGGAAATGTCTCCTCTACTTACCTTGTCCTCATCCCAACTCTCATGCATGTCAGAAATGAATATCTTTGAACTTTTGCCTCTTTGGTAGAAACTGGGCTCTGTTGAGATTTTTTCAAGGGTAGGTACACAGATGAACACAAAGAGATGAGATCACAGAAGCCTCTTCCTCTGAAGATGAAGCTGAGAGATGGATGAACCTTGATGCAAAGGAAAAGCCCACTCTTAATAAGACATTAAGAGTGAAATAATCCTAATGGCAATGTGATAATTATCATGAGAGCCTTGAGAGGAAGGAATTCATAGTACTTCCCTAAAGAGGAGAAGTCTGAAGATGGGCAACTCCTGGTCCTGAAACATTCTGTGAGTAAACGTCAAATGAGAAAGTGGCTGAAATAATTTCCTTCATTCTTTGGTAGAATTTCACAGGAAGACAAAATGTAGTGAGAGAGACTTCTGAGGCTGGATCTCTCCCACTCTTTGTTTCCTGTGAAGGAAAACGACACTTTATTTACAGTCTTGTCAAATCACTTCAGATTACCTATATATCTGAGTGTATATGCTTTGGTGTAAGAGATTCTTTCCCAGTCATGTCAATATATGCACATGCACAGTCTTACATATCAATGTGTGGTAGGTGTTTGTATGCCAGATATTGTCAGTGACAGATTGCTATTAAAGACTGACAAAGCAAAATGATGATGAAGAGCAACAAAGAATATGTTGGCTCATTCTCTTTTTTAAGCTAAAGATGTTTTGTGAATTTTCAGTTTGCCTTTTTATTGAATTTTTCATTAGTAATAACACTAAGTTCAATACAGTGTTTGGGTATATATTTAATGAGCTATCCTAGTGATATTCTCACTACAGTGTCAGGCATGAAATGGAAATACAGATCCTTATTTCTTATGATATGCCCAACCATGTGAAATTAGCATTGAAAAACCAAATTTGATTTGCCATTTATGATCACAGGAAACTGAATCCTTTTAGATTAGATATTTACCTCAAGTTGCCTTCATCTAGATTCTCTTAATTTTTCTTAGAACAGGTCTTCAGATACTTAAACAGATGAGTATGTGTAACTCCAGGGAGATAAAAGTCAATTTTTAAAGCTTCATAATATAATTGTTTAATATAAACTAGAAAGATATACTTACCATCTTAAATACAAGGTTAACAGACATTATTCTTCATATGGAATCAGTAACACTACTGAGACACTGTATCATGCCTTCTCTGAAGTTGTAATGAAACTATGGGATAGATCTCATGAGCTGTTCCTGACAGATAGCCATCATCTGGAAATTTGCCAGAGCTTTTTACTGTTTACTTACCTGATGGACTTCAGCTTTCAGTTTCCTTCACTTTGGAGCACAATTCCTCTGAAATAATGGACTAATGGAAGCTGAGGATCTATTCCTGCTTCTAGCAATTTTTGAAATGTTCCTTCCCATGAGGAGAACAAAGAATAATTTAAAATACATCTAAATAATTTTGTGTGTGTGTACTTTTATGGTCTGTTAAGTGTATTGAGTCCTTCTCAGACTGATGTCAGCTTGTGCCTTTAAACTTAGAAGTCCCAGTTTTGTACATATAATGAAAGAAATCCTGTTCCTGCATTTTGAGTCTACTTTGCATTGTGAACCAAAGTTTGGTAAATGGCTACAATCTGGTGATTTGTTTAAGGAATGCATTCCTTATTTTTATGAAAATGCTACATTAGACCTGAAGGAGAAAAGATAAAGTTCTGAGCAGATTCTCTAGTTTTTTTCATCTCCAGATTACCTCTCTTCAGGCTTCGGAAATGCCATTGAAGTGCACCCAGAAAACTGATGCTTGAGTAGGGATAATGCAATCTCTGAGATCTCTTGTGCTGCTCAGACAATGCTAGGCTGAAAAGCAGTTCCCTTTGTTGTAAATATCTCCAACAGACAAACCAATTAGAAACACAGAGGGAAGCAGAAATACTTAATAATGATGCAATCAGGAAAAGAGACACAAGTGATGTTAATTCCTTGCTGAAGGTCAGAAATGCTGCCACCTTTGAACCTTTTAGCTCCTACTTCAAACTTAAAAAGTGGAGAGTTGTTCACAAAGGCCCTCAGAGGGTTTTAAATTCTCTGAGTCTCCTGAAGCTCTTGCTGAACTCCAGAGACAGAGGAAGATAAGGTGTCATCCTGCTTGCTTGGCATGGCCAGACCTGCAATCCAACAGGGTGGGTTGATTTGCAGACAGTGACTAACTTATCTTTTCCATACTATGCAATTTCTCTGAGTCAGAATGAACTTTAACAGTTTGGCCGTGAAAAAAGGCAAAGATTTGGGCCAGCTGCTTCCACTGGGGGGGTGGCTCACCTTTACTCATCTGCAACCTGTGAGTTTATTAGTGTATCCACATATAACCAGTGAACCTCCATGACAGATGGTGAATCATGTCTTATTTCCAGTGCATGAAAAGGCTTTTCAAAATGCTGTTGACTTTAGTAAGTGAAACATACTAACAAGGATTTTCTGAAGTCTGATGCTATGTTTGGATTCATTGAAAATTCATTATCTGAGTAAAAATCTAGAATTATTGTGCCATTAAAAAAGACATTGCAAGCTGCCATTTGCTTTAGAACGATGTATAGTTTATTATGTTGAAACTGCTACCACAGAGAAGTCACAATGATTTGCCTTGAAGACGATCTATGAATCATGACTCTAGGAAAAACAATTTCTCTCACATAGCTTGCTGAAAGTCAGTTCTCTTGGCATTTGGTTTCATGATGAAGGGTATCTCCTAGTCCTCAAAATTTTAATCTGGAATCTCCTAAACAGTAGCCCTTTGATTTAATAATAGATTAAATATTCCCATTGTTACTTATGCTGTCTTTCAGCCCATCTTTTTTTCCATATGATGTTTGAGCAACATTACCAAAACATGGTAATGCACAATGCCCTAGATAAGATGTCAATCGCTGCGGGGAGCTTAAGTTACATATCTAAGCATGATTGTGATTTCGGGAATGCAGTAAATAAATGTAAATGCAAATGCCTTGCAGCATTTTCTCACCCCCTGATAAAAAGTTGCATTTGCGCAATAAGAACAATACACACAGACTGAGCCCATAGCAGATATTCAAACCACAAGGCACAAGTTATATAGAGCTACTATAGTTTTATTATGTCTTTTCTTCATTCATATAACATGTGGGATAATGCTCATCATTGTAATCTCTCATACTGTAACAGCAGCTTGCTAAATTTGAACACCAGTGAGAACAGAGAACAACTGCACATTCTTGCCCTTCCCTCACTTCTTTTCCAGCTGCAGGTGGGAGGATCTTTCTCTTGGACATGGAGAAATTGCTTGATGAGATTTAGAGTATTTTTCTTCAACAGAACTACTTTGTCTGAGACACTGAAATACTTTCATGAACTGGTGATATATGAAGTTTGAAAGAAGCACAGAAAATGTTAAGTATTGTTGTATTTAAATAAAGCAATTCAGGGAAAAAAATGTAGTTGAATGGATGCAAAGCTATTCAGCCCCTCTCTCTGTCCTACGTCCAAAATACAAAACTCACATTTCAGCAATGATCTTGGAAATCTCATTACATTGCAGAGCAAGAAATCCTAGCAGAATCAGAGCACATTGAACATTGTATATAAGATGTGAAGCATCCAAGAAATCCTCCTGAATTCCTGCATTCCTTTCCTGTAGAACTACATCTATGCAAGGTGTCAAGATACTGAGGAAGGGATGAGATCTGACCTAAGGCACTTGTGTGCTGCTATTAGTAAACAAGAAGTAATGACAGAATATGTACAGACTTTCATGGATTAAAGTGTAATTACACTAAGCAGATATAAAAGTAATTAACTGGTAAACTGCTGTGCTGTTTGGAAGATGGAAAAACCATATATTTATCTCATAATCACACAGATACCACATGAAAATTAATTGCCATGTAATTATACGATCAGCATTTGCCATGTTCAAACAGTATTTGTGCCCCTTTAATTTGAAGTGCCACTTCATTTTAAAATATTAAATTACTAAACTCCTTGTGACTGTGATCTAAATCTAGAGAAGTAATCGCTGTGTGTGGTAAAGCATGTAAGAAAAAAAGTCACTGAATGCTGAATGACCCAGTTCACTTTCCACATGCAGAAGGAAAAAAATTAATTCTGGCTGATGGAATTTCAGAGTGTCCCTCTTTTGGATTATTTTTTCATGTGCTCTTTAAAATATTTCTGTTTTGACAGACCTAGAGGTTTAATCTAGCCTAGCTCAAGACAGCAATTAAGAGTATGCTCAAACCCAGCTAATCTGCTTGAAGACAGGAGGTTTAGAATATACTTTAAGGTCAGGGCAGGATTCAGTGCTGTGTTGCACAGAAGTAAGTCATAGCTCTGAGCTTATGGTTTTTTAGAGGTAGTGCAGTGATTTTCAGCATTATTGGCAAAATTTAATATGCTGCTCTAAAAAGACAATTCAGGTTTTGACTGACCCCGGGTTCATCCTGCCAGAGCAGCATGAGAACCAGAAGAAACGGGATAGAGGTGGATGAGGAGTCAAGGAAAAAGTCCTGGGGAAACCATCGTGCTGTTGCAATTGAGACAAGAGGCAATGGCAGAGCACAGGGTTTGAAGATTTTATGGAGGTTGGAGCACCATAAGCAGTGGCCTTGACCTCTCAGCCTCTCCAGGATGGCAGCAGCAAAGAAAGCTGATTTTTTTCAGGGCTCTGGAGTAGCTGTGGTGAGCAGTGAGCCATATCCAGCTCACTCTCAGCAGTGTGCTGCCTGGGACATCTGTCTGCTTGGGGTCTGGGGTCTGCTCTGTTTGCATGAAATGAGAGATATTTTTGCCTCACATTGGAACAGTGCAGTTCTTTCTGTGTGATGTCCTGGGCAGTGGCCTGTTACCCTGCCCTAGCATTGGAAAGCAGAGGTTGCTTTTTGGATTGAGAGGGAAAACTAGGCTCTGTTATTATCTAGTGTCACTGTCATCTAGTTGCTGTGGGAATGTGTTTATTGTAAGAATATCTGCCTTACGGTGATTTCTTAGACCATCAGCTATCATTCATATTTTCAAGTTGATAATGAATAATCTTTTATCTACACTTCAGGTGATAAGACACAAGGACTTTGCCTGCCCTCAGAAAAAAACCTTGGAAGTTAGTACAGTAGCAGCACAGAGCAAATAATTGATTTGGTTCAAGTAAAAACTAATGAATTAAAGTGGAAAAGTCTGCAACAATATTATCCTTGAAACTTTATAAGACTTCATCCCACTCACTGTTTTCATACCTAGTTCAAGTGGCAGGTTCCATCAGTGCTTGTCATTTATTAACATTTGTATATTGCTCTGTACAGGTGAAATTTTGATGACTTCACACAATGCAAGGCGGCAGAGAATGAGGAGGGTGCCTTTCCTGAATCCTGAAGCAAAAATGCACAGATTCATCTCTGATTGATTATTCCTTCAAGGCAAGCTTGTTCCTCACCTCTCTTCAAAATCTGCATCATCCAGAGCTACTGGAGGGCAAGTGTAAGAGGTGCAGAAAATCCACACCAGGATCTGTTTGATATGGTTGACTACTCCCAATCTCTATTGATCTTTGGGAGCTGAAATTCCAGGTCTTGATCTGAAATCTGCTTCTTTCAGTAACTTCAAAATCAAAGGCTAGAGTGCACTGTCTTTTTCCAGAGCCAGCTAGAAGCAGTATTATCCCTGAAGCTCCATGAGGATATAGTTCACTTAACATTTTGCTATTTTAACTTATATTTTTCTTTATTGTCTCTTTTTCTTGGACATATCTTTTGACCATTTTTTTCTAGTTTGGTTGTAAATTATAGAAATGTGAATGGTATTATTCATCATTCTTTAAGGAGCTTATGAAGACATCTATTCAAACACATGGATGGGTCATAATTTTTGTTCTGACAGCATGAAAGGCGGTACAGTGCTGGGCAAGAAAGCTAAACTTTGTATAGATATTCATGGTTTCATATTGTTAAAAAAAGGAAGAATGAAAGACATCCCACACACCACCAAGAAATTCTGAGTATATAAATACAGAGTGTCTTTTACCCTCTACTTTTTTAACTCAGAGTCTTGCAATCTCTGCATTCAATGCTTTCCTGTCAAGTGAGATTAATTTTTCATGCTGGCAACTAAGGAGCGTGGAAGATCAAATCCTTAAATAAAATCAATAACTTTACTCGAGTTAGACCAAAATTAATTTATTTTGCTTACTACTTGTGGTCCCAAACTCTCCTAGCTCTCAGTGGGGGATTTGTCTAAATAAGGCTTGTTGTGTGTCCTCCTTTGTCTT